>NW_016817787.1:52730-85734 GCF_001698545.2 Rhinopithecus bieti
GTTATTTCAGTAGATAAACACTTCATAAAGGAAGGGGTTTATCTGTTTTGTTTTCTACTTATCTTCAATATCTAACTAAAGAATAACTCAACACTTATTTTTTGAATTCTTAAATGTACTATGCATTTTACTAAAATGACTAAGAATTACAATGGATAATGCAGCTGACCTAGGGGAAGGAGAAAAGCTCAGCTTAAAATAATGCATAGCAGCTAGGCGAGGTGGCTCACCCCATAATCCCAGTATTTCGGGAGGCCAAGGCAGGTGGTACACCCGAGGTCAGGAGGTCGAGACCAGCCTGGTCAACACGGTGAAATCTCGCCTCTAGTAAAAATACAAAAATTAGCTGGGCGTGGTGGCGAGTTCCTGCAATCCTAGCATCTTGGGAGGCTGAGGCACGAGAATCGCTTGAACCTGGGAGGCAGAGGTTGCAGTGAACTGAGATCATGCCATTGCACTCCAGCCTGGGCAACAGAGTGAGACTCCGTCTCAAAAAATATATAATAAAAATAATGCAGCTGGGCATAGTGGCTCACACCTGTAATCCCGGCACTTTGGGAGACCAAGGTGACAGATTACCTGAGGTCAGGAGTTCGAGACCAGCCTGACCAACATGGAGAAATCCCATCTCCACTAAAATACAAAATTAGCCGGGCATGGTGGCATAGGCCCAATTCCAGCTACTCGGGAGGCTGAGGCAGGAGAATCAGTTAAACCCGGGAGATAGAGGTTGAGTCAAGCCGAGATCGTGCCATTGCACTCCAGCCTGGGCAACAAGAGTGAAATTCTAAAATAATAATAATAATAATGCATAGCATTAACACTGACTTTATTAAGGTCCTCTTATGATTCTTTTAGGAGCTTCTGGATCTAACAGCAAATGAACATTTTCTAAGAGGTAGAGCTGCCTATTTTACTGGTCATATTAAAGATAGAAATGGTTGAGGTTTTCACATAGAAATATCAGACTTTCCCTGACTTATGGCAATTCTCCTCTGTTGAGGAGGACATAGTGAACAATACCTTTGTTGATACTCCAAGTAATTTGATAACGTGAACTAAATAGTAAAGTATGAGAATACTTTCTTCTGCTCACTCAGTACAATAATTTGTTTATATTGTGTCCAGAATTGGTGGGTTCTTGGCCTTGTTGACTTCAAGAATGAAGTTGCAGACCCTCGCAGTGACTGCTACAGTTCTTAAAGATGGTGTGTCCGGAGTTTGCGCCTTCAAATGTTCAGATGTGTCTGCAGTTTCTTCCTTCTAGTTGGTTTGTGGTCTCACTGACTTCAGGAGTGAACCTGTAGACCTTCGCAGTGGGTGTTACAGCTCTAAAGGGCAGCGCGTCTGGACTTGTTAATTCTTCCCTGGTGGGTTCATGGTCTCACTGGCTTCAGGAGTGAAGCTGCAGACCTTCGCGGTGAGTGTTAGAGCTCATAAAGGTGGTGTGGACCCAAAGAGTGAGCAGCAGCAAGATTTATTGTAAAGAGTGAAAATACAAAGCTTACATAGTGTGGAAGGGAACCTGAGCAGGTTGCCTCTGGCTAGCTAGGGCAGCCTGCTTTTATTCCCTTATGTGGCCCCATCCACATCTTGCTGACTGGTTCATTTTACAGAGAGCTGATTGCTCCGTTTTACAGAGAACTGATTGGTCCATTTTGAACAGGGTGCTGATTGCTGCATTTACAATCCCTGAGCTAGACACAGAGTGATGATTGGTGCAGTTACAATCCTCTAGTTAGACATAAAAGTTCTTCAATTCCCCACTAGATTACCTAGACACAGAATGCTGATTGGTGTATTTACAATCTTCTAGCTAGACATAAAGGTTCTCTAAGTCCCCAACCGACTCAGGAGTCCAGCTGGATTCCCCTAGTGGATCCCGCACCAGGGCCGTTGACGGAGCTGCCTGCCAGTCCCACCCAGTATGCCTGCACTTCTCAGCCCTTGGGGAGTAGATGGGACCAGGTGCCATGGAGCAGAGGGCGGCACCCGTCAGGGAGGCTCAGGCTGTGGGGGAGCCCACCCTGGGGGGATTCGGGCATGGTGGGCTGCAGGTCCTGAGCCCTGTCCCATGGGGAGGCAGCTGAGACCCGGCGAGAGTTCAAGCATGGTGCAAGCAGGCAGGCAGTGCTGGGAGACCTGGCACACCCTCTGCAGCTGCTGACCCGGGTGCTAAGCCCCTTACTGCCCGGAGCCTGCGGCACTGGCCGGCACTCGGAGTGTGGGCCTGCCAAGCCCCCACCCAACCAGAACTCGCGCTGGCGGGTGAGAGCCACACACAGCCGGGTTCCTGCCCACGCCTCTCCCTCCACACCTCCCAGCAATCAGAGGGAGCTGGCTCTGGCCTCAGTCAGCCCAGAGAGGGGCTCCCACAGTGTAGTGGTGGGCTGAAGGGCTCCTCAAGTGCTGCCAGAGTGGACTCCAAGACCAAGAAGGCACCGAGAGCGAGGGCTGCTAGCACGATGTCACCTCTCAATATCATGCAGTGGATTGTCTCAAAGGAAGACACAAATGAGACGCTTGTTGTATTTACCATTTTCTGAACTAAAAGCTATTTGAATTTGTTATACCTTTGCCTGCAATATCTCTTTTCCTATTAAGAAATTTCAAGTGAGAGAAGATCCTCTTCCCTAGCATGTAAGTCTATTTCTGAGAATATTAATAAAATCAGGTAGAAAAATAAAACTATTACTTTAGCCAAAATATATGGTAAAATATTGTCATCATTTAACAATTTACCTTTTAGTGCAGTAGTGAAAGAATACTTCCTTAACTGCTTTATCTGGCTCAACTGAAAAAAAAAATTCTTAAAGGAAGTATTCAAAATAGTCATTATTACTTAATATTTTACTAGACGTAATAGCAAAATACTTTTTAAAATTGAGCAGAGGAAAGATTTGCAAATGATATTACTATACTCAAAAGGGACATTAAAACATCAAAATTATTTAATCACTTTGAAACCAGTAAAAACAAAACGTGCTTGTTTGTTTGTTTAAGCTCTTATTGTGAAGAGTCTTAAAAATAAGTCATTATCTTAGAAAAAGATACTAAGGACACGCACAGACACACACACACACACACACACATGCAAAATAAATAAATAAATAAATAAATACTCTTCTGAGGGATGTAAAGAAATACAATTTTGAGGTTCTTAACCAATTCTAAATTTCATCTTCAAAAAGACATGCACACATGCACACACACACTTAAAATTCTCAAAAAGAAGTTCAGTACAGGGTGTTGAGAATTACTAGATTTTAAGGACAAGATAGAATAATGGCAAGAGAATACAACAGCCACAAAAGTAGAAATCCTGCAAACTCATATTAGGTTGTGTTAGAAAATTATACCAGTACCATCACTGCCTGGAAAGGAGCTGGCTCTGCTATCAAGAAATTCATTGTGCACGAGTAAGAAGGAATATCAGTCAAATAGCATGGGAGGGGGGATAGAAGTTTGGGAAGCTAATTGGTGCAACTGTGTACATCTTTTGTCTTCATAAGACTTAAGGCAGAGAAAATATTATATGTAATATTGCAGAAATGATTGATTCCTTGATTAGTACAGGAAAAGTAAAAAAAAAAAAAAAAAAAAAAAGGAATATCTTTCAGTGCCTGAAGGGAGAAAATGAAGTAGAAATATCAAATGGACTCAGGAGTCAGTTTGAAGTCACTCCTATTGGTAAAATTTGAGATAATTAAAACATTAAAATAAATAGTAACAGTAATGCATTGTAACCCAATGACCAAATGTAGAAGCTATCACTCTACCTTATATAAGGAAAATCTGAGGCCCAATAAAGTTTTAAGACTTTGCTCAAGTAGACAGCAATTCACAAATTGGAAAGCATCAAACTGAAAGAAGTGCAGAGCCCTGGTGACAAAGTATTAAAGTATTTGTATGATGAATACGGAAGCAAAATAAGTAAATAATTTCAGTAGTTATAGTTATATAATTTTCTTTTTTGGTTTATCTTTAAAGTTCCTGGTCACATCACCATATGTTAATTAGTGGCTTTTGATTAGCTGAGGTTAAGTATTTTTTTCCCAACACAAAGCACCTAATGACCCAAGTTAATTTTCACTTATGTTTTTAGTTTAAGCAGATATAATCCAATTTTTTTTTTTTTTTTTTTTTGAGGCGGAGTCTCGCTCTGTTGCCCCGACTGGAGTACAGTGGCCGGATCTCAGCTCACTGCAAGCTCCGCCTCCCGGGTTTACGCCATTCTCCTGCCTCAGCCTCCCGAGTAGCTGGGACTACAGGCGCCCACCACCTCGCCCGGCTAGTTTTTTTTTTTGTATTTTAGTGGAGACGGGGTTTCACCGTGTTAGCCAGGATGGTCTCGATCTCCTGAGCTCGTGATCCGCCCGTCTCGGCCTCCCAAAGTGCTGGGATTACAGGCTTGAGCCACCGCGCCCGGCCTAAATTGGTTTAACCTAAGTGTAGGTTAAATTTAGTAGTTGGCAAAAAAGATCCATCGAGGACTACAAATATATTGACTACGTTAACATCATAAAGCCCACTAATAGCTCCTGTGTAAATTACTTTAAATCATACAGCAGTTTTTTAGGTTTTTTTTTTTTTTCCTTTCTAATATATGTGTGTGGGCTGTGATCCTCACAAGCTTCTGAGAAACTCTTAGACTCTGGTTACTGTGGTGATCAAAGATCTGTTTATATAACTGCAATTTCATTTCTTTTGGAGGATCAGAATGAAAAAGAAATTGATAATTCCTGTGCCTGCTTTTGTTACAGGTCTGTTGGTATTGGAAATTAGATATCATAATTTTCAGAACAATTTTAGAAGAAGTATTTTGGTTTTATCTGAAATTAAAAAGATTGTAAACTTTAGTAGCTTATAGTAATTCACTGATGAAATAATATTTCTATATATGTAAGAATAAATATAAATATAAATTCTTAATATAAACAGACACAATAAACAAAGGTGTTTTTAATTTTAAGAGAGACATTTAAATGTTTGTTATAAGGTAATATATTATTTTCAGATTACTATGGTGGCAGCAATAATTATAACTGAACCACTGGAGGGTATGAAAAGAAGAAAGGAGAAAAAAGTAATCTCGACTGCTGTGAAAATACATAATTTTGTAAATTTTATAATATCTTGTGCCTGACTATATTATTAAGATCTCTCCCTGTGCTTGAAAGAAGTCCATACGAGTAAGATTCATGAATGTTATGCTTCATTGACTTCTTAGTAGTTCTGCTACTGTTCATCATATATATATTATGTATTAAATGTATATATGGACACATATATATACACATGTGTGCGCTCACACACACACACATACACGCATATATGGTTGGCCCCATTTCAAAAGCTTTTGGAACTTGATACTACATTGAAATTATTATTTAATAATTATTTATTCATAATTTTGAGTACAGTAATGAAATGTGATTTATTAGTTTTAAAAGATACAAATATATTAATGAACTTAGAAACGTTCCTGAAAGTTAGGAATATATTATTATATGCATATATTACAACATATATCTCCATCTTTTTGTCCCATAATGCTGTATCTGACATCCTTCGATAGTCACTAGCAATATATCATAAATTTCAAATTTTGGACCATAAGCAATCCAGAGAGAATGGGCTTCTTCTGTTAAAAGACATCATAAGGAGGACATCGAATGCTTTATGGAATACTTTTACAGAATCATTTTACTGATTTATATCATGTTCCGCAAGGTTACAGAATAGCTGCTAGCCATTTCCTTACCAGGAAAATAACTCAGAAAGGTATCATAAATATTAAAATTAAGGTAAGGATTCTTGAGAGATACTGCCCTGCATTAACTGGACTGTTTATTTTTTAAAATCTGTCTAGAAACAATATTTCATTATGTTCCTAAATCAGGTATTGATTTTGCACTTAACAAATTTTGAAACTGAACAGTCAAAACATTCACTTTGTTGATTTTTAGGGTCATCATATTTTATTTAATTTTGCCTTCTAGCAAAAGGTAAGCATAATATCAGATAAAATCTTATGGCTAGAGTTGAGAATCAAGTAAAACATCACACTGAATCACAAAGAAGTAAAATAAATAAAGCATCCAACAAGAAAATTACCCTATTTGACCTTAAAAATGTATTCTGTACTTTCTTCTTCTTCTTCTTCTTTTTTCTTGAGATTGAGTCTCGCTCTGTCCCCCAGGCTGGAGTGCAGTGGTGAGATTTCGGTTCACTGCAACTGCCTCCTTCCAGGTTGAAGCTATTCTCCTTCCTCAGCCTCCTAAGTAGCTGGGACTACAGGCGCCCACCACCACACCTGGCTAATTTTTGTATTTTAGTAGAGAAGGGGTTTAACCATGTTGGGCAGGCTGGTCTTGAACTCTTGACCTCATGTGATCCACCACCTCGGCCTCCCAAAGTGCTGGGATTACAAGCAAGAGTCACCGTGTCCGGCCTGTACTTTCTTCTTAATTAGAAAATCAGAAATAAAAAGTCAATACTGTTCATTAACTACCCAGCTAATAATGGAAGATAGTTTCTCAAGGTCAAATACACATGAGCGTAAGTGAAATACTGTTAAAAACTTGATAATAACTAATGTTAAAGATATGCAATTCATCCCTTTGCTGAGAACTTAGAATGACCATCAAATAAGTATGATAGTACATGATAAAAAATGCTAAAAAGAAAATGACACAGCACTTATACACAATAAAGGCCAGTTGTAATATACTCTTAATATGAATTGTGTACATCTTAAATTATAATGAATAGACTTGAACCATGACAGGATGTAATTAATGCAATGATACAGTATGTCAAATGCACTTTCCTTAATAGTTTCAAAAAACTTCATGAGATGTGCGAGTCAACCTTACCATATTCATTTGTCATGTCCAATATTGCTGTCACTTGAATGTGTGTGTGTACATCTATATGTGTGTGTGTGAATATATGTATATATGTCTTAATGTTGCTGTCATATTTGCCCATTTCTTTTCTTGATCATCATTGATTTGAATTTACTGAGTATGTTAAAAAAGGATTAGACAATTTTAGATCAGACTTTGACTTAAACATACAAATTATTGTATATAGTAAATAAAATAAATATATATTAAATTAAATACATATTATACATATATCAAATTAAACCATCTTTTCTTGAGAATGTTTCCAGAGTATAACATGAGTCTGTTTTCTAGGTTGTTTTCCAAATATGGTTTGTTGATACTGCATTAAAAAACATTAAGGAGTCTTTCAACATCAAGTCCTTTTCTAATACACAAAAATAAACACTGGTAAAATATTAAGAAAGCTATAGTGAAGGGAGAGGTAATATAGGTGTAAATAATAATTAGAACAGATAGAGATCCTTTATTTGAGTACATTAGCAAGTATTTCTGAAAATCAAGTACAAAATAGATCCTTTATATTTTGACCTTTTATTTTCAAACATTGCTCAGAAACAATAGAAAAGTTGGAAAAGAGGAGAAAAAAGAAGAGAAGTAGAAAGAAAGTGGCAAGTTTTCATAAAATACTTTGTTCTAAATTCTAACGAAACGTATTTAAAATTTTCTACTTTAACTTTTGTTATTTTATGGCACAGGTTATTTTTCTTGACTTCTTGAAATATGTAAGACCAATAAACGTAGAAATTTCATATCGGTTTGTCAACTAGGCAATGTAGGCCGGACAAATAATCTTTAAATTAGATTACTATTTGTAATTTCATATTGTATCAGTTTTCCATTGCTACCATAACAAGTTACCACAAATTTGGTAAGTTAAAATGACACAAATTTATTACATCACAGTTCTTAGGTCAGAAGTTTGATGGAGGTTTCATTGGAGTAATCAAAGTCTGGGCAGGGCTGCGTTTCCTTCTACAGGCTGCCAGAAATAATTCATTCTACAGGAATATTTAATCAATAATACAGGAATCAATAATTTCATATTGATTAATTGGCATAGCAAAAATTCAAAGCAAATCAACACCAAAAATCAATTCAATTTTGCAAAGCTGCCTTGAAACCACTCTGAGAAGAAGCAATTTTTTTCAAAAGTTGCCAATTCTATCTTAGAGATTTTGTTATGATCCACAAGGAAGCAGATCAAATTTTCAGTCTGTACTCCCCATGTGTCTATCAATCTAAATACTATGATGAGAACATAATCATAACTCTGAGACAGTTTAAGCAAGCTGTTTCTAAAAACTCAGCTATAATATACTCAGGACACACACACACACACACACACACACACACACACACACACACAGATTCTCAGGATCACTGAGACAAAGGCAGATGGAAACCAAGTCATAGGTAAAATAAAATTTGTCCACTCATTGTACAAATTTAACTTGGGTTTGCACAACCTAAAAGAGAGAGAACGTCAAATAAGGTTTCCTGTGTTCTAAAGCCAAAATGGCTCTACATCAAAGGTTCAATGCTGATAAATTTGATTATTTCTGCAGAAACAAATTAAATGCCTACTTGGAAGTACTTTGTGTCATTTGTATAATTTCCCTTATCTCTGAAATATATATTGATCATAATACTCTGGACCTAACAATTCAGTTATTTCCTCAGTTTTCCATTTATCAAAAATAACTTCTAACTCTTCTTCAGGAGTAAAACATATACTATGTCTAATAAGAGTTATATTACTATAAAAATACAAAATCCAAGACAATTTAAACCCTTAACTGAAAACAAGACTGTAATCAAGAATCTTATTTCTATGGAATTTGGAAAATAAGCCTGTGTCTGAACTGTATTTAAGGCAATTAATAAAAATTACACATTATGCACATTTTTTTCTTAATGAGCTATAATTCCTGAAAAAGAAAAGAACAAGTGGGCTACAAAGGAAGGAATAAATAGACACTTTAAAAATTATATGTTCAGTAATCAAAAGTTTCAGAATTATTTGCCAGTAAAGTGATTCGTGCCAATTTATAAGTTACCCACCTCCTCCAAATTTTGCTAGCTTAAAATTCCATCTGATTTTTAAAGCATATGTAATAGGTAAGACTATTCAATGCATATCTTCATTTGCTTTATCTGTATATATTTTCAAAGATCATGCTATAATTATTTAGGGAAAAAAGTTTAAAGAATATTGTTTTTTACAATATTGAAGACTGCTACTTCAAACTAAGGGTAAACTATTACATAACACAACCATGTGAAAGATTCAAATATCCCTTCCAATTAATCTACACATTAATGTCCATTAAGTAGAACTACTTTTTTGGAATGAATTATGCCTTTAGCACTTAGTGATAGCAGCTGTTCTAGTTATAAGACCTACCATTTTTTTTTTCTGTAACCAGGCAAAAAACAATTGACACAGTAAATTCATTGTAAATGTTTTAAAAAATGAGAAAAAAGTTATACCATTTAAGTGATATACCATTTATGCACTTATAAATGGATTCTTGCTTTATTGTAACAGCATCATGGCATTCGTCTAGAGTGCATCTGCTCTCATAAACAAACTAGTTAAGAACACTGTAATATTACGTCCTCATGCCGTAGTCATCCATCTAAATATGAAATAAATATAAATTGTCTCATTACTTTTAGGATGCCACAAAACAATCTCTCCTCTGAATTGTTAAATGATGCATGATCTATACTATATAGATGCATGATCTGTACTATATAGTTATATACTATATATTACTATGTATAACTATATATTATATGTAACTATATATAACTATATAGTGTATAACTATATATAAGTATATATACTATATATTAGATATAGCTATATACTATGCTATACTATGCTATATACTACATAGTATATCGATAGTAATATTGATAGTAATGATGCATGATCTATACTATATAGATGCATGATTTATACAATATAGTTATAAATGATGTGTGACCGATACTATATAGTTATATACTATATATAGTTATATATACTATATATGATATATTAGACATAGTTACATACTATATATAGTTATATATAATTATATATATAGATATATACACAGCTCTTGGGTTCTTAGCTGTTTTAGAGTGCTTATACTATACTATAGACTAGTATGTAGTTTAGAGTGTTTATACTATACTATATACTTTAGTAGATATATTTTATTATATATACTATATATTATACATTTTATACCATATAAATACTATATATTTATACTATAGTATATATATTTTATTATATATACTATATATTATATATAGTATATAATATACTATATAGTACAGTATATACAGTATATAATATACTATATACTGTATATATGATATATTCTATTTTCAAAAAGTGGTTCCTTAGTAAGAAATTTACAATGTGGTTTCATATTGGAAAACAAGAAATTGATCTCCGTAATGACAGCAAGATAAAATTCCTTTAGTCAATATCTAATGCTTTTTGTATTTGAAATTCAACAAGGAAAAGACACTGCGAGGTCTTTGGTATACACTTAAATAGTATAACCTTTTTTCTCATTTAAAAAAAAATTACAATGAATTTACACTATACTATATACTATATAGTTATACTACTATAACTAATTTTCCTAACAGATAAATTAAGGTATTAAAATGCTAAAGTGTTTTCATGGTTTTTCTTCATGATGTTGATTCCTACACTGCGCTATATTCTCTTGTATAAGTTTTCCCTTGTTTTCTCCCACTGTATTATATGACCATTAGAACAACAATGTTACCTACTCTAACACACAGAATCAAAATTCTGAAATCTTAACACTCTAATGTCTATTTGATTATACTGTATCTATGTTAAAATATTAATATAATATTAAATATTGGAGTTATAGATTCAGGATATTAATGGCAATTCTGCAGCTATATACAATATAATTCAAATTTTTATAAGCACAATGCTTTATGTTAAAAAATGAAAACATTTTTCTCCTCTTTGTTGAAGGTATTAATCCCATGGGTTCCTTGTACACATTTTCACAAAGTTTTGCAACCTGATTTCTACAGGAAATTTCACATTAATAACTAAACTTACGGATTTGAAGAACAACTGCAGTGAATTCAGAGATTTTACAAATTCTAAATAAAGTCTCATATCTAATTGATCTACAAGGGACATTGTCAACACATGCAGTATTGAACAAGTTATTCTCCTTCAAACCTCACAGGGTCTTTGCCTTGTTGAATTTCAAATACAAACAGCACTAGATATTGACAAAATAAATCTTATCTTGTAATTATGGAGATCGATTTCTTGCTTTTTTAATACAAAACCACATTTGTAATTTTCTTACTAAGGAAACCCTTTTGGAAAATAGATGAATGACACTGACACAAGACACCTGTGGCTGGGTCATCAAATCAGACTCACAGAAACTGGAGATCTTAGTCATTATTACCTTTTACCAATAAATCAAAAGACAGAAGAGATCAAAAGACACAGGCGAAACATCAAGTTTGAGACAGCTCTTCGGTTCTTAGCTGTTTTAGATTGCACTCAGACTGAGATCCAGCATATGATGGATCTAAGTGATACACAAAGAAGCATCGCCTTCAAAAAGGGACCTATTTCAGTCAGAAAATATCTCCACGCTTTGTGTCCAATAATGCTGTATCTGCCATTCTTCAGTAGTCATCAGCCATATATCATAAATTTCAAATTTTGGACCATAAGCAACGCAGACAGAATATGTTTCTTCTGTTAAAAGACATCATAAGGAGGACGTCAAATGTTTCATGAGTATTTTTATGGAATCATTTTACTGATTCTTAATTTTGTGTTCTCCCAAGGTTACAGACTAGCTGCTATCCCTTTCCTCACCAGGAATATAATTTAGGAAAGTATCATAAAAATTAAAATTAAGATAGGGACTCTTAAGAGATACAGCTGTGCATTAATAGGACGATTTATTTTGAAAAATCTGTCTAGAAATGATATCACATTATATTCCTAAATCATGTATTGATTTTGCACTTACCAAATTTTTGAAGCTGATTGGTCAAAACATTCATTTTGTTGAATTTTTAGGATCACCATAATTTATTTTATTTTGCTATCCAACAAAAGGCAAATATAATAGCAGACGAAATCTTATGTGCTAGGAGTGAGAATAAAGTAAAATGTCACAGTGAATCTCAAAGACATAAAAGAAATAAAGCCTCCAACAGGAAATGATTAAATTTGATCTTAAGAATGTATTCTGTGCTTTCTTCTTAATTAGAAAATCAGAAAGAAAAGTCAATACTGTTCATTAACTACCCAGTTAATAATGGAAGATAATTTCTCAATGTCAAATACATATCAGGTAAAATACTATTAAAAACTTGATAATATGTAATGTTAGAGATATGAGATGTATCCCTTCACTGAGAACTTAGAATGACCATCAAATAAGTACGATAGCACATGATTTTAAAAAATGATAAGCAGAAAATGACACAGCACTTATACACCATCAAGGTGAGTTGTAACAAACTCTTAAAATAAACGTTGTAAGTCTTAAATTATAATGAATAAACTTGAAGCATGACGGAATGTAATTAACCCAATGATATGGTATGTCAAGTGCACTTTCCTTAACAGTTTCAAAAAACATCATGAGACATGTGAACTGACCTTACCGTATCCATTAGTCATGTCTAATATTGATCTCACTTGAGTATATACAGTCACATATACATATATATGTCTTAATATTGCTGTCATATTAGTGTATTTCTTTTTTGTGATCATCACTGATTTACATTTACTAAGTACATTAAAAAAGATTAGACAATTTTAGATCAGACTTTGATTTAAACATACAAATTATTGTATGTCCAATATAACTGAAAATAATCCAGTTTTTAAAAATATTACAGATTCTGGCAAATCTTTTAATAACTATTTTTCTCCTGAAAAGCAGGAGACAATATTACATTTACAGATATCAGTGTGAAGCTTTTGCAAACTCAGTACTCAGTACATATTTATTTGATTCACCAGCAAGATAGTGAAATAGGCATTTGTATTTTTCTCCCTCCTCCTTCAATAGACCTTATTAATAAGAAAATAAAGTGACACGAAAGGAAACGAACCCACCAAAGCTGAGATATTAAAAAAAGAGATGTCAGAGGATGAAAGAGTTTAGCGTCATTCCAATACAGGTTCAATATTAGACTGTGTTGATAGTGGGAGTCAATTTTCCAGCCAGACCACTGGGGTTTTTCCAAGCATGGTGTCAGCATGAAGAGCATGTGAAACTCAGGCTGAAAACAAGCTCATTAATTACAGGGATAGTTATGAAAGCACTCTACCATTCAGCTCTTGAATTATTTCATCTCAATACAGAGAGTATCATAAAGATTAACCCCAGTAAAAATCTGAGGGCTGACCAATAGAGGATATGAATGAAGTGCCTGGAGTCAATCAGGGATTCAGTTGTGAATCCTAGAGGTCCAAGGTTAGATTGTTCTTGTTTATTTCCAAAAATAAGTTTTTCCTTACCATTAAGCAAAGACAGCCTGATGGCAATATTTACACAAGTCATTTTTTTTCTTTTTAGAGAAAGACCTATTAGTGAAACAGATTATCAAATACGTACACACACACACAGACATCTACTTGATTATATATACAAACACATAAACCAGGAGAGGAATACCATAAATTCTTTCTAGAAAAACAATCTATTATGCATTTTAATATGAATAATAACCAAGGATACCAGCATGTAAAAAAATCAGTATAAATGAGAATAACACTTCATTATCGAGGAACAGTTAGCAGAAAACGTATGAAAATATATAACAGTCAGTGTCATCACTGTGCATTTCTAAAGAACATAAAGAATATGCCCCCAACCAAAATACGTAACTTCCAAATAAATGTATAAATATAGGCAACAACCTTTTCTGCCATTAATAGCATCAATTATTTTAATCACAATATTGATCAGAAAATGGGTCTCCTGATGAAGCAATCAGTAGGATGATATTTAATCTTTTGGGGACTTACATCAAGTATAACACTTCAGATACGGTGAATTACAAATAGATAAAAGCCTAACAACCCAAATGGCCCAATATTTGACAAGAGATTCTGAGAGAAGAGAGAAAATGCAGAACATGAAATTTCCAGACTAATCATATATTAAAAGTATTCTGTGTTACAGGCTCCTTCAGGTGTTGCTTTGCCAGCCAGAAACCTTTGTTGCTAGCGGCGCCTCTGTTTGAGTTTTGCTACTGCCCGCTGGGCTCATTCGGCTCACTTGGCCCCGCAGGCTGCATCGGCTCACCCAACCAGCCTCACAAAACTTCATGAGATGTGTGAATCCCATGCCTGCCAAAGGCGAGCCAAGTGTGGAGCAGCGAAGGATGTGTGAGCAAGCAAGCGAGGCGTCAAGCCACTGCGCACAGCTAGGTGTGCCGGTGGCTGCCGGGGGGCGGGCATCTCCAGGCGCCGGCACAGGCACCAGCTGCTTTCAAGGCTGTGGCTGGACCAGGCGTACTGCACTGGACTTCTGCTGCAGGCACCAGCGTCTGGACGAGGGGAATGCGGTGGTGGCTGAAAGCTTGGAGGTCTGCCAGGAGTCCCAGAGCCCCAAAGAGGTGTTACAGTATGTCACAGCCCTGGCTCAGGGAACCTTGAGGTCTGGGATCCCAGAAGTGCCACAGCTCTTCTCTCCGTCTCATCTCCTGCATCACGGTGGGCGGCGCATATTTCAGGGGGCTGTGTTTCAGCCCATTTGTGTTATACCTCTTTCAGCCATGCCACTCTGCTCTGGTCCATGGCTCCTGGGCTGGCCCAGCCCCACCACTGCTTCTCATCACGTGGGAAGACTCAGAGGGCGAGAGGGCTACAGTGTTACAGCTCTGGCTTGAGGAATCCTGAGGTCTGGGCCCCGAGAAAGGTTCACACACTTCATTCCTGCTGTCTGAGAGAGTGTCACCACAACACACACACACACAGCTTGGTGAACCATCCAGAAAAGTGTTACAGCTACTTTTGATGCCGCCATTCTGCAGGTTCTAAGTTCTTACCCTCTTTTCCAGGAAGAATGAGGTTACATGGACAATTGGAGGGTGAGCAAGGAGAAGAGGAGCTTTATTGAGTGACAGAACCATTCTCAGCAGAAAAGGGACCCGAAATGGGTAGGGTTGTCCCAAAGAATGTGAGTCTGGCCGAGCCCAGGGTTTTTTTTAATAGGCTCAGAATGGAGGAAGTGTGTGCTGATTGGGCCATGGGGAGGGGGGGGGGGTCCCGGAAAAAGCACCACTTGATTGGCTGAAAGGCATCAAGGTTGTTCTCAATTTGAGTCGTGACCAGAACTAGGAGGCTGACCTTCCGGCTTCAGGCCATCCCAGGCTTGAAGATTGGGTCTCACCGGGGACACACTCCTTCTTGCCTAGGAACCTATCTGCCTCCTGCTGTCATCAACATGCTGTCCACTGCACCCAGACTGTCCATGTCAAGGGGCACATGCAGGCCCGCGCCGAGCTGCCCTCAGCCCCGTCATCTACCTCCCATGCCTTTTGATGCCCAAAGTTTCAGCCTCAGAAGCAGTTTCCAGAGGCGGTCGAAGCAGCACGTGGCATGTCAGCGATGCCCCGAAAACACATACACTCGGCCAGGTTGTGACAGTGTCCAGGCTTGGCTATAAGGACATATCCACAGTTTTGCGCCACCAAGAAGCTGGTGCCGGAAAGGGGGAGATACCAGGGAGCCGGAGCAGGCACTTCTGAGCCTGCAGGAAGCAGGGGGCTTCCCGGTTCCCTGAGAGCGCAGGGATGCCCAGGTGTGGAATCACCGTTGAGAGGCTGCAGCTGCATGCGACAGCGTGGGCTCCCACCCCACCAACTCCGTAGGGCGTGGGGCTTCTGCTGAGATCACCTGTTTCCGGCCCCCACCTGCTCTGCGGAGTGGGCAGCTCCGGCCAGCCTATCCAGACGCGGCAGCTGCTCTATGTGGGCCGCCGCCACCATCAAAAAATTAGGAAAATGTAATGACTCCCTAAAAGTACACCACAAAGTAAGTGTCTATGAGGTTGGATTTTACAATATTGTGTTTTGTATGTATGTGAGAGAGAGACAGAGAAAGAGCGAGAGAATTGCGTCAGTTACAAAGGCAAGAAATCGGACGAATATCAGACTTTTCATCAGTAATTCTGTTTGGCAAAAGATAATAAAAAAGGACCGTAATAATTTGGATCTCAATATATTTTGAAAATATTATTTAATTTCATGTATTCTATTAATAAAATTGCATAGGTAATTTAATGACTTTAATAGACAAAGAGAGTCAAAAAAATGCTCATCATTCTTTTTGAGAAAACAAAACACAACTTCGGTCCAACATTAATATTCAAATTAAAGAGAAAGTTTAGAATTTAAAAACAAAAAAAACAGAAAAGACCAAACTGAAAATGAGCCAGGATTGTTGTTAAAATTCAAAACAAAACAAATTAGGATAAAGGTATGCTGTATAAAAAGCATTTTTTTTCAATTTGAAATGCAATAGTTATACAAATAGCTTCTAATAATGGAAAAGTATCACAAGCTACAGATAAAATACATGTAATTTGTATTACCTTAGTGAAAAAGAAAACCTTATTCTCTCAGTGAAAGCAGTTAGAGTCTCTGAATGAAAGATCTTTGTAAAATAAAGTCATCATCAAAATATGAAAGGGGCCAAAAATAAAACATTTAAAAGAGTTGATGTATAAGAAAGCACAATCCTTTGTATGATATGTTTCTTCTATGCCTATTTTCTTGAGAAGAAAATCTTAAAAAAAGAGAAAAATTCTTCTGAACGTTGGCCTTGGCAGAAAATTCATGAGTAAGACTTAAAAAAAAAAAAAATCTAAAAAACTGTTAAATGGGACTTAATTAAACTAAAAATCTCCTGCACATCAAAAAAATAATCCATAGATTGAGCAGAAAATCCGCATAAAGTAGAACATATTTGCAAACTATGCATTCAGCGAAGGACTAATATCCAGAGTTTACAAGGATCTGAAACAACTCAAGATAAAAATAAATTCATTTAAAAGTGGGCAGAGATGGAAGCAACCTAAGGGTCCATCAGCAGACCATCCATAAATAAAACATACTACCTATACACAATGGAGTACTATTCAGCCATAAAAAAGAATGAGATCCCGTCCTGTTGCAGGACAACATGAAGGAAACTGGAGATCATTATTTTAATTGAAATAAGCCAGGGGTAGAAAGATCAACTTCATTTTTCTCACTTATGGTGGGGAGTTATAAAGTAAAGCAATTGAACTCATGGGGATAGAGAATAGAGTGCTGGTTACCAGAGGTTGGGAAGGGTAGTTGAGGACAAGGGTGGATGGTAAGAGTACAAAAAATAGAAAGAATGACCAAGATCTAGTATTTGATAGCACATCAGGGTGACTATAGTCAACAATAAGTTAGCATACATTTAAAAATAACTAAAAGAGTAGAATTGGATTTTTAGTAACACAAAGGATAAATGCTTGAGGTGATGGATATTTTATTTACCCTGATGTGACTATTATGCATCGTGTGCCTGTATCAAGTCTCATGTACCTCATAAATATGTACACCTACTATCTACCCACAACAATTAAATATAAAATATTTATTAAGATTAAAAAAGTAGTGGGCAAAGGATATGAACATTTTCAAAAGAAGACATAAAAATGGCCAAGAAAACGATAAAAAAGCTCAACATCACTAATCATTCGAAAATAACTAAAACTACAATGAGATGCCATCTTACACCAGTCAGAGTGACATTTATTCAAAAGTAAAAAATAATAGATGCTGGTGAGGATGGGGTGAAAAGAAAACACGTATTCATTCTTGGAGGAAATGTAAGTTAGTACAACCTCTATGAAGAACAGTATCAGTCATGCACTATCCAGTTTAGTATTATTTCCAATTATATGACATGAGTTCTCATTTATTTCTGTTGATGGCCTTGCCTCTTTAGTTATCTGGTTTTGCAACCTTACTGTAGTATTTTTCATAACTTTATGGAATACAGTGTAACTATGACCTATCTTGATAATTTAAAAGTAAATGCATACCTGAGAGATTTTTTTTTGAAATAGACAAGAAGAAATATTAAGTTGAGGGGAACATGAGAGTCACACATGATGAGTAATCTATAAATAGGATTTTATAAATGAATACATCAAAAGATGGAATCTCATGGATACTATTAAAAATTGAAGGTAACTTAGAAAAGCATATGAAAAGTATAAAATTCAATCATTTAAAGAAAGGAAAGGTGAGGTAATCATGTTTATAGGCAATTTGAATATTTAATTTTCAAAGTGGGATGTCAATATATTATTTAATATCTAATCAGTGGTTCTCTATGGGAGTTATTTCCCCCCTACCATACACAGATCATTCTGCAATATCTTGAGTTATTTTGACTGAAATTGCTTTGACTGGAGTAGGGCAACTACAGGCAACTAGAGAATAGAGACCAGGGATGCTCCAAAACTTCCTTTAAGGCACAAGAATGCCCTCTGCAATAAGAATAATCTGGTTCAAAATCCTAATATTTCTGAGGATATGAAATTTTCTCAAGTTAGTATATCCAGGTAGGACAGAGCACGACAGCATAAGATTGTATCACACTACTAAGAATGGCACACAATTTAAAACGTATTAATGATTTTAATGGAATTTCCATTTACCATTTTTGAACCATGACTGACAATCAAAGCCACAGAAAGCCAAGCCATGGCTAAGTGGATACTATTACATAGGATTTTGAGTTAATAATTCTGTTCTTTCAACATCTGAAAAATATTTTGCCACTTCCATCTGAACTCATGGTTTTGGGTGAGAAACCTCCTGCCTTTCTAATTTTTTCTGTGATATCACTTAAACCTGGCTGCTTTCAAAACAGTTTGATTATAGTTTATAGAAGCTTAATTATGAAGTGTATTGGCATGGATTTCTTTGAGGTTATTCTGGTAGACCTTAGTCTGGTTCTTGAATCTATACTTTTATTTATGTATCTTGCCAAATTTGGGGAAATTTCTGCCAGTATTTCTTAGAATACATTTTTTGCCCCACCCACTCTTCTACCCTTTCTGTTTTTCAACCACAAAAAATTAGATTTTATGTTATACTTCCACAGTTCCCTGAATGCCTCTTTATTTTTTCAGGGAATTTTCTGAAAAAATAATGTTGCACAGATTCAGTAATAACTATTGTTCTTTTTTTAACCACTGATTTTTTCTTGTCCTCTCCATTTTGTTATTATTGAGCCCATAATCTGAATTTAGTGTATTTTCATTTCTTTCATTTGTCATATCTTCTATTGTTTGTAAAGACTTTCTATTTCTTTCCTAACACTTCCGATTTTATTTTTCACTTGTTTCAGTCATGCTCATAATTGCTCACTGAAGCTTCTTTATCATGGCTGCTTCAAAATTTTGTCAGATAATTCTACCATTTTGGTACTGGTATCTATTGGATGACTTCCTTAATTTGGGATGAGATCTTCTTGATTGTTGGTATAATGAATACTTTATTTTGAAATATGGATTTTTTTATACACTGTCATGTGACCTTGAATCTTAATCTCCTCTTATAGCTGACATTTTCTGACACTGGTTAGCATGTAAATGGGGAAGGTTCTGCTTCGTTACTAATAGGTGAAAGTACAAGTTCAGGTTCTCCACTGTAAGTTATTTGACAGGCAACAAGCTACCATCTTTATTGTTGGGTAGGTGTGAGTTTAACTTAGTTCACACTGACACCATGTGGGACAAGCTGTGTCAAAGCTGACTCTCCCCTATATTCTGACACTCTTCTGACACTATGCCAGTGGAGAGAGGGATAGCACAATAATTATATTCTGGCTTCCAAACTGACCCTCTTTGAGATCACTTCAGGGATGTTGGGATGCCTTGTCACAGTGGGGTGAAACTCAGGCTCCCCACTCAGGTTTTGCTTGCATGTGTGGGATTTAGGTTAATGTTTTTTTGTTTGTTTGTTTTCATTGTTTTTCCATGTTGTTTAGATGTAGGAGATTGGTTATTTTCTGGAAGTTGTCTGTTATACTAGCTGCACTCTTCTTGATGTTTTGACTAGAGACAGGTGAGTCTGTGGGGGTTGGGAGAGCTTGCTATGGTATTTGTGTTGTCAGTTTCTTCAAGTGAAAATCTGAATTTTTGTGGGAAAAAAAGGAAACCTTAGTGAACTCAACATCATGTCATTTTGGGGTCATGAAGTCCTCTCTCCAACTTTTAGAACCTTCTTATGTATTTTGACATGCTCTCTCTAGTTTTATATTTGTACTTATTGAAAGAAAGAGAAGACACATATCAATTCCATCTTCCTGGAATCCAAATTTTTTGTAAATATTAATTTTAAGTTCTATTGATCTATACATTGCCACGTTTTTATAATGCATTGTTCTATGCTTAAAATTCTATTGTTAGTTTGTAGGGTATAATGTACTCAATTTATAAACATTTACATATGTTTATATGATTATAAATTGAGGAAATTATACCATACAACTTATAAACATTTACATATCTAAAAGTTGATTAATTCACTTAACAATGATCTGTTGAGTAACTATTACATAAAAGAAATTAGTCTGGATGTTGAATTACAGAGTATATACTCACATGATACTCATATTTTAGTTGGAGAAGGCATAAAACAAAAACTTATAAAATAAAATAAATGAATATCTAGCATAATGTCAGGATATAACTTTTCAATCAAATATATTCCTTTTTTTCAGTAAACTTCCAAGAATTTTTTTGATGAGTTGAAAATTGGGCCATGATATAAATGAATAATTAATTTCTACTTCTTGTGAACCAAAATGATACCTACATCTCTTTCTCTCTTGCCATGGTACAAATTTGACTTCTCTATGTTATTATCATGACAGAGGAGCCTGAGGTCATTCTGATACTTTTATCTTCCATATCTTTATTCAACTTTTGAAATATCTATTTTAATGTTGGCATTCTGAAATTTTATTAGGAGATATCTAGTTGCTAATTTATTTTCCATTTGTTGATTTTGTTTAATACCCCATAAAATGCCTTCACATAAAGTATATATTTACTTAGCACAGGAAATTTATTTTCTGCTCTTCGCTGTATTGTTGTTTTTATTTTTTACATTTACTTCTCTTCTATAATTTCTACCATATGGATTTCAAAAAAAAACTGCTTTACAACTTTCTTATTATGTTTGCTCATCAATATTAGTTTGGGAATCCTTTTATTTTGAATTATGGAAGAGTGCTAGAGCTGATCCTGGTGTCTCTATCACAGTGTTGGTAAGTATATTAACTATTAGTGCTATATTTTCAAGTTCAGTAATTGTGTTTTTCTTGTGAAATAATATTCTGATCCATATTTCCTCTTTTATATATATTATACATAATATACATATATAAAGTATATGTATATATGCTATACATATTTCATATTTTGTATAAATAACACACATATATATGTATACATTCCTTTTAATCTTATTTGGAATACAAAATTTTGCAAGAATTCATTTTTTTATATGTTGATTCTGTTATATCAAGGACCATTTACCTTAATTGCTTATAAATCAGTCCATCATTTACGTTAATAAAAAAATTAGAAGTGCTTTGTATATTTTCATTTGTAAAAACGTATCCTGTAACTTTTTTCCTGAAATAGATTGGATAATGAAGTATTTTCAGAGACTGGATTGGCCCATTTTTAAATCATTTTATACCTGTCAGTGAGGGGAGATATATATATGTGTGTGGATATATATATATATTTTACTTTTTTCTGGAATTCTCTAGTGTGAATATCAGGGAACTTTTACCCTCTCATTTGTCTTCTTGCTCTTGTTCCAGGTCCCTTACCTGAAAGTTTAGCGTTTATTTCAGAAATTAATTTTAATGTGAAGAATAATGAATAAATTACTAGAAGCAGTTAGGTGGCTTTTAACCTTGCCATAAGACTAGATGATTCTTATTTTTTATTTTATTTATTTATTTATTTTGAGACGGAGCCTCACTGTCTCTCAGGCTGGTGCAGTGGCCCGATGTCGGCTCACTGCAAGCTCCCCCTCCCAGGTTCACGCCATTCTCCTGCCTCAGCCTCCCGAGTAGCTGGGACTACAGGCGCCCGCCACCACGCCTGGCTAATTTTTTGTATTGTTAGTAGAGACAGTGTTTCACCGTGTTAGCCAGGGTGGTCTCGATCTCCTGACCTCGTGATACACCCTCCTCGGCCTCCCAAAGTGCTGGGATTACAGGCGTGAGCCACCGCGCCGGGCCAATTCTTCTTTTTATTAAATCTATTTCTATGTTAGTTTTGACAACTTTCACTTACTTAGGGTAATGCAACCTCTATTCTCCCTACTACCTGCGTTTTAAAAATCACGTTTAAGCAAGGTCCTCTAATTTGGGTACCTTAGTCCACAGTAAGCAAAACTTGGACATGAAAACTAATGTCAATGTTTCAGTGCAAGAATCAAGTAGAATTTCAGACATTCTTTTCATAAACTCACTGTACTAATCCTACTTCATGCTCAAAAAAATCTTCATAGTATCATCACAACAGTGTTTCCATTTGAGATTTTTGTGAACAAATCAGACAGTTATTCCTTCTCATGGTAACAATTAGTCTTACCCTTCTTGCATGTATATGCCTTAGAGATTCTGAAAAGGCTTTGGGTTAAAAGCAGACATTTGATTTCTACATTGCTACTTCTTAATTAAATATTTTGTCCATTATTTAGTTTTAATATAATAAATATCTACCTTAAAACTTGTATGATAACATTAAATATCACTTTATTATTTTTCAATATGTAAATGGTTTGTAATTTTATGACATATTGGATATTAGAGTACATAAATTATTTTCATTAGAAGCATTGCTTTACGTTAGAAGGAGTATTATTTACCTAATTAAACTAGAGTATTCTTTTCATGAAGGATTTCAAAGTTTTTTTTTTTCATTGTGTGTTTGCTTTTGTCAAAAACAGACCAAATATAAAGAAATGTAGAGATTAAAGTAAATCATTGCAAATCCTGAAATTAGCTACTACCTACTTAATAATAAGTGATAAAGACCCAATTTCTTCTTAAAATATTAATCTAAGAAGTGCTTTTATTAGAGTTCAAGCAAAACACTTAATATCCTGGCTATTTTACTCTTATTTTGAGGCAGCTTTTGTTTCCTTTTTGGAAATGTGTTTATGTGTACGTGTGTGTGTTGTCAACTTGGAAGTTTCAAAATTATATGGAACTCTGTTTCTACTTGAGTCACCCTGCTGTGGAGTGTAAATAAATCTAACCAGCTATTTCCTCAGGCTTATCTGTGTGTCTAACTCCAGTGGAGGTACATGGAAAAACATCCATCTGAGAAGTAAATGAATTGTTCTGCAAACCATGTCTTACCATTTAAATGATGCTATTAAATTCTCAGCTTCATACTTAAAAAGCATCAGCAGGTGTTTCAAAATTTGAAAATATTTAATGAATTACTTGAATGTGAACCTAATTTATAATATATGATTTTGTAAAATTATTCATAAATAAAATATATCCGAGAGTGTGAAGCAGTGTAATATTTTATTAATTTTGGAGCAAAGTGAGGTTGTTGCTTCACATGTCCTACTTTTCTCTGAGACAAATACTAACCCAGTTTCATTTTGCCATGCCTTAAAGACTAAGTTAAAATTCATAATTGATAAGAAAAATTGAGTTTTATTATTAGCAACATATCTCCATTTTCTCCTACTTAAGAGTACTAAGAATAAAAATCTTTGGACACATTGAAACCCTCAAATACCACAATGGTATACACAGAAATGAAATATCAGACTTATAGAATTTATTCCTTAGAGAAATAGTATTTTTAAAATGTACAACTATAGCATTCATTGCCATGTTGAGTATTAGACAGACACACAACTACATATTTACATATGCTTATAACATTTTTTAGTCTTAACTGAATTGCAAATATTTATTTTTGAGTACATTACATTCTATTTTAGTACAATGAATGTTGTCAAGATTATCACTGAAATACAGTATACTATTAATTTAAAAGCTCACACATTGGGAGGCCGAGGCGGGCGGATCACGAGGTCAGGAGATCGAGACCATCCTGGCTAACATGGTGAAACCCCGTCTCTAATAAAAAAATACAAAAAACTAGGCGGGCGAGGTGGCGGGCGCCTGTAGTCCCAGCTACTCGGGAGGCTGAGGCAGGAGAATGGCGTGAACCCGGGAGGTGGAGCTTGCAGTGAGCTGAGATCTGGCCAGTGCACTCCAGCTTGGGTGACAGAGCGAGACTCCGTCTCAAAAAGAAAAAAAAAAAAAAAAGCTCACACATATGATTTGAAGTTAGCTGATGACATTACAGAATCTTTACAGAATATAGAGGAGTTATTTTTTGTTTTGATTTGTTTTAGTTTTTTGGAATCAGGGTCTCACATCTCACTCTGTCCCCCAGGCCAGAGTGTAGTGGCATAGTGGCATGATCCTGGATTGCCCAAGCGATCCTCCCACCTCAGCCTCCTGAGTAGCTGGGGTCACAGGCACGCACCACCACATCTGGCTAATTTTTCTATATTTGTAGAGATGCGATTTCACCATGTCACTCAAGCTAGTCTTGATATCCTGGCCTCAAGTGATCCACCTTGCCTTGACCTCCAAAATTGCTGGGATTACAGGCTTGACCTGCCACCCCCAGCCCAAACGTAATAAGTTCTAAATTTTAGCAAGCAGTACTTAGGATGGTCAATCACTGAAATTCAAGAGGATCTCTATCTGATGTTATGCTAATATACTAATATAACTAATATCCTAATAACCAACATAATAATCGGGGGCAAAGGTAATGTTAAAATTAAAAAGAGAGAGTAATTAGTTTGCAGAGGTATTTTAATGTCACATTTTGTTTTAATTTCAAGCATAACATATTTCATGTCATTGAACTGTGCTGGTTATCAATTTATTGAATTAGAACTACACATTCATATTTCATTGCTTGCAGTGCAATAATATAGTCTGGCTCTCTAAACATTTTTCCCATGATACCTTGCACAATCTTAAAATTTACAGGTAGAAGGTATTGGAAGTTCCTCGAAGGAGAAGGGGGCTTGTCTCCTTGATTCCATTGTGCTTGCATTCTCCTTTCTCATCTGTCATGACTGCCAATGTGGAGAATGTTCATAGTTACTCACCCCCATCCTGTTTCAACATCTCCTCAGGAAACGGCTTCCCAGTGTGTTTTCCTGAGTTCATGGCAAATTGCACTGGTACGTCAGAAGGCAGAACTGCAAGAATGTCCTTAGGCTTTCCTAAGCATCTCCGCTCAAGGTTTTCAGTTAATTTAACCAGCACAACAGAGGATTGTTCACTACTTGGTTGTCCTAACTTATGGTACCTCAATGGACTTTCCCATTCAGTAACTCAAGGCTAGAAACTCTTCAACAAAGTCTGAAATTTGGATTCTGATTGGAATTGAAGTAGCTTTTTCATTTGTTTTTCTTTGTTTCCTCTGTTTCAGCCCTCAAGAGAGTGGTTATTCCCTATATTTGATATTCTTTTATTCATTGGTGTTCTTTTAACTAATTCACATTTAACCTGTAGTTATTAATTATTTACATGTTAACTTTCCTCTGTTCTAACTGTTGTATACTATTGGTTGACTTCCCCAAAAGTTACATGTATTAACACAGAAAAACAATTAAATTTGACACTAAACTATTTCAAAGACAATTATCAGATCATTAAGAATAGTGGAAACTATTATTTTACACTCTTTTCTTGTTGCTATCTGCTTTATGCAATATCAGCGTCATTCAATACAATTTTTTAAAGGCAGGAATATGAAATGAGAAGGAAAAAACCTTCAAATAAACTTATTTTTTTCGACACTGGGATCAAATTCACGATTAGGGGTCAGAGTGCTTTCCAACTCTGAGGATGTGGCTGTCCTGTTTTTAAATGTTGGCCAACTTATTCCTCAATGTATTTTCTTTCTTGTCTGGAATACACAGGTTAAAAATACATCTGCATCTAATTTAAAATGTATACATATCTTTTATTAACTTTTAACAAAAGCCGTTAGTCTCAATAAACCGACCTATTTCAATCTTAATGATATTTCCATTTGATATTGCTTTCCCAGTTCTGGTCTTTTAACTTTTTAACACTGAGTCTTTTTTTTTTTTAGTTTGATTCCCTGAAATCTCGTTAATAGAGAAAGAATCTTTAAGAAACAAGTAATACTTTAAAACACTAATTTAGGAAATTAGATATGCAACTGATGCTCGTAAATGTAGTAATTGGACCATTCTTTAAAGCTTCATGATGGATTCAATAAATATTAAGCATGCTGTGTTATAATGTACACAAAATCACTTTAGAACTTTTGTCAATAACGTATGTTTGACAAAAGTTCTAAAGTTGGAAAGAGTTGTTAAAATTTTGATTAGAAAATAATTTTTTATATTCCAGAAATTAGTACCAATAAATAAAGTTGAGAATGGTATGACATTGAAATGGTGACAATTAAAGCTTTTTTATATGAAGTGTATATGTATATAAAAGGTCTGTATATTAGATCTACCTCAACACTCATGACAACACCTTAATGGAAAGTAACTATCTTACTACTCTTACCGGTGAAGAAATGTAGATTTATAGTTTATGCANATTTAGGAAATTAGATATGCAACTGATGCTCGTAAATGTAGTAATTGGACCATTCTTTAAAGCTTCATGATGGATTCAATAAATATTAAGCATGCTGTGTTATAATGTACACAAAATCACTTTAGAACTTTTGTCAATAACGTATGTTTGACAAAAGTTCTAAAGTTGGAAAGAGTTGTTAAAATTTTGATTAGAAAATAATTTTTTATATTCCAGAAATTAGTACCAATAAATAAAGTTGAGAATGGTATGACATTGAAATGGTGACAATTAAAGCTTTTTTATATGAAGTGTATATGTATATAAAAGGTCTGTATATTAGATCTACCTCAACACTCATGACAACACCTTAATGGAAAGTAACTATCTTACTACTCTTACCGGTGAAGAAATGTAGATTTATAGTTTATGCAGTATGCCAAAAGTCACACAATTCATAAGTGACAGAGGCATGGTTTAAAATCAAGTTATTAGAACTCACAGTTCATATTATTTATATTTAACTTATTGGTTTAAAAATCAAGTTATTCCATCTTTATAAATTGTATTAAAACTATTCACAAATACATTTGCTTGATGCATATAAAATGAAAATATGATTCCAGGTAAAGAAAATTAAATCCCTTAAATTACTCAGGTTTATTACAAAATTAGATATATTAAAATTACAATCAATGTTCAAAAAATTATTCAATGAACAGCAATATAAGAAAGAATATAGAGATATAAGAATGGGAATTTTCACTGATCATTTTCTATATCCACCCCAAACACTATATTATGTAAGCTGGAAATGTTAGTCTTTGAAATATTTTAAAACAATGTTAAATGATTATTAACTTTTTCAGATTATGTTTGCTTGTGAGTAATAGAGCTTTGTAATAAAAAAATGAAAACAAGATACGTTTTATTTTTCTTCCAGGACTGCTATAACATTTCTACCACATAAAGTTCTTAGCAACTTAGGTTCCATTTCTTGAGCTTGATGGGTGACATCATTCTGACAGTTAACATCTTGCCAGTTCGGTTTTCCTGGAATCAACTTGGAGATAAAGATTGCTGTCAAAGAGATTTATTAGCATTTACTCTTAGGATGTATGTTTTAGTAGGAAGGAGAGGAAGCAGCACGGAACAGAGGATAAATTTGGCTGCAGTGCTGTTACAACAAGGTCTCTTCTCACAGTACAAGGAGCTCTGTAGCCATAATAGCTTTTCAGAGTTGTCCATTGTTGAATCAAGAGGCTGGGGCTTTCTACCCACATTAATTGCTCACTAAATGCAGGGTGCTATGAAAACGTGGTGGGATCTTGGTGAAGGTGACTTAAGTCCTCCCAAGAGAGCAATACTCTCAGTGGAAGGATAACTTCTTCTTTCTTGACTAGTGGCTCTGAAAGCAGAACTTTGAATGTCCTAGAGACCCTGTGGTCTAGTTTCTAATTTCAGACAGAAATAAGGAGAAAGTATGAATGAGAAAGTGTGTGTACTGAAATTTTAATAAAGTTTAAACTGCAACAAAATACTTTTACTTATATATTATTAGCCTGAACTTACTATTATAATGACCTCTCTTAAAATGAGAGGCTACAAATATGTATTTATTTACAATACATTAAATTTGTCCAGCTGAAAATTGGAGAGGAAGTTTATTAAAATATGTGAAAGGTGTGTATATAATAAGAATTAGCTCTGTTTGGTACATCATAGAAACAAGAATTCTGAATCAGACTTGAAATAACTCGCCAGGGTCAGATGTCCATGTATTAAACTCATAAGTACACTAGCCTATGTCTATTTTCTTTCCACTACACACAATTACCTTTCTAAGGTGAGTAAGATGAATACATGAACAACTCAGTTTCTCATCAATTACAGTAAGTTACATATTCAAAGGGAAGCTACTGGGAATACCAAATAAATGCTTTCAAAATCATGCAATTATATCATACTTCTCTTATTTAATTACAGGCAACATCAATATTTTGGTATAAGTAGGGAATTCATTTCCTCTTTCATTTCATATTTGAGATGCTGAAGCTCAGATAGTATCTGACAGCACATAATCTGATGGTAAACAGTAAAATAATTCAAGCTGCATAAAATATTTTATCCTCTTTTAAATTATTTCATATTTTGCTTTTCTGAAGGCCAAATGATCAAAATATTGTTTTTAAAAATTCTTAAATAAAAAATTCATATAATCATTTTTATTAGACTTTAAATATCACATCGTGCAATACCCAACTCTTGTTAAGACTATTTTAATTCTAAAGACGTCTGGTGCAGAGCCAAAATTTTTGATAGATTATAAATCTGTATACATTAGAATAATTAAACTTGTAGTTTATTATAAATGTGCAGAAAAATATCACATAATCTAAGTAGGAGGAGTGTCATAAGTTTAGTCTTACTCTGTTTGTTTCTAAATTGAATGCTGCTTTAGAGACACCAGCCAAATTCAAACACTCAGTTCAGTGCTTCAGCATCCATGTGATTTTGTTTCATTCTATGTATCATTTCCTTTTTGTCTTTCTTGAGTGAGATTTTTTTTTTCTCTCTTGGTACAATCAGCTGCGGTCAGAGGGAATACATTTACAAAACTGAAAAGGAGCAGGTTCTTTGTAATTGGAAAACCACCCATAAACAAGTTCTAGAAGAAGTAGTTTACATTTGCTCTATTATATTGATATATTTTATTTCCCTACTTTTTATTGATTAAATTATCTATTGTTAATTAGGTAAATTCTGCAAATAATTTCTAAATATATTTAGAAAATAGAAGATAAAGTACTTAGTGGATGGAAACAAAACATATTAATATGAATAAAATCTGTCTAATTAAAGTAAGCCATATTCAACTCTTGAGTCATGTGTGTCTTTACAGATGATTCAAGTTATTCCCGTTAGTTACGTTCTACAAATCTGGCTGAATACCGAAGGAGTAAATACTGAAGAGTGCTCCTGGCTGGAATACAGGTTAAGGCTCCTGTGAGATACCCATGGCAACACCTTTGTCAACCAATCAATGCATAACCTTGTTTAATGTGTATTTCTTTTAAAAGTCATCTTATTGGCCGAGCGCGGTGGCTCAAGCCTGTAATCCCAGCACTTTGGGAGGCCGAGACGGGCGGATCACGAGGTCAGGAGATCGAGACCATCCTGGCTAACACAGTGAAACCCCGTCTCTACTAAAAGAAAAAAAAAGAAAAAAAAAAAAAAAAACTAGCCGGGCGAGGTGGCGGGCGCCTGTAGTCCCAGCTACTCGGGAGGCTGAGGCAGGAGAATGGCGTAAACCCGGGAGGCGGAGCTTGCAGTGAGCTGAGATCCGGCCACGGCCCTCCAGCCTGGGAGACAGAGCGAGACTCCGATTTAATAGATATTGTTGATTCATTAACATAGAACTGGCCAACAGCGTTATATCTCACACCTCAATGTAGCTTATTTAACGAAAACATTTCCCCTTAAGGCATATCACAGCCATTCTGAGCTTAGGAAAAGTAGATTACACTTCAGTACTACTCAGAGTCCACTGTAAACAGAAAAATCACCAACAAAATCACAAAAATGCAAAAAATGTAATCCTAAATATACTTTAAAAGGACCCTTATTTACAGTATGAGGACTAAAACAAAAAGGTAGAGCCTTGTCTCCTTTGGCTTCAGCTGGGAACGTGTGTCAGGTGACTAAAATTGTTCAGTGCAATCCGCATATCCATGGATGATGGCAAAAGCACCAGGTGTGTTGATTTTGGGGTTACACATAAATGTTAAATTTGTAAAACTGGCACATTTGCAAATACAGAATCCATAAATACTGAAGATTTGTAAACATATACACATTACTTTTCTTTAAAATAAAACCTGTGTAACCCTAAATGTTTATGCCATATCAACATGATGGACTACTAATAATTTTCAGTAACATAACGGATATGGGCACAAGAAGTTTTATATCAATTTATCTATATATTTACCCCTTAAAAAGTCCTCATTAATTTAATTAGTGAAAGTAATTGTTTTCTTATATGTTAAGATGTTTATTATAACATAGAAGAGTAGAGTTTGACCAATTCACTCCAAATGTTGAGTGATTATTTTATGAACTTGAAAAACAAGCTATAAGTAACAAAATTTTCTGCTAATTGAAGTACTAGCAAATGTTGGAGTTACACTTGAAAGCAAAAACACAGTCTTTACTATTTCATGCGTGCTTGTCTGAGACTGCTTTTATCAAGTCTAAGATGAGACAAGATTTGAGTTTGAAATTACATAGGCTAGCCAGACAGGCAAACTAAAAGAAGACAGGAGGCAGGGAAGTTGAGAGGGGTCTCAGAGAAAGTTACTAGCAGGCATCCTCTGATTCTGCTTTTCTTTGCATGTTTGTGATTGGTGACTTCACAGAAGATTTTCAGGCACATGCTGAGAAGTCTAATTAAGAGAGTTATCTCCATTTGTGCAGGCTTGAGGGGGTACTTCAATCAAGTAGAACCTGTTGAAGTGTGAATAGGATGAGCAGGGGAAGTTGAAGTGTCATCAGGAGAAATAAGTTGGCTGTCGACCAGGAAGTGTCACAGGACAACTTTACTTGGCAAAAATGTCTCCAATTTCGTTAAGAAGAGTTGGGGCAGAAATGAGCTTTTACCAGCACACCGGAAATGAATCTGTTTCTCAGGGATAACTTAACCCTCAGATGCCAGTTAGTTCAAATGTCAATTTATTATTTTGCAATGAGAAGGCAACTTACTTTTCTCAACTGAATAATATATTTTCTCCACTGAGGATGGATTTGCTTTAGATGTTGACATATTTTTCAGTAATTGATTGATAGTCATAAAATCTAAATAAGGAGAAAATGTTAATAATAAATCCTGATATTCTGATGCATGAATATTCTCAGTAGAGATATTCCTGCCTCCAGAATGAGGAAAGCCATACATCTTCACATCTGGTTACAGTTACTGACAGTGACATTATCTGCTCCTCCAACCCTCTTTTTTTCTCTCTCTTTGTATTGCTGACTGGTTCTTTTAATGATCTATTTCAGAAGAGTATCTGGGAGTACTAATAAAACTGTCTTTATAAACTTTGTAAAATTAACCATTAACCAGGAAAGAAGGGAGGGGTAGAAACAAAAATAAACCAAGCTTGCAGCACATTCGGCAAATTGATCATTAGGTCAGCTTACTCTCTAACTCACTCCCTCATAGTTGTTCAGTGCCTATTGCCTCAGAATCATGCAGACCCTGTCATAAGATTATAGTTCTTCTTAACTGTTCTGTAGATAAAAATGTGTACTTTATGAAATGTTAAGTTTCCCCTTTGAGAGATTCTTTCACGTCCTGCATACCAGTGAAACTGCTGATGTCAGCTGGTCTGAAGGACTCTGTGGACAACAACTCATCTGAAGGACCTCATTGATGCCAGCTGGTCTGAAAGACCCCAGTAGGAGCTGATGGAACAAATAATGCAGTTTCAACATCTTGATGATTTCATCCTCCTTACCCTAATGAATCAATGACCTCAATTTTCCAGCCCCTTTCATTCTATGATCCTGTTTTAAAAATCGTGGCCCAGAAATCCTTGGGGAAATGAATTTGAAGGTCTCTTCCCATCTCCTCCCTAGGTGTCCTGCAATCATTAAACTCTTTCTCTGCTGCAGATCATTCTGTCTCGGTGTATTGGTGTGTCACTGCATGGCAGGCATATATATGACCTGTTGGTCCTACAGCATTCATATGCACTTTTATCCAAAGAACTTGGAGATAAGTTAACCTGTAAAAATAATAAATCAGGCAAACTGGATGCCACAGAAATTGTTAGCAATCTGAAAATACAGCAATAATTTATCAGTGTTTGCTAGGTAGTTTGGGAAGCCTGGAATTAAAAATGATAGTTTTCTAGCAGTAACTTGATGCAAATTTATTCAAGGAGTGTGTCACAATTACCTTTTGTTAGCTAAAATTTGACCTTTTCTTTCTTGTTTTTTACTTTTATTTCTTTAAGAGATTATATGTTCACAACATTGGATTAAAATCCTGTGCTTATACCCATCATTGCATTGTGTAAGATTTTATGTGTATATGTACATGTGTATATGTGCATGTATGTATGTATGTATATATGTGTCTATTGATCTATTAATTTAAAAGGTGCCGTATTTCCAAATGTTAGAACAAAGACAATAAGATAACTTAATCACCATGTGGTCATTCCCTATTTTCTCTTCTTCATTCTCCCTCTACATTTATCTTTATTATAAATCTTGTGCTCATTAACTTGTGTGTGTGTGTGTGTATATATATGTACATATATTATATATATATATATATATA
>NW_016817787.1:89481-93913 GCF_001698545.2 Rhinopithecus bieti
TATATATATATATATATATATATATAGTTTGAATTATCTATGTAGAGGATAAAACTAAATGTGAGATGTTTCCACTATACCTGTGAAGAAATCCACAAAGATTCAATTTCCTCCAGTAGTGAGAGAGAGCAGCGGAACAAGCAACTGGGTAGGAGTATTGACCCCGGTTTTGCTTAGAAACTCCACAAATATCTCTGTTCTGATGTCAAGCTCACCTCACCATCTAATAAATACACAGCAAGTTTCCAAGTAAATTGCCTAAAGATAAAAATGTTCTAACAACTTTAAAGTTTTGTCTTATTAAATGTTTGTGTTTTTCATTATACATTTAACAGACACTGCCATTATAATTCGGCATGCCTTGTGGCATATTTCTAAGAAGAGAATACATGGAGAGTTTGATTCTTTGAACATTAATGCTGGAAATGCAATTGTTGTGTTGAATGCTTGATCTGAAATTAAAACATTTTCGGATAACTTTGAGGAAAAAAATGAACAAACTAGAATTGTTTTCAAAATATTGATAAAAAATAATAATTATGAGCCAAAATATTAACTAGCCTAGCTTCAGAGTTTTAATCAAATCCAAACAATGTCACTTAAAAGTTATATAAACCTTCTTATTCATGTAACAAAAATATTTTAATCACTTTATTGATGTATATTTGATATAAATAAGACTCTATATATTCAATATATACAACTTGATTAGTATAGAGGTAAGTAAACACCCTCCATGAAACACAATCTATGCCTTCTTATTAATTATTTTTGTGATTAGAATAGTTAATGTATCTACTCTGCTAGCATTTTTTTAAATATACAATTATAGCATTGTTAACTACAGGCACTACACTGTACAGTAGAATTTTAGGATTAATTCATCTTGTATAACTGAAACATTGTACTCTCCAAATCTTAATTGTACTAACACTCCCGGTGCTTGAAAGTAATAACTACACTACTAAAGCACCTATCATAGGGCTGGGCATATAACAAGTGCTCAACATATAATGAGAGTTTCCCTTCTCTTCTTCATTACAAGGTACATTTTTCTATGTTCGACCAAAATATCATCTTCTGTTTTATTTCTTTACATCGTGTTCAATTGCATGCCAATAAATGATACTTAAATTGCATGTCAATTGAAGGTAATGTAAAGAAATAAAACAGAAGATGACATATTGGTTGAACATATGTTGAACAAAATAATTGTTATGATGAAAACTCTCGTATAATGCATTGCTGGGTGAATACATCATGTTCTAGATCATATAAAAGCTTGCTCTTCTCTACGAATACTTGGGATCTTATGACCATGTCATTGAATTGACTGTGATATCCTTTCTTCTATGGAACATTGATCTGCACACAGATGACACTATGCTCTCTGCCATCCCACATATGTAACCATTCAGTAATATTCAGAAATCTGTCATTCTGAAAACTACCCTCAAAGGATGTATAACAGAGGCTGGAATATACTGTGGGCAAATGAATCGAGACTGCAGCACATCTTATTGATCTCCTAAGCGAAACACTTAATCATTAGTTCTAATCAGACTTAGAGACACAATTAAGAATGTAGATTGATTAGAAGAAAATTATTAAAAAGAAAGAATAAAACCTGTGATCGGTACATAATACAAAGCGTCGGCAATACATGTAGATGTGGGATCTCTTGACACCTGAAACATCCTGAAAAGTTTAATCTATTTCAGGTAAGTATAGATTTAGTGGCAAATTTTCAGAGAATGATACCATTTATGCCACTCTTTATCTTGAATTTTGTGTGAAAGAGACAACAATCGAATCTTTAATTTGAAACCATTAAAAATAAATATTGTTTTGCAATATTACAGAATCAGTTGCTAATTTAATGATTGCTCAAAAAACAGTATCCCTCAAGGTATAATTTATGGAACATCTACAAATTAATCATCTGGCCTGCCTGCATAAAATTAAGATTTCCAGTATCTATTTCGGTTAATTGGTATATAAACCCTGGGATTCTACACATATTGAGATACTCAGATGATTTGCATGCATGAGCACCAATGTCCCAGGGAATCTTTCTTGGGAAAATGACCAAAACCAGGAGAGAGATATTATTTAGAGGCCATTAAAAAAAAGGACACTTTGAAGCTAGACCCACACACTGATATTCAATATAGGCAGAGAGTGACACTCTTGAGGCTTATTCCTCTAGAGGTGTAATCACAGGTATAACTGTTCTTAAAAATAGCCATTGTTTTATCTTAAAAAAAAAAAAATACTAAGCCAGGTGCAGTGGCTCATGGCTGTAATCCCAGCACTTTGGGAGGCCAACGTGGGTGGATCACCTGAGGTCTGGAGTTTGAGACCAGCCTGACCAACATGGAGAAACCCCATCTCTACTAAAAATACAAAATTAGCCGGGGGTGGTGGTGCATGCCTGTAATCCCAGCTACTCGGGAGGTTGAGGCAGGTGAATCGCTTGAACCAGGGAGGTGGAGGTTGCAGTAAGCTGAGATCATGCCATTGCAACAAGAGTGAAACTCCGTCTCAAAAAAAAAAAAAAAAAAGACACTAATAATAAGTGATAAAAATTGTGATAAATATTTAATTAACAATAATAGAATCCATTGACTGGGTTGTAAGGAAATAGACATTCATATTTTACTGTTTTGAGTATAAATGAAACAACCATTGTGGAAACAAACTTAGAAATAGCTACCAATATTAAACATGAATATATCCATTGAATCATCAACCCACCATTAAAAACATATCCTGTAGGTATAAGTGCACATATACATAATCATGTATGTATAGATCTCTTCATTGCAACATTATTTATAATAGCAAAAGATGATTCACAATGCTGCAATATGAGATTCAACGAATAAAAATAAAATATGTTATACTTACACAAGGAAGAATACTGCATCTTAAAAACTTAGGGAGCTCTCTGTGTATTGATATAAAGTAATGCAAGATAGACTGATTAAAACAACAATGACAACAAATTACAGAAGAGTATATATAATATACTAACGTGAAAAAAGTGGGGTTTGAAGCAACATATCCACATTTGCCCTAAGAAAATCTGGTTGTTGGCCGGGCGCGGTGGCTCAAGCCTGTAATCCCAGCACTTTGGGAGGCCGAGACGGGCGGATCACGAGGTCAGGAGATCGTAGACCACCCTGGCTAACACGGTGAAACCCCGTCTCTACTAAAATACAAAAAAAAAAAAAAAAAAAAAAAAAAAAAAAAAAAAAAAAAAAAAAAAAAAAAAAAAGAAAATCTGGTTGTTTTATAAGAGACTACAAAAGTAGGTTTGTTTTCACAAATTATATTTTATCTGAGAAAATAATACTTCTATATATTTATGGAGTACAATATGATGTTATGTTAGTGTATAAATTGTTGAATGATTGTATTAGGCTGGTTTTTCTTTCCGATGAGATAACATAAATTTCTTTAAACAATTTTGGAATATATAATATATTATAATAACTTTAGTTATTTTATGGGAAATTTAGGAGAAGAGTGTATGTCAGCACAGGATTGGGACAAAATGTCTCCAACTATATAGCATTTTATGTCCCTTTGCTTTTTGACTTATGTTAATATATATCACAGCAAAACTAACTTGCTCTAAAGTGTTTTACCTCAAAAGTAAAACCAAATCCTTGTTACAAAAAAGTAGATGTATTTTATGTCACTTTCTCTTTTCTAGTACTTAACATATATTAAAGACTGTCAGCAGATAAAACAACAATGAAATTTGAACAAACATTAAATTGATCCACATGAACGTTGATGAAATTATCATTTAATGCCTAAATTATTCTTACATTTTACTATCTTCTTTTGCATCATTTGTTCCCTGCCATTCTGAACAGAGGTTTGGATAAAGACTCTGTTTTGGATTATTCCTGTGAATTTATATTTTATCTATTCTGCTTCCTCAGACATGTGAAAGTTGTCAGACTACAAAGAGGATTTTTCACATGGGCCAATGTGAACACTTGATTTACTTGAAGCTGCAAGTAGCAAGACCAGAAATATCTATAACAGTGCTTGTTCCCGCTGGAATGAACTAGAATGAACTGTAATTTTCCGTTTAATTTCATTCCTCGCATTTAGTGTAGTCAGTCAGAATCCAAATCTAAATCGGTCTCAATCAAGTTTATATGCAGCAATTTGGCAGCTGAAGAAACATTATTCAAAACCCCAGTTGGCCATGCCTGTAGCATCCATTTCAACTGAAATGGAGACAAGAAAACTTAGAGTAAAACTGTTCAAAATATTTCCTTTGTACGCATGAATAACCAAAATATTCTTAGACTAGAAATTTGCAAGTAAATTCAAAAATATATATTTGTCAAATTTAGTGGGGAAGAAGATCCCATTTTAGGAAAACATAATAAGCTACATTTTTCATTAG
>NW_016817787.1:94267-111579 GCF_001698545.2 Rhinopithecus bieti
TTGGCGGTCCCAACTTTTTCTGGGGAACTAAAATTATGTATCAACTAAACTAAATGTCTTATTTACGTCGTATATATTTGAAATATACTATTCTAAAGTGAATCAATGAATCATGACATTGTACAATCTGGTTGTCACAAAAGATTGCTTTTCAGAGGTTCACATTATCTATAGTACTTATTATTATTATTTTGAATTAAAAACATAAATAAAGCTATCTGTGCTTGACTTTACCCATTTGCAAATTTAAAAGAGGAATTCAAATAACTTCTTGGCCTATATTTATGTTATATGATACTCTGTGGTTCCTAAAGATTTTGCTAAATTATGTAGTCCTCAAGGTAACTATGTAAGATAGACTCATTATCACTACTTTCATTCACTGCTGAGAAAATTAAAACACGTGGGCATTAATTAATTTCTTAGCTCTATCAATAATGTGATTTCTATGCAGCCCTGGAATTTTTAGTATCAACAATTGCCTTTAGGAAATGACATGCAATGATTATTTATAAAATAGAAAGCACTGATATTAGTATTGGACTTTTAAATATTTTCACCTCTAGAAATAATACCTACAAGCCTGGGTATTACTTAGGTACACCTACATGTTTTATCCTCTCTTTAAACTGTGCTTTGTTACACACTCACAACTCATTTGTTACTTCTTATTTCCTTTTATACGTATGACAACTTCTGAACAAAACTATCTATACATTTTTTTAATTGGATATCCCATTCAAATATTGTGTGTGGTTTATGTCTGAAATGAAGATATTTAAAAAAGGATCATTTGGCTTACTCTTCTGCAGTTTGGATATGCTTGATTTCTTTCTGTTACCTAGTTGCTCTCGCTAGGTCCTCCCACACTATGTTGAATAAAAGTGGCAAAAGTGGGCATCATTGTCTTATTCTAGATCTTAGGGGAAAGTCTTCAGTTTTTCCCTGTTTAGTACAATACTAGCTGTGGATTTGTCATCTATGACTTTGATTGTGTTGAGGTATATTGCTTCTACACCCAGTTTTTTAAGAGTTTTTAATCATGAAAACTGTTGAATTTTATTGAATGCTTTCTTTCAGCATCAATTGAAATGGTCATAAGGTTGTGGTCCTTCATTCTGTTGATATGTTGTATCACATTTATTGCTTTGCATATGTTGAACCATGCTTGCATCTGTGGGATGAAACTCACTTGATCATGATGAATGATCATTTTAATGTGTTGAATTCATTTTCTAGTGTTGTGTTGAGAATTTTTGCAGCTATGTTCATCAGAGGTATATTTATTTGTTTTCTGCTTTTAGTCATTGTCTGGTTGTCATATAAGGGTAATACTGGCCTGGTAGGATGTGTTTGGAAGTATTTCCTCCTCCTCAATTTTTAATAGTTTGAGTAGGATGAGCATTAGTTCTTTAAATGTTTGGTAGAATTCAGCAGTGAAGCTATCAGGTCCTACAATTTTCTTTAAATGAAAACTTTTTATCATTGCTTCTTACAGTAACAGAGACAGGGAAATACTGGGTAGAAGAGGGCAGTTCTTTGGCAAAGGTCCCACCCTCATGCCTGAAGACCCGTGGCTCTAAATGAGGACAGGCATTCCTGTTTTCACACCCAAAAAGTTGCCTTTTGGCCTACCACACACCCTATCCTTTCCTATATAAACCCTGATTCCCAAACTCCAGATGAGACCCACAAGTGAGGAGAAGAGGAGGCAAGCAGACCAGCAGATCAGTGAACCAGTAGACCAGCAAATCAATGACAATGGAAAGATGCTGCAGAGAAAGAGAAAATAGGAGGGATGTCTGGAAACTAAGGAGAGTTCACCCATGGACAGTCAGAAAAGAGTCAGCTGCTGGGTGGCCCAACTCCAGGGGAAGGCCACCTTCCCATTCCCTCACTCCTTCTGGCTCTCCATCCATCTCACTGAGGACCACCTCTACCACTTAATAAAACCCTGCACTCATCCTTTGACCCTGAACATTATCTGATTCTTTTGGGACATTGGGAAAGACCTCGGGGTACATAAGCATGTCACACTGGCACACTGCCCTTGCGATAAGGCAGGATCCATTGAGCTGATTAAAATCCAAGCTGTCTGCAGACAGTAAAGCTAAAGGAGCACACTTCAACACATGCCCGCTTGGGCTTAAGGAGTCACAGACACCCACCCCTAGAAGCTACCAGAGGACTGAGAGCCCAAAGCACTCACCTTTGCCTCTGCATCTGCTTGACTGCATGCTCCCTCCAGGAGTTTGCGCTGTGGAGCAACCAAACAGGTGAGCCACACTCCTCTCGCATGTCCTGTCCCTCAAGGGGAATCAGGGAAATCTCCCATTTTACTTCTATCTCATTACTTGTTACTGGTTTATTCATGTTTTGGATTTCTTCATGAGTCAATCTTGGTAAGTTGTATATGTCTAGGAATTTATTCTTTTATATCAGATTTTCCAATTTATTGGTATATATTAATAGTTGCTGTAGGCCAGGTGCAGTGGCTCATGCTTGTAATCCCTCCACTTTGGGAGGCTGAGGCAGGTGGATCACCTGAGGTCAGGAGTTCAAGATCAGCCTGATCAACATGGCGAAACCTCACCTCTACTTAAAATAAAAAAATTAGCTGGGCATGGTGGCGGGTGCCAGTAATCTCAGCAACTCAGGAGGCTGAGGCAGGAGAATCACTTGAACCGAGGAGGCAGAGGTTGTGGTTAGCTGAGATCGTACCATTGCACTCCAGCCTGAGCAACAAGAGTGAAACTTCATCTAAAAAAAAAAGTTGCTGCAATAGTCTCTAATAATCCTTTGAATTCCCAGGTTATCAGTTATAATGTCTCTTTTTTCATCTCTGGTTTAATTATTTGGTCCTTCTCTCCTTTTTCCTTTAGTCTGGCTCAAAGTTTGTTGATTTTGTTTATCTTTTAGAAAAAAATTTTTCATTTTGCAGATCTTTTGTATTAGTCTCAATTTTATTTATTTATCCTCTGATATTTATTATTTTTTTCTTCTACTAATTTTGGATTTGTCTTTTTTTTTCTTGCATTTATAGTTTTTAAAGATACATAGTTAGAATATTTATTTGAAGTTCTTTAAAACTTTTTTTTACATAGGTGTTTATTGCTATAAACTTCCCTCTTAGTACTGCTTCTATTGTATATCATAAGTTGTGGCATGCTGTGTTTCTATTTTCATTTGTTTAAAACATTTTTCATTTTCTTGCTAATTTCTTCATTAGCCCAATTTTCATTCAAGAACGTATTGTTTAATTTCCATTTCTTTGCAAAATTTCCAAAGTTCCCCTTGTTATTGATTTCTAGTTTTATTCTGTTGTGGTGAGAGAAGATATTTGATATGATTTTAATATTTTTGAATTTCTTAAGATTTCTTTTGTGGCCTAATTTTGTGAATGTTCTATGTTTTGAGAATGCTGAGAAGAAGAATGTATATTCTGCAGCTGTTAGATAAAATATTCTGCAAATTTCTATTAGGTCCATTTGGTCTATAGCATACATTAAGTCCACTGTTTCTTTGTTGATTTTCTATATGGATGATACATCCAGTGATTAAAGTGGGGTGTTGAAGCCCCCTGCTTTTATTGTAATATACTGCATATCTCTTTTTAGCTCTAATAATATTTGCTTTATATTTCTTTTTTAAAAATTTAAAATATCATTATAGATACATAATAGTTGTATGTATTTATGGAGTAGATGTGATATTGTGATGTAGGCACCATTGTATAATGATAAAATCATTATGGTGCTACAGTATCGAATGCATAGATATTACAATTGTTATATCTTCTTGCTGAATTTATCCCTTTTTATTATATAACAACCTTTCAAACAGAATAGATAACCCAGAAATAAATCCATGCATTTACAGACAACTTATTTATGGCAAAGGTGTAAAAATTGTACATTGGGGAATTGTCAGTCTCTTCAATAAATGTACTGGAAAACTAGATATCCATATGCAGAAGAATGTAACTAGACCCCTATCTCTCATTATGTGCAAAAATGTAATCAAATGGATTTAAGGCCTCCATCTAAGACTTGAAATTGAAACTATTAGAAGAAAACATTGGGGAAATACTATAGGACTTCGGTCTTAAAAACAACTTTTTAATACGAACTTAGAAGCACAGGCAACCAAAGCAAAAATAGACAAATGGGATCACATCAAGCTAAAAAGCTTCTGCACAGCAAAGGAAGCAAAAAACAAAGTCGAGAGATAACCCACAGAATGGGAGAAAATATTTGTGAACTGCCTATTTAACAAGGCATTTATAACCAGAATATACAAAGAGCTCAAACAACCCAACAAGAAAAAAAAATCTAATTAAAAATTGGCAAAAAGTCTAAATTGGCACTTCTCAAAAGAAAACATGCAAGTAGTCAACACATATATTTAAAAAATGCTCAACATTAACGATCAGAAAAATGCAAATCAAAAGTATAATGAGATATTATCTCAACCCAGTTAAAATTACTTTTATCCAAAGACAAGCAATAATTTATGCTGGTGAGGATGTGCAGAAAGTAAAATTATTTCTCCTCATACACTGTTGGTGAATGTAAATTAATATAGTCACTATGGTAAACTGTATGGGATTTCCTCAAAAAACTATAAATAGATCTACATATGATCCAGCAATCCCACTGTTGAGTATGTATCCAAAAGAAAGGAAGCCAGGATATCAAAAAGATGTCTGCATTCCCATATTTATTGCAGCACTAGTCACAATAGCTAAGATATAGAATCAAGTTAAGTGTCCATCAGTGAGTGAATGAATAAAGAAAAGGTAGTGCATATACACAAGGCCACATTATTCAGCCATAAAAATATTAAAACACTGTATGGAGCTGAAAGGTATTTTGTTAAGTGGCATAAGCTAGGTACAGAAAGACAAATCTCACATGTTCTCAGTCTTTAGTGGGAGCTGAAAAAAAAAAACTAAATTGAATTCAATGAGAGAGAATGACATGTGAGTTACCAGAAGCTAGAAAGAGTAGAGGGGAGGAGAGGATAAAGTGATGACGGTTAATAGGCACAAAAATATAGTTAGCTACAACGAATAAGATCTACTCCTTGGTAGCACAATATGACAACTATAGTTAACAATAATACATTGTATATTTTAAAATAACCAAAAGAGTGAAATTGGAATGTTCCTAATCTTCCTAACACACACAAAAATGGTAAATGTTTGAGGTGATTGATATCCCAATTACACTTATTTTATCATTATACAATGATGCCTACATCACAATATCACATCTACTCCATAAATACATAAAACTATTATGTATCCATAATGATATTTTAAATTTTAAAAAAGAAATAAAGACATTTATCTTTAACATTGAGGCATTGTCAATGCTGAAAGGGATCGTAAAGAATAGTTAGTATTTACATTATGAATATGTATTTTATTATAATAAAATCAAAATACAAATTTTAATGAAAATAAAACTATAATGTACATAATTTTACAAAAGATACATAAAAGTTACAAAAGAATGCAATTTTATAAAAATTTTATAAAAAGCTGCAAATCAATGAAATGTTCATTTCACATGAATCCCAAAATATGTGCCATTATTATGTATTCATAAGTAAAATACAAAATTCAAAATTAGTGATATTTACAAATAGGGATGTTAAAAGTGGTGCAACCCAACAATGTTTTTTTAAATTATAACTTATCTTTGTAAATTTCAATCACACTATAAGACAAGATTTGTCAAGTAAAAGGAGATATTTTATTCCCTTAAAGCTTACATAATTGACATATTTTCTAGATACATTTTGAAAAAATCACAAATTAACACATTTTTAAGAAACACTTTGGTTAGCAGGGCCTTTAGATTTAATTATTTGTATTCAATGAATGTAGACTATGGAGAGAAATTAAGGAAGAATGCAATGTATTACGAAGTATAATGACCATCTTTTAAAATAGATCTCTTGAATTTATTCTTCTTAAGGGAAATTTTTTATCCTTTGACCAACATCTGCCCAATCTGCTATTCCCCAACCACCTCAGTCCTTGGTAACCACCAGCCTACTCTCTAGTTCTAGGAGATCAACTTTTTCGATTCCACATATGAGTGAGATCATTCAGTATTTTTCTTTCTATGCTTTGGTTATTTCACTTAACGTCCTCCAGGTTCATACATATTGTTGCAAATGACAGAATTTCCTTCTTTGTTATGGCTAAATAGTATTCCCTTGGGTGCATATATTGTATTCTTGAAAAATGCTATAGGGTGCATATAAAGTGTTCTCACCACAAAAACGATAACTAAGTGAAGTAATGTGCATGTTACCTAGCTAGATTTAGCCATTCCACAATGTTTATATACTGCAAAACATCATGCTGTACACAGTAAATACATACAATTTTATCTGTCACCTCAAAAGTAATTACATTTATAAAAATCAGAGATAACTTCTTCTCTGAAAATAGTAAGTTAATCATATCTTTCAGAGACTGACAAATTTTCCTAGAGCTGATTTTAGAAGACTGGGTATAAATATTTAGCTCTTCTTTTGGAGTCGGTATGCTCAGAGGATATTCGGATATCAGAAGATCCTTACAGATATAGGTTGCCTTCCATTATTTTTCCTTCTCCCCTCTGTGGTCGTATTCTGAGAAGGAGAGTTAAAATTAAGGTGTAATGCTTCTATGGAGACAAATGAGCTACTCATTGTGGCTAACCCCTTGGGAACATATATAATTAAACTTTATCAGTGGAGGAAAATTGTGTGACTTAGTAATTTCTGTTTATTATTCTTTTACTCCTCTCCTTAAGGTGGGGAGATTAGGTAGCAGAGCTATCTCTAAGGTGCCACTGAAGGCTATAACGGGAATTAAACAACCCACAATACTCTTGGAGGAAAAGCTGTTTAAAGCTTCACTGAGGAATCTTGGCCTCTACCCAGTATTAGTGATGGCAGGACAGAAAAATGGTGGAGTGGGAGGTTGTGGCAGAGTGTAGTGGCAGCAGAGAGTTACTCATTAGGAGGCAAGACATGAGGTCATGTGCTAACCAAGACGTCAGGGTGGCAGTAGTTTTGCCTCTGAATCCAAAAGCACCAGAACTCTTGTGATAAATAACAAGGGGGATTTTAAAGCTTTACTCTCATTAACTTGACCAAGTTATTGCACTCATTGGTTACTATAATGAATGAGTGTAGGAGTTTGGCATCAGAGACAATAAGTAAAGTGTCATTAAATGGGAAAATTGTTGAATTATTAGTGTTAGGGCTGAACAATCTCTACCATTTTCTCTAGGTTAAAATTTAGTGAACATACAGTGATTCTTTACAAGTCCTTGGAGAAGAAATTGAATTGCTTCCATGTTATCAGAAAAGTGTTTTTGCAGGACAGTTAGGAGGAGGCAAGAGATAAAAGTGAGTGTCTCCTGGCCAATAAAGGACAAGGATAACAGTGAATTGCAAAGTTTGGAAACTATTTTTTTAAAAAATACAGTTTGAAGTAGGTCTTGATTTCTTTAGGTCAGATGACTAAGACTGGATAGAGTGAATTCATTACAGTCTCACAGGAGGGCTTGTTTTTAACAACTATTATTTATCAATGAAAATAATAATAATTAACATATTCATTGTTAATTGTGCATCAGGCAATGTTTTCAGCACTTCACTTACATGAACTCACTTAGTCCTCACAGAAAACATGTGGTAGATTTATCAGTTACTACCATTATTACTGAATTAGAGGGAAGGAAACTGCAACAGAAAAAAATTTATGTGACTTGAGTCTCTAATCAACTAGCAGAACTAGTGCCAAATCTTGTTTCAATTAATTACTATTAGAAGGGTTTGGTGGCTATATTTCAACATTGTATTTTTCATATGCAAAACTGTTAACCACACTTAAAAATAAATTATAAGATTGTATTATTAAAGTAATTCAATGTTTTAAATAGGAAACAGCATATTATTATCTACTGGAAATTAATCTATATAGGTTTGTTGTTGCTGTTGTTGGCAGGGTCTAGCTCCATCACCCAGGCTAGAGCGCAGAAGCGCAATCTCAGCTCACTGCAATCACCAAATTAATTATTGAGTTGATCTGACTAATTTTGCAAATAAATATAGTCTGAGGCTACTTAACTTGCACAAGGTCACTCGGGTTTTTTTTTTAAAGTAAAGGCATACAGAGGGTTTCACTTTGTCTTTTGTTGTATATTTGAGTTGTTTTCAGTCATTTTCCATAAGAAATATACAGGAACTAAACTGTTGTCCATGTCTAAATGCATTATTGCAAATGCATGTTAGAAATATATTCCTGAAATACTTTTACTGGTGGAAAATGTGAATGCCTATGTCATTTTGGAAGATTCTGTCAAATCTCGCTCTTCACAGTGCTTCTATTATTTTGCATTTAGACAAGGGACACATGAATTTACTCATTTAACCACAAATTTCCCGACAGAATATGTTATCAAACTATTGCACTTTTGTCAATGTCATAGATAATTAATGGGATCTTAGAATATTTTACTTTGCTCAATTCTAACTAAAAGCAGGATTCAACATTATTTTGTACATTAGGACTATTTACATATCTCTGTGTTGTGTGTGTATGTGGATGTTTGTATGAAACTGCTGTTTATCTTGTGATGATTTACTGGATTGTTGGTCTTGTTCTTATTTATATTTTAGAAACTCTTTATAAAGAATTGTTCAATATGGGTTATACAATTTGTCAGTATTTTCCAAGACTTTTCTCACTTTTTTTGTTGTACTGCACAAATATTTGTCAATCTTGTCAATCATAGGACAACATTTGACTCATAGGATAATTTTTCAACAAATCGCAAATTAGATTTTTCTCCATATTTTAAGATGCACCTTTCTTATATGCAACTTTTCCACATATTTCAAAATAGATCTTATCAACTCTATTTCCTAGATATTTTATAAAGCTGTTAAGATGGATGATATATGCTCTAGGTGCAAGTTGATAGCAAAGTAGCAATACAAACGTCTGTTTCTCTAACTACACCATTTATGTACTTTATAAAATTACAAAAAAATTTCATAGTTCTTATGAATCTGACATTGTCTAGCTATTTTACACGTATTAATTAATTTAATACTGTCTAGAATCTGTGAAGTAGGTACTGTTATCCTACTCATTTTGCAAATTGGAAATCTGAAACTTTTAGAGTCACAGATTGAGTGCAGGCAGCCAGAGTAATTATTTATTTATTTATTTATTTATTTATTTTTTGAGACGGAGTCTCACTCTGTCCCCCGGGGTTGGAGTGCAGTGGCACAATCTCGGCTCACTGTAAGCTCCACCTCCCAGGTTCACGCCATTCTCCTGCCTCAGCCTCCCGAGTAGCTGGGACTACAGGAGCCCGCCACCACGCCTGGCTAAGTTTTTGTACTTTTAGTAGAGACGGGGTTTCACCATGTTAGCCAGGATGATCTTGATCTCCTGAACTCGTGATCCTCCCGCCTCGGCCTCCCAAAGTGCTGGGATTACAGGTGTGAGCCACGGTGCCCAGCCCAGAGTCATTTTTCTAAACCACTACAACTCACCATATTTCACAGTGCTCAGACTGCAACTTATATTACTTCTACAGGCTTATATTTCTTCAGGTCTTAAAATATTTTTCATTTAAAACTGAATATGACATGTAAAATATTAAATATTGTACCCACCCACCTAATTCAAAAAATACCAAGCAATGTTGAGAGGATTTTATTAAAGTTATTATATATGAATTTCATATTATTTTAGTATTTCATGTTTTCTACAAATTGTATTAGTTAACTGTAGCATGATATTATCAGCAATAGCAAAATAGTCTATTTATAAACGTCTTCTACTTGTACAATCACTAAAATCATATTTGTTCTATTGAGAGGCCATGAAGTAAAGTAGTTAAAAGTGCCAGTTTGGAATCAGCTTGAATAAAATATGTACTCAACTGCTTAATTATTTTTGTGGTCACCGGCATGTTTGTTGCTTTACATTTAGTTTCCTTCTCACTTGAATGGGGAAGAAAATAGTATTTTGTTTTCCCTAAAATTAAATGAAATATCAGAAATGTTTTACACATAAATGCTATGCACATTTTAGCTAGTATTATTTCAAAATAACTAGCCATTTTCTATACAAAGAGCAAAACAAAACAAATTAACTACATGTTAAAAACAAATATAAAATAACCGATGGATTTGCATTCCCTCTCTCTCATGAACTAAAACGAAAGGCAAAATTTTTTTTTACATGTGATTAGGGATGAGAAATCAAGCATGCTGCTCTGATAATCAGGTTTGGAGACAACAAAGAGCTATGATTTTTTTTGGCATCAGTGAAATTGACACTGAGCAAAACTAAGAAACTAATGGGAGAAACACAGTGAGTGATGAGAGAGTGAATGAGAAGAGATTGTCTTCTCATTATTCTCACCTGCTAGAGTTGGCTTGCAGTCACGAAGGAGGCAGACACATGTGGAGGAAAAAAAAAATGTTTTCTCATGAAAGAAATCCAATTAGGTAACAATAGAAAATATAATGAGAGAAAAGTAGAAAAATATGCATGGAATTTATTGTAGCTCTTTATTAGTCACAGTGAAAATAAAAGCATATTGTATAAGTTATCCAATTCTTACTTTTTAGTCATCTTTGAGCTTCTTGGAATAACTTCATAAAAAGAAGAAAAAAAGTCTGTTGACTTTGCACAATTCAAACAAGCTACTTATATATTATAGTATTTCGGGGATCTCTTAGGAATTTTATTCTGTTGTGAATTTCTTTCCCATTAACTTGTTCACACTGAAATTCTAATCTCTTTCACTCTTTTGGGTTGAAAAGCTCAATTTGAGAGTATGAATGTTAGCTTGGAGACATATTACATCAAACTTTTTGATAGTTAATAATTATGTTTGCACAATTAATCTGTTGTCTGTTTTATATTCTCAACCCTCATCTGAATCACATGAGTCTACACTATTTTTTGGCTTTCAGAAAAACAAGCAAGCACATATGACATTCAATATTTACAACCTGCATAGCATCTTAGGAATTATTCCTATAGCAACATATTAACATTTCTGCAGCTATAAATGATCACACTAAGTGAGACATACAAAGAACATAAGTAGCCTTAAATTGTTTTTCTTCAGGTTTTCTACTAAGTAACTGCATTATGGTTTTCAGAAATTTTTGGATTTTATAAGTCTGAGTAAGTTAATGCCTATAAGTTACTTAGCTGCATTAGGTAGCTAGTAATACAGATGTTGAAGTAAAAGGCACTGGTGAACAAGCAAGTGAATACAAAGTACTCCAAGCTATTTGGAGAACAAGACCAGAAAGTGGTTTCAGAAACATCAGAACCTATGGCCATCATGATGAACATTTTGTTCATTTTTCCTTTGCAAAGTTGATATAATGAAAATTTTTGGTAAATCTAAGTATACAAAATAGATCTTATTACATGACAAATAAATAGTTCAAAGTTGCAACTCAAACATAGAAGTACTCATAATTGTGACATAATTACATGGACTATCACCAATGTGACTAGATTAGAGAATTTTAAAAGTCTTAAAAATCCTAATGATAATCTCATCTAATATTATGACAAAATTTCCATATGGAATATCTCATTTGAGTTTAAATAGCACAATACAGTATATCAGAAGTGTTTATTTTGTGGAAAATTAATTAATCTTAGTTTAAAACATGCAAGAACCTTATGCATGTTTCAGATTTCAAACCACTACTTTCTGCTACCCAGTTTTATAAAGTAACTCTAGGCAAGTAGCAACACATTTAATTAACTTTATGTTGCTTCCCTAAAATAGGGATGTGGTCTGTTCCTTTATATCCTACTTGTAATGAGAACATGTGAACTTATAACAGAATATTTATTTTATAAAATAAACATATATGAATACTTATTACTTAGCAATGGCTTTTGATCTGCTTCATGACTGATAGGGCAATAAGGTTATGTAATAATATTTTGTTCTGTTTTCTTCTCTCTTGTTTGATTAATGTGGCATATGAATATTTTTATTTTATTAAAAGTTATATTTTAATGACCTTCATTTGATTATTTTTAAAATGTAATGTGCATAGATAATATGAATTCTTTCATACACACTAGCGCTAGTAAATTTGTGGAACAGCTTTGAAGAAGATGACACACAAATTCAAATAATTTGACTTTGAATTTTGAATAATTTATTCAACTGGAATTGTGAAATAAGTGTGCAGAGACATATGCTTGACGATGTTCATTGAAGCATTATATACAATGACAAATGTGTACATATAAGGTGAACTTTTATCATTAAAAGTATGACTAAACAAATATTCTTAAGGCAATATTATTTGTAGCTAGTAACTAACACAGTAGAATCTGTAAATACTGATAAGGTAAGGATGCCTATGAAATGTTGTTCACTAAGTCTGCTAATCAGTATTTCTAGTATAACTAGTTTTATTATATGTAGATAAATTACATATTCAAATATTAATTTATATATATTTATGAATATCTTTGTATTATATATGTTTATTTTTATGTAAGTGCTTGTGCCTGATTATGTAAATATATTATGTGTGACAAAAAGGTATTTTAAGGAAGATTCTGAAACACTATAGAACAAAATTGGACCTGTAAGTCTATTTTTAGAACTAAACAAAATTTTACATCATATAAAGATAACGTCAGATATTAAAATGACTAAAACTGTACACATCTATAATGTTTATGGAGTCTCAGAAAGAAAAATAAATTTAACTTTAAAAATTAACATCTACTTTTGACTGTCTATATTAATATCAATACAGGGGTGCAAGACATAAGTATATAAAGAGAGAGAAAGTACAACGCAATTAGCAAAGGAAACAGAAAACTTGCAAGAAGTTATGATAATGATTATCACATCTGTTTAGGAAATTCCAGGTACTCGTTGGATGGCAAAACTGGTGATGAACATGAAATTTTACCATTTCTTGGTTGGAATTTAATGCATTGTAGAAGTTTCTGTAATAAGAACTATAAAAATTCCTGAGCAATATTTTGGGAGAGTCATGGAGTTAACTGGAAAGAAAACATTAGCATCTGGTTCTACATCTTTCTGCCTCAGCAATGCTTGAGGATTTGACACTTCTTAGAATCCTTCTTCAAACGATAGCCTCAACAAGTCGACAGAAGTTTATTTATACTGGATTCAAGATGAATGAAAATGTAGCTTAAGATTATGACTCTTACTAAGCATCTGTACTTCATTTTTGAAATTAACCACAATATAATTAGTAACTGATAAATGATGAGATGTTTTTGTGCTGGAAAATGGCATTTTCTTTTTTCTTTTCTTTCTTTTTTCTTCATATATTTGAGAAGTTGTATGGCTTACTAAATATCACAGTTTTTGTTGTCATAGGCTTCTCTAAAATGAAATTATCTGTGCACACTCAGCCTCTTCTCTTGTGTCTCCACATATCTTAAGTGTATATTACGTATATCAGAAGCTGTGCGGTGAAATTGTAAGCCAGTGCCTTGTTACTTGCCCTCTTCAATTGTGTCAGCTAAGTACACTTCTGCTACACAATACTTTCAATGTCCTATGAATGTGAATATTAAAACAATCTAAATAGGGCAAGCTTAGTCAAATGCAGTGTCCAACCAAAGTTAACTTATAAGATTAAAATAAAGAGATGAAATAAATTATAAATTGAACGATAGCAACCCACAGGCTATTTTTTGAGTGATGCTCTGGGCAGGAGAGGGATGTGGAATAAAAAAAATATTTTCAAGCATATTAATGTTTTAAATTGAATGTGAATTATTGGAATAACTAGAGTACATCACATTAAAATTTCTTCTAATGATCTTCATTAAACTTTCTGAATTCATCAATAACGTATCCATTTTTATCCACCAGCTTTACCTATTGGCAATTACTGTTTTAGTAGAACTGTTAAATGGAGGAAAAATGGAACCTCCTTTTCTGAATCCTAATGTAGCTGATTTTTGCCTATGATAGTTTAGGTAACTTGATGCCTTTATTAGTCTTTTTTTTTTTTTTTTTTTTTTTTTGAGACAGAGTTCCGCTCTTTTGCCCAGACTGGAGTGCGATGGTGCAATCTCAGTTCATCATAACCTTTGCCTTCCAGTTTCAAGTGATTCTCCTGCCTCAGCCTCCCAAGTAGCTGGGATTACAGGTGCCCGTCACCACGCCTAGCTAATTTTTATGTTTTTAGTAGAGACGGGGTTTCGCCATGTTGGCCAGGCTGGTCTCAAACTCCTGACCTCATGATCTGCCTGCCTTGGCCTCCCAAAGTGCTGAGATTATATGCATGAGCCACCACACCCGGCCTTATTAGCCTTTTTAAATATTGCCCAGGAGAACTAAACACATTCCAATTAAATCAGTAGTGAGTATAAAAGGTAAAAAACCCCAACTTTTAGAAGAGATAAAATATATCAGCTATTACCCAGTCATACTAATAAAACTACTCTAGTACAGTTTATTATATTGATGAAGAACTGAGTTGTGCAGATACGAGTTAATAATATGCCACGTCTCATTTCATAGACAATAAATAATCCTAATGTAGTGTATACAGATCCTTGAATGTGTATGTTAACTTGTGATATATATAGCTTAAAAACTCTAATTCATATAGTATTTGATCTAGAGATAATGTATTTACTTATCAATTTTCACTTAAGATTAATTTTAAATATCAGCCCATATACACTAATGTTCATTTAGAATTATCCAACTATCTTGCCAATTTGGTGGATATAAAATGATATCTCACAGATATTTTGCTGGTTATAAAGAGTTTGATGTCTTTGTATTCTTAGGCATTTATACTTATGTTTAGTGTATTGTCTACACTTAATCTTCATTTTCTTACTTCTTTCCATTTTAAATGTTTTGTTATGCAAAGAGTTCCCTGTCAGTTTTAGGAATTGCAAATATGTTCTTCCATATTGTCATCTGTCTGCTAATTTTAATTAAGATTTCCTTTGTTGAAAATAAGTCTGTAATTTTTTTTGTAATCAAACATCTCAGTATCAACATACGAAGTGTGCTTTGAAGTATTGTTAAATTAGTTCAACCGTTGTGGGAAGCAGCATGGTGATTCCTCATAGATCTAAATGCAGAACTCCCATTAGACCTAACAATTCCATTACTGGATATACATCCAGCGGCATATAAATCATTCTAACATAAAGACACAGGCACATGAATATTAATTGCAGATATTATCCACAATAGCGAAGATGTAGAATACACCTAAATGCCCACCAGTGAAACACTGGATAAAGAAAATGTGGTACGTATATACCAGGGAGTACTATGCAGACATTGAAAAAAGAGAGCATGTCTTTTGTGGGAATATGAACAGAGCTGGGGGCTATTATCCTTCCCAAACTAATACAGAAATCTAAATGCTGCATGTTCTCACTTACAAGTAGGAGCTAAATGATGAGAACACATGAACACAAAGAATAGAACAATAGACACTGGACTCTACTAGAGGGTAGAGGGTGGGAGGAGGGAGAGGAGCTGAAGAGGTAACTGTTGGGTAGTTAATACCTGGGCAATGAAATAATCTGTATGATATACCTCTGTGACCCCAGTTCATGTATGTAACAAACTTCCACATGTACTCCCAACTCTAAAATAAAAGTTCAAAAATAACTAAATAAATACATAAATAATAAAATATTCTGCACACCTCATGGCCACAAAGGCATCTGTGCACTTTTTCATCCATCAAGTTTGTTTTGCTTTTCACATTTGCTTCTTACAGATTTCAGATTTCAAAAAAACATAAGAAATTCAACTTAGTGTTCTTTCACAGATTAACCACACCTCCTGAATCCTTTCTACTGAGAAATTCTTGTCTCTTCTATTTACAGTGCTAACTTTTAATTGATAAATATATCTATAAATAAATCTATATCTGAGCACATTTATCAATGGAATTTTTTGTTGTTGCTCCTGCATCAGTACCATACTTTTAAATACTTACCTGTACAGTACGGTTTCACATGTGGTTGGCTACAGCTTCCTTTTCAGACTGACTTGTTTCTATGGTAACACATATTCTTTTATATACATTTTATAATCTATTTTTTAAATGTCTCCAATATTTCTTTGTTTCTTTTTTGTTGTTGTGTTTTTTTTTTTTTTTTTTTTTTAGACAGAATCTCACTCTGTTACCCAGGCTGGAGTGCAGTGGTGCAATCTTGGCTCACTGTAACCTCCACATCCCAGGTTCAAGCGATTGTCCTGCCTCAACCTCCCAAGTAGCTGAGACTACAGGCACCCACCACCATGGCCAGTTAATTTTTGTATTTTTAGTAGAGGCAGGGTTTCATCATATTGGCCAGTCTCAAACTGCTGACTTTGTCGTCCACCCACCTCAGCCTCCCAAAGTGCTGGGATTACAGGCGTAAGCCACAGTGCTCTGCCTATTTCTTTGATTTTTATTGAAATGCTTATTCTTGGTTTGTTTGGGTATAGAGACATCATGTACCTTTTTATGTTATTATTCATATTTTGACTTTTTTTTTCTGAGAGTATATTAAAATATCCAATTATAACAGTTTATTTATCCCCATGATTTTGTCAGGTGCAAATCCATTCCAGCATGCTTTTATTGATTTTTTGTCTTTCTGATGTGCTTTTCTTTTTCCAATAGCTAATTTCCCAGTCAGGTGCAATTGTTCACTCCTGTAATCCCAGCACTTCGGGAGGCCAAGACGGGTGGATCACCTGAGACCAGGAGTTGGAGACCAGCCTGATCAACATGGAGAAACCTCATCTCTACTAAAAAATACAGACTTAGCTGGGCGTGGTGATGTATGTCTGTAATCCCAGCTACTCGGGAGGTTGAGGTGGAAGAATCACTTGAACCTGGGAGGCAGAGGTTGTGGTTAGCTGAGATTGTGCCATTGCACTCCAATCTGGGTGACATAGTGACACTTCATCTCAAAAAATATATATAAATAGTGGCCGGGCGCGGTGGCTCAAGCCTGTAATCCCAGCACTTTGGGAGGCCGAGACGGGCGGATCACGAAGTCAGGAGATCGAGACCCTCCTGGCTAATATGGTGAAACCCTGTCTCTACTTAAAATACAAAACCTAGCCGGGCGACGAGGCGGGCGCCTGTAGTCCCAGCTACTCGGGAGGCTGAGGCAGGAGAATGGCGTAAACCCGGGAGGCGGAGCTTGCAGGGAGCTGAGATCAGGCCACTGCGCTCCAGCCTGGGTGGCAGAGCAAGAAAGAAACCCCGTC
>NW_016817787.1:112111-114965 GCF_001698545.2 Rhinopithecus bieti
AAAAAAAAAAACCCCCTCAAAAAAAAAAAAAAAAAATATATATATATATATATATTTTTTTTGTATATATATATATTATGTTTATATATATATATAAACATAATTTCCCCTTTGTCCTTTAGAGTATCTATTGGAATACATTTTCTTTGAAAACAAATTGGCTTGCATTGATTTTTATTTTACATTTGTCTAGATTATAATAAAATTTCTTGTTCGTATAATGATATGTGAGAATAAAACATATCTAAGTCTAATTAAAATGTAGAAATGTTTGTTGATTTAATGACATATTGGACTAATAGAATGGTAGACAAAAAACAAAGTTTATTTATTTCAAGATTACAAGACATCAGAATAGTGTAGTATATCCATGTTTTCATCACCCATCGAAACATGAACAAATCATCACAAGTTCTGCCCACTACATTTATAGTGACATTTCCTTCTTCCTTGTTATTTTGAAGCAATTATTCCACTCAGTCATTATAGTGCAAAAGCAGACTTAGATAATTAATAGTGTGGCTGTAAGATTCATGTCTAAAAACAAATGATATGAAGAATTTGACTTGTGGCCATCATTTGGCGACAATTTGGTAACTACTGGTTGAGCAAATATAAAATTTGGGCCTTTACATTACTCTCATTTAACACCCTGAAAATGCTACTCCAAGGTCGAGCTTTCATGTTGCACCTAAGGTATGAGATAAGTAATATTCCTTTTAGGTGATCTCTTTTTCTTAGATAGATTTTGTACATTTTCCTGTAATCTTTAAAGCTTTTAAATTTCACTTTTGGGTGCTTACTGCCTTTTATCATTCATAACTGTTTTGAACCCTATAAACTTTTCAAGGTGCCATCTATATCAATCGTTAATCTTAGTAAACACATCATTATTTATTCAAATGTATTTATTCTTTAGAATTTTTTCTCCTCTACCTGAAAGTGCATGCTCATGAATGTAGACAAGTCTACACATCACAGTCATTCCTGTGAATTGTGTTAGGCATTTTTAAATGTTTTCTGATCATGCTTTTCTTTTGGGAGAAATTTTGACTGTCTTTCAGTTCACTGTTAAAAACATGATTGCAAAACAAACTCTATTAAGAAGAAAATAGATCCAGAAAGACATCTTGGAGTACAAAGAAACTACCTGTCTTTTAGTTATAGCCATCCAACTTATCAACTCTTAATTTATTATTTTCTTGTAAATATCAGAATCATTTTGTGTATAGATTGCTATACTATATGCTATAGCATTTTACATCCAACTTATCAAAAAACAAGTTCTTTGTTTTTCAACCATTATATGTTTAAAACCCAGTATTTCAAATGGATCCCTCTTTTAATTATTTGATGCGGCTTACTATTCTTGTACACTTATGATTTTGAGAATATTTACAAAACTTAGTTAACATTACTTTTCTTTTTTGTCAAAAAAAGATTCTGCTGTAATTTACATAGGTTACCACACTTGCCATTATTTTTTAGCTTCTCTTTTTTGTTGTTATTGTAGATATATTGTTGTTACATATATATATTTATTCTGTGAGTGCATTATTTTCTGGATTTTCTCCACACTCATAAAACTTGCCTGATAATACGAAGGGGCTGAGCAGGAAAGCTCAGGTTATGGCTCTCCTTATTATTACTATTTTTTCATTGTTGAGTTTTACAGCAAAGAGTAAAGAACCCATTGCCTCAGTGGAGGGTTCTGGTCATTATCGTCTGTAGGATCATTCTGTATGTCATTTCCTAATCTCAAAGAGGTAACAATTAATTCCGTTCTTTTGGACAACCTATACACTACACTATGCTACTTGACGAGTTGTCCTCTGTTTTAATTTCCTCACTTTTGAGGACGGGATGATGTCTTTTCAGAAATTTTCTATTTGCTGGATTGTGTGTATAATTCCACAGAGCTCAGTTACCACTGCCCTAAAGTTTCTCTGTGACCCCCTAAAGTGTACTGGGCTGACAAATATGTTTCAATTCTTCACAGTGACAAATATATTATCCAGATTAGTGCAGTGGTGGCTTTGTTAAAACATTTCCCCTTATTTTTATCTTGTCAGAAATAAGGTAGAAGCTGGTGATATGTCAATCTTAATTATTAAAATCTGAAACTATATATTTAAAGGTAATTTTGTATGGTTTTAATCACATATTTATTTCACTTACTGGATTATTAAAAATATACCATAAGAAAACGTTATTAAAACTCAAATTTTACTATGGCACTTGCAAACTAGAAGGAAGAGAAAATCACTTTTATTTAATCTTTTCCTGTTATTTTGAAAAGTATTTAATCTTCAATTATTTTTCTTGTAAATATCAGAATCATTTTTGTGTATAGATTGCTATACTATATGCTATAGCATTTTTACATTCAATACTATTTCTTTAAAGCATATTGTTTTGAAGTAGAAAACCACATTAGACTATGAATATTTTAGAATCTTATGCCATAGCATCCTTCCTTTAGAGATGACTGTAGATATTCCATCACAACCTCCTCAAATTTAATTTTAAAAAAGATACTTAGTTTCTGAAATGACATTTTATTGTTGATATTAACCTTAAGTACTAGCAATGTTAAAGTTTCCCACATTGTCATATATTTCTATAAATGTTCTGTGAATTGTCTCTTCAAACATTGTGTTCATCTGTATGGATATCTCAATTTCATCATACAAAATTAAATATAATACAGTGAACATATTTAACTTATCCAGTTCTTCCAAAATATTTCAAAATGTATTTTTATATATTTTTGACATTTTTAAATCGACAAATTTATCTCTTAGTAATTATACATCTTTGTTCTTTGTTTGCACATATTGTATATTTTATCATG
>NW_016817787.1:115154-117572 GCF_001698545.2 Rhinopithecus bieti
AGTAAATAAAACCTTTATAAACTAGTATGTGGCATTCAAATAAAAGTCAAGAAATATATTTCTACCTTCAGATAATATTAAAGACTATTAGAATGAATATATTTTTATATATAAAATAAAATTTACATTCAATATATGAATGTATGTTTGGATGTTTTGTGAACATATTCATAATTTTTACTTTACTCAAATAGAACTATGTTAGCAGTTCAAACTGTATATGTATAATGGCAGTATAATACATAATATTAATTTAATTAGAATTTTTCAGACTAACAGATTCACGTTTTTTTCTAAGATGTCTTGTATGTTTTAGAACAATTTTAATTTTTAATTATATATCACTAAACAATGATCCTTAAATATTGGGTTAGTTGGTTAAATTCTCCTAAATCATCCTATGCAAACTATCCCAGAGGGAAATTTAATGAAAATTTGCTGTTTAGATAAGATAAAAACTGAATTTACTATCTTAAAGAAAATTAAATAAAAAATTACCGCTTTCTTCAAGCATATGGAGGGCAAATCTACCTGAAAGAGAGATATTAAATGTATATATTTCAAAGAACAAGCAGTGTACCCACTATCTGGTCGTGATGCTGTAACATTTTATTAGGACACACAAACACACACACACAAACACCATAATTTTACAAGGACTGAAAAGAAAATACCAAGAGGCCAGAGAAGCGGCTGATACACTTTTCTTTCCCCCAATATCACTCAAATTCACGTAATTTTCTCCAAAAGCCAAGTAAAGAATATGGCAATATGGCTCTTTTGTCACTGACAAACTGGGGTCCCAGATACTCATGACTCTTTGAAGACACAAAAAAGTATATTCCCTTTGAAAGCAGCATGCTACCACCTTCTTACTGGCCCTACATGAAATGGCAAGATTCCATTTCATTTTCTTGACCACAAATTGGTTCATGCTAATCCATCCAGTCATAAGGAGAAGTAGATAAATCAGCAATCCATTGCAAATGAAAGAGATTATCTGGGATCTTGCAAGGTAAGAGAGCATAACATACTTATTTTTTCTACTGATCAACCTTATATTTTAAATGTAATTTTTGTTATACTTAATATGCTTGTGAAAGCACATATTACTGGAACTATAAAATATTATACACACACACACACATATACTTAATCAATTTCTGACCAATTACTATATTTATGTATATTTTGTTCTGTATAAAAATGTTCACAGGGTGAGAACCTTTAATTTTAAAGTAGGAATTATCAGTTAAACCAATTATATCTCACATTAGAAATAGAAAGGGAAAAAAGATGGCAAATAAAGGAAGAAAAGTTATAAATAAGTTCAATTTGATATAGTAATAGGCAAATAAATAATAGACAAAGTTACTATTTACACGTAGCATTCACCTCTAGTCAGGTTCAAACCCAAAAGCTTCCTTTTCTTCCATCACAGTGAATGACTGTGTATCCTACTGACTGCATGCTCTCATTATTTCACCTTCTATGCCAGGAATTTTCTAAAAGTATATTTCCAAAATGTAAAACAATCATCAAGCCAGTTTTTGACAAATTAATCTTTTCTCATATGTAAGATGGATAGAGGCAAATACCCATTGGAGTCATTTCCTATCAAGATTCTATCCATTCTTATGTCTTGAGGCAACTGATAATTTTTTATATATCATTTCCTAAGAATCTCACATAGAAATGCTATTTTTGTATTTTTACAACTCTAAGAAAAGTCTTTGTACCGTAACAAGTTCCTGGTATTAACGTCATTTATATCTACTATTTCTCCACAATGCTATAAATCCAACATGGATTAAAGCCATAATTTTTACTTATCCTTTAGCCTTCAGCTTCTCATGTTTTAATTATTGTTAAGTACACAAACATGTTTTGAGCAAACACATTGTATATGAGTTTGGAACAAGGAGGAAAATGGAAGAAAAAGAAGAGTTAGAGAGCATGCAAACTATAGTACTTTTTTCAGAACGACCTTTGGAAAGTTTAAGAATGTGAGAAAATATACTAAACTTTGGAAGCTCAATGTTTCCTATTAAACCAAACACAGAAAATAAATTTCAATTACATTTTCTTTTAAATTTTCTAAATTGGAATTGTCACAAATAGACCTAAACCATTTTTACCAGTGAATGGTGTTGGGAAAATACTCTTGAACCTTGTTTTGGACTAAACTAAGTGAACTAAAAAGACTATGCTTTTAGGATCTTTTCAATCTGAAATATCCTTGTCACTTAGCTATTCTCATGTCTCTAAGAGACTAAAAGAATTAATGATAGTAAATTATTTTATACAAACTTTTATAATACATTAGTTTACATGAATATTTAGGTCAATAACACACAGTTCATATGAATACACACACACACACACACACACACACATATATATATATATATATATATA
>NW_016817787.1:117787-166813 GCF_001698545.2 Rhinopithecus bieti
TATATAAAATATAGACATTTAAGTCAAATAAGCCAGGAAAAATGAGAGAAATAGTTCAAAATTATTTAAGAATATAATAACATTAAGTATCTTGTAGAGCTCATATGATTAAATTAGAATTTTTCGTTTAATTAATTTTTCCTACTATTACATTTGCTAAATGAATACCTCCTAATTTTGTTTATATAAAACTATTCCTAAAATGCTTGTTCCACCCAAGTAACAGATATTATTTGTTTCTGCTACGTTGACCTTCACTTTAAAAAAAAATAAAAAATAAAAAAACATTCATGTTGGGTCCTTTGTATAAATGTGCTTCAAGGACAACTGATTTTCTTTATACACCTCATAAACGTCAAAACTTCATTTGCTGAGAGCTGATATTTTTATACGGTGTCACTTCTCTTCTCCCCATGGGGTAACTGATGCCTTTACTATAACCACATGAGTCACCATTTATGATTACTGTTGCCTAAGACAGTTTGTCCACTGCTGTTTCTCCACATTCCATTGCTGTGTCATGTGGTGGGAAGTTGTGCCTCACTGAGCATTTGCTGTGTTTCTCCTGCTTGCTGCGTGCTGGTGGTTTTCCCTCCTCACCTCACCATATCACAGCTGTCATCCTGCTGTCATCTGTCTTCTGTGGATTTCTTTCCCAGAAGCTCTGTTACAATGTGCATCGCCTCATTGCTCAGAAATCTGCTGTGATCCAAGAACTTAAATGTGGCAATCCTTATAAATAAAAGTTTTTGCCAACGCTCTTATTCGTCGTAAGTATATTGAAATTGTATATGCAGGGTAGAGATCAGTTTTATACCTCCCAATCTAAATGACTGCAAAAAAACTAAATAAATTTACTAAGAATTTCAATATTAATTTAAACTAGGTAGCAAAATGAATAAGGGGTTTCTATTAGTCAGAAATATCCAGAGAAACAGAACAATAGGATACATGATATGTGTATGTGTGCTTGCGCGTTTGTGTGTGTGTGTCTGTGTATGTGTAAAATAAGGAAATGGCTCACATGATATAGAGGATGGCAAGTCAAAATCTGCAGCGTGGGTCAGCAGGCTTAAGAGATGGGAGGGCGATGTACTGTTGCAGTCTGAAAACCAGTAAACAGAGACCAGCAAGAGCCAATGGCGTGAGGAAACCTGCAGGTAGTTGACTGGAGAATTCTTTACAGCTCTGGGAGGCTGACATTTTCTTCTAGTGAGGCCTTCAACTGATGAGGGCCACCAACATTTTGGAGAGTAATCTGTTTTACCCAAAATTTACCAAATTTAAATGTTAATCTTATCCAAGAGCACCTTCAATATTTACATAAAATTAACCCTCACAGTATGTGTTGAAGTATATTCATTTCATTTTAAATAAATTGTCTTATTTTAAAGGAATCATTTTTATGATTTATTTAATCTGTTTAACTGTGTCCAGCTTGGCTATCTATACTATTTTCATTTTCAAAATTACTGCAATTAGCTGATCTGATGTTTCAATTTAAGCAATATCATACTGTAAACGTTTATATATGAAATGATGTGAGCTTAGCAAACACAGTAAAGAGATCTTTTTGAAATAATTTTTTTAACTGAAGAAAAAAGAAATCAGTGAGTTGCGTTATGATTAATACATATTTAAACAAAAGTTAAGGACTTAAGTATTAAATAGAGTTGTGATCAAAGGAAAAACACATTTGTATTATTAGACTTCCACCAATTCAGGATTATATGGAAACACATGCAATATTAAGAGTGTAGAATCCCCAAATCAAAAGAATTGAAAATGACATGAGGCTCAGTTGAAATTGAATGCATGACTTCTATTTTGGTGTGTAGTAAGGACTATTGCATTTTGGGAGAGCCTATATCTTGGGAATGAGACATATTTCAAAGACAAATAGATTACCAAACAAATTCCAAGGATTAAAAGTATAAGAAAACTGAAAATTGATGGGAATAAATAGCATTTGTCTTTGCATATTCAAAAATATATTCTGAGCAGTCACAATGTGAAATATACTTTGGGAGAATTAAAAAAACCACTGCCATTCACACTCATAATGAAAACTCAGAAACCTGAATACCTGGTTCAAATATTATAAAATAAATGGAATTAAGCTAGGAGTACATCAGTGGTGGACTGGATGAAGAAAATGTAGTACACATACACCATGGATTACTATGCAGCCAAAAGAAAAGAACAAAATCATGTTATTTGCAGAAACATGGATGCAGCCAAAGGCCATTATCCTAAGTGAATTAACACTGAAACAGCAAACCAAGTACGGCATGTTCTCACTTATAAGTGGGAGCTAAACATTGGTTACTCATTGATATTGTTTGGTCCTGTGTTCCCTCTCAAATCGCATCTTGAATTGTACTACCATAATTCCCATGTGTTATGGGAGGGACCCACTGGGAGATCATTGAATCATGGCGGCAGATTCGGCCACACTCTTCTCGTGGTAGAGAATAAGTCTCACGAGATCTAACAATCTGATAAGAGGAAACCCGTTTCACTTGGTTCTCATTCTCTGTCTTGCCTGCTGTGATGTAAGATGTGCCTTTCGCCTTCTGCCATGACTATGAGGCCTCTCCAGCCACGTGGAAGTGTGAGTCCAATTAAATTATTTCCTGTGTAATTTACCCATTCGTGGGTATGTCTTTATCAGCAGCGTAAGAATGGACTAATACACTAATACTTACATAGAATGCACTAATACACTAATACTAACATAGAGATGAGAAGAAAAGACACTGGGGACTACTAGAGTGGGGAGGAAGACAGGGGTTCTTGGACTGAAAAGCTATCTATTGGGCAGTATGCTCATTAACCGGGTGATGGGATCATTTGTACTCCAAACCTCAGCATTATAATATGTCCATGTAACAAATTTGCACATATACTCTCTGAATCCAAAATAAGTGTTGAAAAAGATAATGATAAAAATAAAAGGGTTGCCTTTTAAAAAACAAAACAACAACAAAAACCCAAAATGCTTTGGGGACATAACGGTAAGACCATTTAAGTTGTATTTTAAACATCATACATAATTTTAATAGAGTAGTATACTGTAACTTTAGTGATGGAAGTTCCACATGAAGTATGTTTTGCTTTTAACACACATTTGCAATCCAGTAGATGGTCTACGTAAATAATAAATGCATTTAATTAGAGATTACAGGTGGCCACAAACATCATCATCACCTTATATTGGAATTCAGGCAGCAAATTTTAAGAGAGGAAATTAGCTAAGCTAATAAAAGCATTGCTATCGTCTACATAGATATTCCAGGGGATACATCAAGAGCGGTTTGAAATACAGAGTTTGAATATATAGTCTTAAAAGTTAATATCAGTGTTCATACTTCTAAAATTTCTTTTTTGATTAAAAACTTATGTACTCTTTATTATATATTGTACTCTCATAGATTTGTTACATGTTATTTTTATGTTATTTATTATTTATGCATTTTATTTTTTAATACTAACTCCAAATCTTTTAATTGTATACTTATTTTAAACATATCATTTGGAACTTGGGGTTAAAACGTATTATTTTCTTAAAAATCTGTCAAGTAATGACTGCAAATTTATGACTGACATATAACATATTCAGAGACTGTACTATCTTTAATATTTATACTTTAGAAAGTTTATTTAAGATTACATGGCTGGGCGCAGTGGCTCACGCCTGTAATCTCAGCACTTTGGGAGGCCGAGGCGGTTGGATCACCTGAGGTCGGGAGTTGGAGACCAGCCTGACCAACAGGGAGAAACCCCGTCTCCACTAAAAATAAAAAATTAGCCGGCCATCGTGACTCAAGCCTCTAATCCCAACTACTCGGGAGGCTGAAGTAGGAGAATAGCTTGAACCTGGGGGACGGGGGATCTGGTGAGCTGAGATCGTGCCACTGCACTCCAGCCTGGGCAATAAGAGCAAAACTCCGTCTCAAAAAAAAACAAAGAATTACACTTAGTTTTCACTGATCGGTGAAAAAGATTATGTAGCTCTTATCATAATAAACATCTTATATAATAATTCTAAATATTGCTGTAACGAAAATACTTCTTAATATATGAAATTTTGCTGAATATGTATGATATATTTTGACAAATTACCAAATGTTAATCAAAAATAGATATTTGATATTTTAAATGATAAACTTTTAGAATATACGCCTCTTTAGGTCTTGTTATAAGAGAATTGTTAATTACTTGTATTAATTTCATTAATTGCCATTAATAAGAAATATGCTCATTTTTCTAAAGTTTGTATAGTTTAAAGGAAGCTCTGTAAATGCAATAATGGCCATTCATTATTGCTATTGAGAAAAGTAAGAAAACAGCCAGAGCCTAGAAATGCACACGAAAAGAAAAGTCTGTATAGAACCAAGTGTAAGTGAAAATCTTTAAACAGCATATTATCTTGGTAGTAAACTGACATCTGGATTCAGGTGCAGTATGGGGGCCCCCTGCTTCTTCACATTAGTGCAATAAATTAGCAATCAACTAGTTCATTGTGAAATCAACTGCTGTTTCCAAACAAAGGATGCCACCATCCAGTGTCAGGCTTGCTAAGTGCCTGATTACACTGAGACAATGATGGGCTGCCAAAGCAATCCTTTAGCCTAGCTTTAAACAGTAAAGCCAAGAGGCATTTGGTATGCAGAGCAGAACATAGTCAAACATGAGTAACTGAAAGATTTAAATTAGGTTGTTTCTGTGTAGTCCCCTTTTCTTACAATCATATCCTTATGTTTTCCTTGCACATAGTAAAGGGTATGTTTGGATCTCAGTAATTTATATAGAAATGAGTAAAGAGCTACTAAAATAATCAATTGTATATCTTTATATTCATTCCATATTCATCTGACCTGAAGTGGTTTTAAGATTTGTGTATATTCACCTTTATTTAACCCAATTGCTCCAACCTCTAGGCATCCGTTTTTGAAATTGAGGTCCTAACAATCACTTCACAAAAATTATATTAGATGCTCCCACTGAAAATCTACTTACAGCCATTTTCTTAACCAGGACTCCACACACAATGGCATGGTCCTCACCCTGATCAGGGCCTTGATGTTAGTTATCACCCCTGGCTTTCTGAAAATAGACATGTTGACTGATCGATCAGGACAAAGCAGGAAAATGAAGGCTGTTTTCTTCCAAAAATATCTGACATGCTTATGTGCTTGATCACTGAACATTTTAGACCTTCAGTTGTTCCCTAGCTTACTTAGAAGCTGTTGTCTTTGACTTATTTTTTTCCCCATTATTGTACCAAAAATTTCATACTTAGACAATGTAATAACCATATAAATGCTTTAGACTCTCACATTTACATATACAGTCCAGGTCTCAGTCATTTACTTTTACATCTAACTTCTTGCTGTCATTTCTGTCTGGGATATTTTAATTCCTACAATTAAAGTGTCTGGTACAAAATTCTTTATTTCGGTAATTCAGTAATTACCATATACCTTATTTCACAAGTTAGGGTTTGTAATTTATCTTTGCCTCCATCCTTTCCCCTGTAATATCCTTCACTCATTCAGACCACCAACATTTCTTACATTGTAATTCCTTTGTCCTTCTCCAGTCTGGTACCATGAGAGATATATGAGCATGAGAAGATAGCCTTGAAATGAGAAGATAGGCACGAAATACTAGCCATCAGTTCTCAGATTAAAAAAAAAAAAAAAAAAACCACTCCTCTAACAAGACATAGAGGTCTCTCGGTGTCTTGGATCTGGCCCAGTGATTTGAATCCTGCCAATATTGCTAAACTCATCGAAAAGATGCCCCTTACCTGACACATTAGGAACCTGCAGAGTAGATTTTGTATAGTTTCTAGACAAACGTTGTTGTCTTCTGCAATACTCATTCATTTATTTGTTATGTTGGAAAATACAAATTTGCCATTAAACAGAGTTTCATTTGGTCTTTGCTTTCTGTCTTTCTTCCCAAAATATGTTTCCTCCCTACCCTAACTGGCTGAATTTCTATGATTATTTAATCCACATCAGGTGTCACTTCACTGAATCTCTTACATGTCTACATCTGATGACTCGTTCATCAGGTGTCACTCTCTTGGACTCTCTTACGTGTCTACATCTCTAACTCTGTATTTGGTATTGTATTAGAGTGCTCCAGAGAAACAGAAACAACATGATATCAAGAGAGAGGAGAGACTTATTGTAAGGAATTGGCTTATTTGATTATGGAGGCAGCAAATCTAAAATCTGCAGTGTGGGCTGGCATGCTCAGTACCCAGAGGACCAGGTGGCACACTTCCAGTCCAAAGGCAGGCAGGCAGAGGCACAGGACAATCTAAAAGTGCAGACAAAGTCTAACAGCAATTTGCTGGAGAATTCCTAGCTTGGGAGGGTGGTATTTTAGTTGTGTTCAGGTCTTCAATTGATTGCATAAGGCCCAGTTATGTTATTCAGGGCAATCTGCTGACTCTGACTCGAGTTTCACAAATAAAATGTTAACCTCATCCAAAAACATCTTCCAAGTTGACACATAAAATTAACTATCACAGGTATATATTTTAATAATTGTGTATCAGCCTTCTTTATGGTCCAACATTTTTGATTTCAAACATTTTGTTTTCCTTATTTTATTACAAAATTAGTAAAAAAAAAAAAAGTCATATATTGTAGATGATCAATAAGTGGTTATTAAATTATTGCAGAGGTTTATCAAGTTTCTCTAAGTCTAAAATTATTCTGACGTGAAAACCTCACTTGACCTATTGCTACCTTCTCTCTAAATATGAATACATTGTTCCAAGTACTCAATTTCCATATTCTATTTGCCTCTTCTAACAGACTACATGAAATAGTTCATACATATTTGACACACAAAAAAAGAGTTTGGCTAGTTACCGATATTCTGGATTTCAATTACCATGACACATAAATAGAGACACTACAAATACCTTGCATGCTTATTATCATGTAAATTTATCTACGGGACCTGCAATGTTATCTTTGTATTGTAGATAGCTCCTCCACCCTGTACAACTAACTCCCTTATATCATGTTAATATTATATCTAATGAGTTTCAGGTTAATTTAGTGTTGTTGGTTAAAGTAACTGGAGAAAATGTGCAATGATTGATAGATATAGTGGATTATCAATGAACAGTGAGTGTACGAGAATCTCAAATTAAAATATTAAGAATATTAGCCAAAAGTATATGTGTAATGAAAAAAAATAAAAGTATATACTGAATTACTGATAGTTGATGATTTTCAATTTTGAAGTGAAAGGCATTTATTTTCTCCACTGTGTAGTTCTGTAGTTCTTTAATATTTAATCTTATAACATGTGCCTGTATTACTTTTCATACAAATATATGTTTGTGATAGGAAACATAGTGTACAGTTTGAAAGATTATCATTCACCATTGTAAAAAGTATCTTACGCAAAGCAAGAGGTATGATTAGCTTGGGCAAGAAGACTTCTTTCATTCACCCTTTAAAAAAGTAGATTTCCCACAAGCAGTTCTATTAGAATTACCAGTTACGTTTGTGTGTGTATCTGTCTATATATCTCATATGTACATACATACATATATATGTGTGTGTGTATATTTCTATCATGTATATGTATATATATTTCTATCATATATATAATATATAAGAAAAATGAAAGTATTGTGAATTGTAATCTTTTTTACTGACATAAATAAAACAGTTGGTAATAAATAAATTAGTGAATAAGTCAGTCTTTATTTTTATAATAGTTAAGATTTCAAGACTTGAATATGCTGTTATATCTATAGGTCAACTATGTATAAAGTTTCAGGCATCTCCACTGAATAATTTTATGATTATAAAATTAATAAGTCAGTAACTAATATTGAATTATTTTTTAAAACCCTTTTCAAGTAAATATATTCATATATCAGAAAGATAATGCAAAGTATACATGCCACATAGGCTTTCAAATTTTAGAATCTGCATTCTGAAGAATGTTCATGAATGAAAAGTTTCTAGCTATAAATAGAAAAAGGAAACACTAAATATTTAAATGAAGCCAACTTGTCATTTTCAGGCAGAAGGTATGGCCTAAAGGAGAAAAAAACTGCATCTGTATGTTTGAGGCACATTCCCCTCATTCTGAAGAATCTCAGCTGTTGTTTTCCAAAGCTGATGTGAAAGACAACAGAAAGTAGAGTTAACTGTTGTGACATAAATCGGTTGGGGAATTTATAAAAGGAAGGTGACATTTAGTCCTAGAATTTCTCTTAGTACACTTGTCCAGCTATGTTTGGTGTAGATTTTTTTTTTTAATTCAGACACCTCAGAGTAAAGTATTCGGCTTTTAAATTTGTGTTTCTAGAAAATATTTTGTAAATATTTCAAAACATTTTTCTGTTTCTTCTTTAACAGCTACATAAATTGGGCATATAAGACAATTTCTACTCCCTGTCTGATAATTTACAAGCTAAAGCTGTGTATGCTAACATTTCCCATGGTGGCAATGGCTAAAAAATTGGAGTCATGCCAAACCGCGTTTTAGTTCTGACTGTGTCACTTACTAATTGTGCGATTAATAGTAAAATTCAAAATCTCTAGTCCTCAATTTCTTCACTTGAAAGCGGTAATCTTTTTTTCTAAAGGAAACATTTGTCTTAATGTCTAATACAATAAAAAGTTCAAGGAATGCATTTCGTGAACTTCGGTCATTCAAAAACCATTAATTGGATACACAGATCCCATGCCGGATGATAGAAATACACCTCTGAAAAATAGAGACATGGTTTCTGTCTTCTGGGACCTAATGTATTTGCATACCTCAAGTTATGAAGTACACAGCAATAATTGTATTATTTATGTCTCTGTAAAATGCAGAGACAATAATAATACCTACTTCAGCTGCTATGAGGATTAAATAATATACCAGGCACCTGGAAATAATTACATGCCCGGTACATTTTCTGTTTATTATTAATGCCATCTGTCTTCTCTACATCTCTAATGCTGCCTTCAATATGCTCTTCCCAAAATTAAAATCTGGATACTTATCTTTTATTATAATTAGAAAAAGAATTATTTGGAGAATAAACTTGATTTATATAAATAGTGAGGGTTAATATTCACAACCAAAGTACCTACTTTTTTTTTTTTTTGAGATAGAGTCTCACTCTGTCGCCCAGGCTGGTGTGCAGTGGCATGATCTCAGCTCACTGCAACCTTCGCCTTTCTGGTTCAAGCAATTCTCCCACCTCAGCCTCCCAAGTAGCTGGGACAACAGGTGCCCGCCACCATGCCCGGCTAAGTTTTGTAGTTTTCGTAGACACAGGGTTTCACCATGTTGGCCAGACTGGTCTCGAACTCTTGACCTCGTGATCTGCCCGCCTTGGCCTCCCAAAGTGCTGGGGGTCACCTCGTTTGGCCCAGCAGTAACACTTCTATGTGTTTATCCAAAATAATTAAAAGTCGGATCTCAAAAAGGTTTCTGCACTTCCATGTTCACTGCACTGTTATCACCATAGCCTGATGTGAGCTCAACCCAAAGTCTAAACAGAAAAAAGGGATAAGAAAACAGTTGTGTATATATACAATGGAATATTATTTAGGCATAAAAACATGACATCCTGCCATATGCAATAGCGTGGATGAATCTTGAGAACGTTATGCTAAGTAAAACAAGCCAGTCACAGAAGGACCAATACTGCATGATTCCACTTTCACAATGTATCTAAAAGAGTCCAACTCATAGAAGTCTAAAGACAAATGGTGGTTTCTAGGGACTGAAGAAAGAGGAATACGGGGAGTTACTTTTCAATGAGTGTGAAGTTTAAGTACTGAAAGATTAACGAGTTCCAGAGACCTTTGCACAATATTATGCTTATACTCAACAATGCTATTGTTATAGTGTGCACTAAAAAATTTGTTAAGCTGATCGATCTCGTTATTTGCTTTTGCTATAATAAAATAAGTTCTTAAAAAAGTCATTGAGGTGATAGAAAATGTATTCTACACAAATTTGGGCCTATAGAAAATTGAAAACATTGAAAATATATGAAAATATATACACAAAAAATTGGAAAATATGTAAAAAAAAAATGTGTATATATATATANTTAAACCATTTAAATTGTAATTTAAGATAGACACATAAATAGGTGGGCATAACAGATGGGTAAGGCACAGAGGTCACAGCCAAACTCTGCTCAACTGTAGGATTGACATCAGCAGGGGCTCCTCTGCTCACCTAGTCTTAGACATATAAAATAGGTTTGTGTATGTGTGTATATATATATGTGTATATATATGTGTGTGTGTGTGTATATATATATATATATATACACACTGCGTCCAGTGACTTAATTTCTTTGAAGATAATGAAATGTGTAAATCAAACATTATGATAGTGTATTGCAGAGTTTATGACATATGTAAAAATAAAGTGTACAATGATACCAGCACAAAGGGTGAGAGATAAGAAGATAAAATTTTAAAATTCTTACAACAGATATGACAAGGTAATATATGATTTTAAGGCAGACTGATACGTTAAAGATGCTAATTGTAAACATTGGAGCAACCACGGAAAATTTAAAGCCAAAATAAATATCTAATGAGCGGGGGAAATATAAAATACAAAAAATAATCAATGTACCAAAAACTGAACAGGAACAGAGAAAAGTCACCAAGGACAGAATAGATAAATAGAAAACAACAGAAGTAGACTCAAATATAATCATATCAATAATTATTTTAAATATAATTTAATAGTACACCACAATTAAAAAAACAAATTTTGGATTGTGTTTGTTTTCTAAAAGCAAGGCTCAATAATATACTGCTTATAATAAAGATCTATGATATGCAAAAAGATGAGTCATGTCACATATTATTGTAAGACAATAAAGAATTTACTCCATGTACATCAAAAAGTGATTTATCATTAGTCATTAAGGAAATACCAATTTAAGTCACAATGATATACCACTCTACAGTGACCATAATGGTTAAAATTTGTAAAAAAAGCAAAATGACAAAAAACTCTTTTAGGAATGTAGAAGATATAGAAACATCATTAACTGATAATAAGAGTGTAAAATTGTACAAATATTTTAAATATTACTCTGGCATTCTTTGTCACATAAATTTACACAACCCTATGAATCAGAAACTTGATGTGTATTTCCGAAGATAAACTGAATCAGACGCACACACAGACACAGAGACATATAAATGTTCAAAGCTACTTTATTTTGTTAAGGGTATGGGATACGTGAATATATGACTTTTTAAACCCTTACATAGATTTTGATATTTAAGATCTGTTTGTGGCACTATGTAAAAATGATACCTCAATGAAAATTAATAATTTTAAAGAAATAGCTTTGAGGAAAATATAACTTAGCTAATATCATTCTTGCTTTTGTATTTTTCCTGCTTTAATTCCCTCTTTTCCCAGATATCTGGGAAGAAAAGACCAGCTAGCAAGCATAATAAACCAGAAACTTTGAATTATTAGCTACTTTATTTCAAAAGTAATTGAATAATATTTTTATCACATATACAGAAAGGTTCCTTGAAGTGACGAAGCTATAATCTTATTGACTGTTACACTCACACTGTTAGGCTCTCCTTGAATAAGCATTAGCACTGAAGAATCATTACTGTATGAATAAAACTTGACATTGAGTTTTAGGACACTTGTAATTTCCTACGCAAACACAGGGCTTATAGTATTGCTAATACAAGTTTGCATTTATTCTGCTGGCCAGGGTACTGGCAATTTTCCTTAATTATAAAATGTCCTTATGTTTAGAGCATAATGCACATATGGACAAGGCAAAATGTTAGCAATTAATCCTTAAGTAGAAAGCCATGTGGGTACAATGCATCGTGAGTTATTGTACGCTATTGCAAATCCCACAAAGGGGCTCTAGCATCAAGAGGTTCAAAATAACTGGCTTCAAACACATAGTTAAAATTAATATAAAGTGTACTGCCATTGGCACCCAGTGTGCACTGCAAGAACCGTTTTAGACAAATGCTTAACCTAATCTCATATCAACTATAAATCATGAACTTTTCTCTTTTCAACTCTATTGAACAGTGGCTTTATTTTCTAGTGAGCAATTTCAACATTCATACAATTAAAACTAAAGAAATGGCATACACATAAAAAGAAAAGCCATTTGTTGAGGTTGTCAATGATCTGTTTTCTATACCGATCTCTCATTGGTGATGGTCTGATATAGTTTATAAAACTTAGGCTCGATCAACTTCTTCCCTCTTAAGACTATAGCTAGTTCGTATTTATTCATTGGAATTTATTTTTTTTCAAATTTAAGGTTCTAAGAGTAGAACTCAATGTTCTGTGTACACATTGAAGATGCTATTTCTAAAATTATAAATAAAATATTTTCTATATGATGCTAAAACAATATTTCTATGAGGTATACCTACTCAGGCATAATACAGTATGTGATGATATTTTATACGACAAAGATTTTAAGAAGTAGACATGAAGATTAAGAGCATACAAATATCATTTTAAAGTGCATATTTATGTAACACATAAACAGAAAATTGAATTAAAATGTAATCGTTGCTTTATTTTACTTTTCTAAAATTGTTGGTCATCCTATTAGTTTCCTAATACTGCTATAACAAAAAAGAATCAATAGGGTGACTTAAAACAACAAAGAAATATATTCTCTCATGCTTGTGGAAGCTGGAAATCCTAAATCAAGTTATTGACACAAGCTATATTCTCTCTGAGATTTGAGGGACTAATTTCTTTTGTGCTTCTCTCCTAGCTTCTGGTGGCTTCCCATAATCCTTGGTGCTCCTTGATTTGCAGTTTCATCACTCCAATATACCTTCATTTTCACATGCCCTCCTCCATCTCTCTGTGTATGTGTGTGTGCCAATGTGTGTACGTCTAAATTTCTCTCTTATAAGGATCCCAGTCATACTGGATTTAGGGCCCACCCTAACCATGCACAGTGTCATCCTAAGTTGATTACATCTGCAAAGACCTTATTTCCACATAAGATCACATTCAAAGATTTCCAGGGAAAACAAATCTTTAGGAAACACTATTAAACCTCAAATACAATAAAATGAAGCTCTTCTTGTTAGCATTGTGCTGAGTATTCTCACTTGTCTTCAACAATAAAAAGTATTTTTAATTTCATTTCACTTTAGGTGTTTATTCCAATTCAACTCAGTCAATGAAGTATGTCACTTCATAATTTATTTACTGATTTAGTCACAAATACTTACAGAATACCTATTCGGTGATACTCACTGTGATATCTACTGGTGATTTAAAAAACAGTGAAAGAAAAAACAAACCTAGAGATCAACAATAAGAAAAATCACACAAGCTATTAATATTTGTCTTAAATATACTGACTTTGACAAATGGATTTGATGCCATGTTGCTAAATGTAGGGTGCCTAATGACAATGCTAATGCCATTTCAACAAAGGATATCTTCCTTGCAGGATCCAGTCTCATTTCATATGGGCTCTTGATTCCCAAATGTCAGTTTCCTGGGTTCTGGCAGTGAACAAATGATTAACCAGAGCAATAACAATGTAGTCATAGAGATACTGACAATCTGATGGCATTATAATAGTATTTAGTTAGAAGAACAAGATTATTCAAATTATTCCATAAAACACAGCACCCTGTATGTGGTTACTATACACAAAATATATAAAAAGAAATAAGCAATATCAACATCTGTTAACTGACTAGTTTTCAACCTCAAATTCTAATATGTAAATTTCTAGAACTAGCTGATTTTAGCATATTTTACCACCATAAAATGATTATCTATGAGAATTACCATATTTGGATTATCTTCAATGCTTGTTAAACATAGACATTCTTTGGCCTAAAACAACTAATTTATTGATTCAGAATCTTTGTATATATTTGTAAGTATTTGCATTTAAATCAGTTATTTAACAGAGTCTTACATTATAGTCTAAGAACCATTGCTATAGCCCATAAACATCATTACTAAGACGGAAAATGACTTCTTTCAACAAGAAGAATTATAGAATAAAAAAATTAAAATGAAGCAGAAGGATTGAAAGAAGGTGGAAGAGTGTTCGAATTACTACAAATAAAAACAAGAACAATAATTGTGGGGTGGGTAAATACAATTTTTAAGGAAGGTCATCTAAAATCATTGTTGGGGAAACAAAACATCCAAAAGACAGAGTAAAAAATTACTGAAATGTTCACCTTAGCTATAGGCAAATCACATAGACAAACACATTTTTCTTTTGGCACTGAGATTTATTAGTATTATGACATTTTCTTGATGCTTGATCAATTTTCCTCCTTAGAAGTATGATTTTCCTTCTTAGAAGTACTGTCTTTGGAGAATATAGAACAAAAAATTATGAGCTTCTAGTGGCTGTAACCTTGTTCAGAGAAACACTTTTTACAGAAAATTATGAGAAGCATCTAAATATTTCTCTTGAAGTTTGGGATCAGGAGAAATCGAGGGAACATACTCTCTCTGACTAACGTTACCTAGGCCTGCAAAATTGCTTTCCCAAGTTACATTTCAGAATTATATATTGAACAGAAAATATCTCCTTTTCAGGATGCAGAGCCAAGAAAATATAGGTGAAATTCTAACCAAGTTTATATGTTGCAAACGTGAGTTGACTGGGGGGATTTTCAAGTGAATGGACAATCTAAATTATTGTCAACTGCTTGTGGAAACAAACTCAAATCTTTTTTCAAGACCTTCTTGATCTAGTCCTTGTCTATGTTTCTTAACTGTGTTGTTTAGTTATCTCTATACTTACCTTATCATCTTAACATGTTAAAGTTAGCCCTGTCCATACCTAAGCACAGGGTATTTACATCGCCTTGAAGTTGTTTTTTCCAGTTGCCTAGATCAGGAGCTTTAGATTTTTAATGGCTCCACTCTAAAGACAAATCTTTAGACAATTTTTCTACATCATTGCAAATGTAAACTATGCATACTTCTTTACATACTCATATTTTCCCTTTTTGCTACCTTCGTTATAACTTACACTATTTCCTTAAACAACCGGAGTTATTAACAAATCTCACTTCCCAGGTAGACTATTTTGGAAGGTAGATTTACTTTCTTTATTTTGGCCGCAGAGATTGTATCATAGTAACTGCAAACAATGTTAAACTTTATGTGAAGCCTATTCTGCAGAATAGTCATAGCCCAATACCTTTGTGTTCTGGAAACAGGTTATGGCAAGCAATCGTCTTTCTTGATATGATTTAGGTAAAACTCACTGATACCTTATTCATCTCTAACAAAGCTAGACACACAACCTCCAAATTTCCATTATTTATCTCATAAATGATCAGCTGAATTACTTGTCTGTAGGTGTTCCGTCATGGTGGTGGGAAAATTATAAAAGTTACAGAGAAAGATGCAAACCTTCTTGGAAGGCTGGGATGTTTTGCAAAAGCTTTGAAAGATAATTTGGCTGAAGGCAACAAAATTCTCTTATCTGGAGCTTGAGAACAAAAGGTAGATAACAAGCAAGTGTAAAGGAATTGATCTAGATAAGACAGTTTACTTAGGCCTGGGAACCTGGCCTTTAATCATCTGCACGCAGGACTGCTCTCTGGGCAGGGGTAGTGGGGACCATTTTAATTACCCACAAGTGTGTTGACTTAAAGCCTCTGTCATTAAATCTGTACTAAATAAATGCCTGCAGTGTTGGCATGTCGGGGCTGTGGCCGCTGTGACTCTCTACAGCATCCTCTTCGATGTCTGTGAGTGGCCCAGTCTCCTAGCCATGCGGCCAGGCAAAAATCCTGTGTCTGCATATATTTTTCACCCATCGTTTGGCCAGGGTCTGTGGGTCAGGCCTGGTGCTTTTTTCCACTAATCAGTCAGAGAAAAATCTCGTTAGTCAAACTTTGGTTAATTTTCTCTCTTTTCCCCAGGCCTCTTTATCCACCTCAGCCTAAACCAAAGTACAGCTCCTCCTTAAAAGGCCATCCTGAAATAGGTTGTTCTCAGGATAAAACACTCATTGCATCCTTACATTCCACTTCACCACTTATGGTTCCTTCTAGCCTGTTTACTTCTCTGCATAAAATAAAATAAAATAAAATAAAAAATAATAAAAACGCTTTTGTCTAACTTTAGAGACACGTGGAGAGCTTTCTTGGTTAGATCATTCTCCCTATTTATTGCAAGAGTCATTTTGAATAAAGTTTCTTCTTACTTAGGTATGAAGTTTATTTTTTATTTCCTAATGGCTAATAAATGTGCTGATATATTGATGAATTAAAATCAACTTATTATTTACCACTATGCCATAAAATTTTCTATACCTTCTGTTTGCATAAACATGCCATCATCAGTATCCAAACAATAAATGTATCGTGGCCTTTAATTTTCCTTACTCTTATATTTAACCTGTACCGCTATTTCACTATTACTGCAAATGTTTTTCTCTTTCTGATTCATTTCTATTGTCTTAGTTCTGGCTATGAGAACAGAGTGGGACCCTAACTCATTCTCCCTTCTCCTTATATGTCTTCCATTTTACACTTATTTTTGCTATCATATTCACATTTGCAAAATAGAAATAGTTCCATGTCATAAACTATGGAACAAGTGTAATTAGTTCTCTGTAATTTATAGAAAAGAAGTGAAAATTTCTTGACTGAGGATACAGAGAAATCACTATACCCTCTGTTTCCTTTTTGCTTTTACTTGCTATTTCTTATTAGAAAATAATTTTATGTATTTGCTGCTTATCATACCTCCTGGTCATTCATTATTTTCATAATTTAATTTTAACTTTAGTTATCTTTATGAATACCTAACATTTGTACATATTTATGAAAAGCATATGATATTTTGATACAGTTATACAATGTGTAATGTTCAAATCATGTTGTTTTAAATATCTATCACCTCAAACACTAATCATTTCTTTCTGTTGGAATATTTCAAATTTGTATCTTCTGTTATTTCAAAATATATAATATGCTGTTGTTAACCATAGTCACCCCATTGATATGTCAAACACTAGAACTTTTTTCCCACTATCTAACTGCATGTTTGCACTCATTAAGCACCTCTCTTCATCCCCCAACCCCACACTTTCTCAGCCTCTGTAACTATCACTCTACTTATCATCGCCACAAGGTCCAAATTTTTAGCTACAACACATGAGTGGGAACATGTGATATTTATCTCTCTGTCCCTGGCTTATTTCACTTAATATAAAGACCTCCAGTTCCATTCATGTTGCAGCAAACTAACAGGATCATATTCTTTTTTATGGCTGAGTAATATTCTATTGTATTTGTTTGCATAACACATTTTCTTGATGGAGATTTAGGTTGATTCTCTGTCTTTCATGATTGTGAATAGTGCTGGAATAGATATGGGAGAGTAGCTAATATTGATTTCTTTTCCCTTGTATGAATATCCAGTAATGGGATTGCTGGATCATGTGGTAGTTCCACTTTTAGTCTTTTGAGAAACCTCCAAGTTCTTCATAATGGCTACATTAATTTAAATTCCCACCAACAGTATAAAAGACATTGCTTTCCCCATATCCTCTCCAGAATTACTCATTTTTTAAAAAAATTTTGATGATAGCCATTCTAGCTGGGGCAAGGCAATATCTCATTGTGGTTTTGATTTACATTTCCTGGATGATTAGTGATGTTGATTATTTTTTTCATATACTTGTTAGCCATTTGTATGTCTTCATGAATGTAAAACTTAAAATGATAAAAACCATAGAAGAAAAGCTAGGGGAAAACCTAGGCAATAACATTCAGGACATAGGCATGGACCCAAAATTCATGACAAAAATGCCAAAAGCAATTGCAACAAAAGTCCAAATAGACAAATTGGATCTAATTAAACTAAAGAACTTCTGCACATCCAAAGAAACAATCATCAGAATGAACAGGCAACCTAAAGAATGGGAGAAAATTTTTGCAATCTACCCATCCGACAAAGGTCTAATGTCCTGAATCTAAAAGGAACTTAAACTAATCTACAAGAAAAAAAATGACCCCATCAAAAAGTGGGCAAAGATATGAACAGACAGTCCTCAAAAGCAGACATTTATGTGGCCAACAAACATAGGAAAAAATGCTCAACATCAGTGATCAATAGATAAATGAAAATCAAAACCACAATGAGATGTCATCTCATGCCAGTCAGAATGGTGATTATTAAACAGTCAAAATACAATAGATGGTGGCAAGGCTGTGGTAAAATAGAAATGCTTTTATACTGTTGGTAGGAATGTAAATTAGTTCAACCATTGTTGAAGATGGTGAAGATGTTGTGGTGATTCCTCAAGGGTCTAGAACGAGAAATACCATTTGGCCCAGCAAACCCATTACTGGATCTATACCCAAAAGAATATAGAACATTCTACTATAAAGACATATCCAGATGCATGTTTATTGCAGCACTATTTACAATAGCAAAGACATTTCACATTTGCAAAGTAGAAATAGTTCCATGCCATGACCTATGGAACAAGTGCAATTAGTTCTCCGTAATTTATAGAAAAGAAGTGAAAATTTCTTGGCTGAGGATACAGAGAAATCACTCACTATACCCTCTGTTTCCTTTCTGCTTTTACCTGCTATTTCTTATTAGAAAATAATTTTATTGGGTAACTTTCACCCTTCTCAAAGGATAAGGTCTCTCTGATATTCTTTGGCTCTGTGTCCCCACCCAAATCTCACCTTGAATTGTAATTCCCGTAATTCCCATGTGTCAAGAGCAGGACCAGGTAGAGGTAATTGAATTAGGGGAATCATTTTCCCCATGCTGTTCTCATGACAATGAGTGATTCTCTCAAGATCTGATGGTTTTATAAGCATCAGGCATTTCCCCTGCTTGCACTTTCCTCATCCTGCCACCCTGTGAAGAAGGTGCGTGGTTCTCCTTTCCCTTCTGTCATGATTGTATGTTTCTTGAGGCCTCTCCAACCATGTGGAACTGTGAGTTAATTAAACCTCTTTCTTTTGTAGCAATGTGGAACTGTGAGTCAATTAAACCTCTCTCCTTGATAAATTATCCAGTCTCAGCTATTTCTTCATAGCAATGTCAGAATGCACTAATACAGTAAATTAGTACCAAGGTAGTGGGGAACTGCTGTAAAGATACCAAAAAATGTGGAAGTGACTTTGGAACTAGGTAACAGGCAGAGATTGAAACAGTTGGAAGGCTCAGAAGAAGACAGAAAGATGTGGGAAAGTTGGAAACTTCCTAGATACTTACTGAATGGCTTTGACAAAAGTGCTGATAGTGAGATGGACATTGAAGTTTAGGCTGAGGTGGTCTCAGATTGAGAAAAGTGACTTTTGCTGTTTTAGCAAAGAGACTCATGGCATTTTGACCCTGCCCTAGATATCTGTGGAACTTTGAACTTGAGATAAATGATTTAGGGTGTCTGGCAGAAGAAATTTGTAAGCGGCAAATTGTTGAAGAGAAAGCAGAACATAATTTGAAAAATGTGCAGCCTGAAGATGAGATAGAAGAGAAAAACTCATTTTCTGAGGAGAAATTGAGGCAGCCTTCAAAAATTTGCATAAGTAACCAAGAGACAAGTGTTATTCATCAAGACAATGGGGAAAATGGCTCCAGGGTGTGTCAGAGACCTTCACAGCAGCCGCTGCCTTCACAAGCCCAGAGGCCTAAGAGGAGAAGATGGTTTCCTGGGCTTGGCCCAGGGCCCTCCTTCTGTGTGCAACCTCAGGAATTGGTGCACTATGTCTTAGCTGCTCCAGTCATGGCTTAAAGGGACCAAGGTACAACTCAGGACTTTTCTTCAGAGAGTGCAAGCCCCAAGCTTTGGCAGCTTACACATGCTGTTGGGCTTTCTGGTGCACATAAGTCAAGTATTAAAGTTTGTGAGCCTCTGCCTAGATTTAAGAGGATGTATGGAAATGCCTGGATGTCCAGGGAGAAGTTTGCTGCAGGAGTGGAGCCCTGATAGAGAACCTCTGCTAGGGCAGTGTAGAACAGAAATGTGGAGTTGGAGCCCCGACACAGAGTCCCCACTGGGGCACTGCCTAGTGTAGCTGTGAGCAGAAGGCCACTATCCTCCAGAACCCAGAATACTATACCTGCTGGCAGCTTACACCAGGCACCCAGAAAAGCCACAGACAATCAATGCCAGCCTGTGAAAGCAGCCAGGAGTGGTGCTGTACTCAGCAAAGCTATAGAGGGAGAGCTGTCCAAGGCTGTGGGAGCTCAACTCTTGCAGCAGCTTGACCTGGATGTGATGTAATGACTGCCCTGTTGGATTTCAAACTTGCATGGGCCTCTTGTCCCTTTGTTTTGGCCAATTTCTCTCATTTGAAATGAGTGTATTTACCCAATGCCTGTACCCCCATTGTATCTAGGAAGTAACTAACTTGCTTTTGATTTTACAGGCTCATAGGCAGAAGGGACTTGCCTGGTCTCAGATGAGACTTTAAAGTCGCACTTTTGGGTTAATGCTGCAATGACTTAACACTTTGGGTGACTGTTGGAAGTGCATGATTGTATTTTGAAATGTGAGGACAAGAGATTTTGGAGGTGTCAGGGGCAGAATAATATGTTGTTTGCCTCTGCTTTGCCTTCTGCCATGATTATAAGTTTCCTGAGGCCTCCACAACCATGTGGAACTGTGATTCAATTACATCTCCTTCCTTTATAAATTACCCAGTACTTGGTATTTCTTCAGAGCAGTATGAGAATGGACTAATAGAAAGGCAATGAATATTTACAGAGAACAGGATGAAAAGCACAAGTGAGGGAGTAATTTTTAAAACATGTCAGAGACATGGTAATCTAGTAAATCAATGACCACTTCCCTTTTGTGTTGAGTTGAATGTAGCCAGAAAATCTTAAATGAATAATTTAATTCTGTTTTTAAGTAAATAAGCACAGAACTGCCTTCTGCAAATGTATGAGTCGTTAAGCTCTCTACACATAGCTTCATTCCCAGATTTTACAGTAATATTTTTCTTCATGATAAATTATAAATACGTTGTAATGAATTGTTATTAGGTATAATAACAATTATAGTGAGGTATATAAAATACTATTCAGAAAACATCTAGTTGGAATTAAATTTATACCCTTATTAACTGATTTATATGTGTGATTTTGTCGTGGCCCAAAGCACTGAAAATATTTTAAATGATATCAAAGTTCTATGTAGGGAAATCCTATTTCAAAACAGCAGTTTAAAATTGCTTTGTATCATTATCATGTTTTCTTCAAGTAAAAACTTCTGTTGAAGCTGACTATAAAAAAAACCTATAAAGGTTACATTGGATAGAGTAAAGGAAAGAAAGTTTCTTGTAGTTGAACCCATGTTATTTCCCAATGCATTTGGAACATATACCTTGGAAATTCAGTTTATGATAACAATTTGAAAATGAATACTGAAAAATAATTAAATAGTTTATAAACAAGTATTATGATTATCTGTTTTGTTATCTTTTAAAATGTGTAAAAATGGGTATGTATGTCTATCAAAAGTAAATATTTGTACAACACCATGAGCACTTACAGGGTTAGTGGATTTGGCCGGATTCATCATCACAAAACCAAAATTTTGCCCTAACAAAGCCTCATCATGAGTTCTTATTTGAAAAAAATAATATATATGTATGTGGATGTGTATATATATTTATATATAAATATATACTTATATAATATTACATATACTATATGTGTGTGTGTGTGTGTAAAACAGATCAAGAACATGAAAGCAAAATTATTTTTCCTTTGCCACTGAAATGCACTCTGAATCTCTAGTTTACTATACTGGGCTGAATTGAATATTACTTTTGCTTAAGCTCAAGACTGAACTTAGCAGTTTCTCCTTCCATTGCCAGTGACATCACATCAATCTGACAGTAACTGCAACAATATTTGCAAAGGGACAGGTGCCAAAGGACAGCTCTGAAAGAAATGAAAGACGAATTGGTGATCACCTTCAACCCAGAGAATATGTTTTAAAGCCAGCCTAATCTCCCCATTGGACACCATTCTAAAATAAACATGGCTTCCAAAAAGTAGCATCCCTGAGTCTTTTAAACAGTATATCAATGTGGAACAAGAGAGTAAAAGAGACAACACTTTAATAAGAACTCATAATTTCACCTACTCTAAGTTGTACGTCTTCTTTTGGGGTGACATTGGGGTGGGAATATAACAGTGAGAAGCTATGTATCTGAAAACAAATAATAAATTCACAAAGCAATACCTCATTGATTATATAATTTAATGGTACCTGTTACTATATCTGCATATTTGGAATGTATAAATCGCATTTTATAGATGAGAAACACTGCTCCCCAACAAAGGGAGCTGTAAATCTCGATTTACAGCACCATAGACTAGTTCTGCCTGCTCTTGAATATAATATAAATTCGATCTTATAGTTTTTATTTATGTCTGGCCAATTTTTTAAAATTGTTTTTTAAAAAATATGGTCCTGATGCTATTCATAACAGTACTCTATTCGTTTTCTTTCCTATAGAGTACTCCATTAGGGGATTTACCATAATTAAATCATTTGTTGCTGCTGATAGGGAAGTGCATTATTTACAATCTGTACTACTATAAGTAATGTACATATTTTGTGCTTGTCTTTTTGAAAAGACATATATACATTTCTGTTGAGAATATATCTAAGAGCAGAACAGCCACCTCATGAGCATGCTCAGTTTTAACAGATAATGCCAAACAAACTTCCAGAGTGGTTGTAGTCATAGTTTACATAGGCTGGATCCAGTGAGGTCAGAGCAGTTGTCCTAAAATTTCTGTGCGAATTACTTGATGGTAAATGCTTTTAAAATACATTGTCTCAGTGATCCACCTCAAAAAATACAATTCAATATGATTGGGGAAGCATCAAATAATCTGGGCTTGTAATACTTAATTTTCTAAGACTACTGTGATGAGTATGATTTGAAGAATAGTTATGCAAAAACTGAATTGAAAAGTTTTGAAATTAGGGCTTCCAAATCAGAAGTCTAGAACATGATATATAGTTCTCTAAATAATGACGTGCTCTCTCAAATGTTCCCACCACTATCAAATTTAGGATATTATTATGGAGATATTTTCCATAGATTAGTGGATTGCATTTTCAAGAAAAGCATGGGCACAGTGGAAAAAACAAATAAATATATGGATTGACCCATAAATATAAGAAAAATATTTTTTCATATATATAAATACAAATCTATATATTTATATGTGTATGTGTGTTTGTGTGTGTGTATATATGTGTGTGTGCGTGTGTGTGTGTATATATATACACACACACACACGCACACACACATGAATTGGTGATCACCTTCAACCCAGAGAATATGTTTTAAAGTCAGCCTAATCTCCTCATTGGATACCCATTCTAAAATAAACATGGCTTTCAAAAAGTAGCAGCCCTGATATACACAGTTATTCTTTTAGAAAAGACTTTAAGACTTGGTATGCAGGCCTGGCTAACTCAAAGAACAAATACCTCAGTGACACATCTCTGTTTGCGATTTTATCTGAAGTCTTCACTTTTCTTTGCATTTATTCGTTTTGAATTTTTGTTATATTTGCAATTTGCTTAGTTGACAGCTATGAGAGAGATATTTAGTGGTATACCATGCTTTATCCCATGTTTCAGGCTCTGTTTTAATTAGGTTGGGGCATTAAGATGAAGGTGTGCCTCCTTGAGCCTACTCTCTTCTTTCTGAAGCACTCTTGAAGGCCACATATGCCAGATGTGGCAGCACAGGATGGAACAACCTCCAGAAGCTCACGGCCCTGTGAGGGAAGGAGGACCCCATGGGCACTGAGCATGTAAAATGAGTGTAGACTTGACATCCTATAGCCATTGTGACAAAAGCAAAAATCTGATATATGTCATATTGAATTAGAACTCAGTTTGTAGGCAGCAAAAAAACTAATAGAGGAATAAAATATTCATGTTCATTAATCATTGGCAAAATATTTTATTCCCTTGCTATCTACAGTATCTTGGCATGACAACTAAAATTGAAAAAAAAAATCTAACTGTAGGAGATCTCGAAAAAAATGAAGGTAATAGTGTGTATTGGTTGTTAGTGGATATATTTGATAAGATATTGCAAGACAATAATGAGCTCTTGAAAGAACTGGCTAGTCTGTAAGTAGAAATAAAATTTAATAGAGAGATTCCAGAATTGGTGTGCTTTACAGAATTGTAAATGCTTACTGCTTTTAGTAAGAGATGGAATCTGAATGTCCCTTGCAGTACATTATTATTTGTTGTAAATGAGCACCCATTATGGAAATAAATATCATCAGTACTTTGATAAAATATATGACACTGGTTGTGTTATTACAAAAGTGCCAAAGAATCAAACATAAAAATGGAAAGTAGGAGATAAGATATTCAAATTTTATATTCGTATCAGTATTCACATTTTCAACTTTCAGTCGTATAGTCAGCCATAACCTTCCAAACGTCCTCAAAAATGTTGCAATTTTTGGAGAGAAAAGTTTTACAAGAACATCTCTTATACCTACATTAACATTCCGTCATTAGTGTCTGGGAGGATACTAAGATATCCTTCAAAATGTCTCTTCTTTTGGTGCATATGTCCTGAATGATCTGCATATCGGCAAAGATGATAGATTTTCCTCTTTGATGAGGTTATGTTATAGGGCATAGTTGATTGTAAGGTAGAAAGATTATCCGCATGGGCCTCACCAAGTCAGGTGAACCCTTCAAAAGCAATATTTTCTCTGTCTAGAATTAAAAACAGAAATCAGAAAGACAAATTCCAGCTTGTCTGGAAGAAGGCAAATGCCCATACTGTGAGCTGCTTGTGGAGAAGGCTGCTGAGTGATCACCAGCACGGTTAGCAGACAATGGGTAACTTATATCCAACAACAGCAAAGAAATTAATGAGCCAACTTGAAATAGATATTTATCCCAGCATTCAGAAGGCAAACAGCCCAGTTAATGCCATTTCAATCTTTTGAGATGCTGAGCAGAGAATTCAGCTATGATGTACCCAGACATCTGACCTACAGACCTGGACATTAATAAATAAATATTGCTTTTTTGTTTCTAAATTTATGGTAATGTGCTTTTCATCAAAAAAACAAATATAGTGTACACACATGGACAGAAAATAGTATTTGTCTCCTTGAATCCTGAAACCATAATGCAAATATCCCTGAAATAATAATGCAGTGTCTCTGAAACCATGGTGAATGGCTCATTTTGCTTCTCTTTCCAGTATATACTAATTCCAAAAAAAATGCCTCAGCCTTTGGCACTAGAAAGAAACTCAAGAATTACCATTTTAACTTATGAATACATCTTTCTAGATATATTCAAAATCTAAGTATTTTAAAAGACAGGATAATTGACAGTGTAGTTATATGTTTTTTCTTCTTCAAATAAGAATATTTAAATTAAAGCTGCATCAGTCAATAAGCTTTATCATTTTGAAAATATGTATTTTTCTTCTTAAGAAAATGTACAGCACTAAACTAAAATAGAATTGAAATACAGTGTTAAATGTATTCATGATCAGGATATCCATATGTTATTTACGACCTCCGAGCTTGGTTCTAAGACAAATAAATGTTTGGATATAAATGGAACTTTAATGGGTTTAAACTGGTAATTAAAAAGATGATGAATTTTGGCCCAAGTAAGACTCTCCTGGATGTGATAAACTCTACATATATTTAAGGAATGGAAATCTTTTTTCTTCAAGATGGATATTTTATCATAATATATAGTAAAAATATTTGGGGCATGTGACCTATTACTCTGATAAACAGAAGAAAATCAATCTTATTGCATATTGATAAAATTACTAATGTAGGGTTAATGGTCATAAATTGTTTTACATATATAAATACACATATCATTTTGAACACACACGCACATATTAAGTTGTATGAAAGAGCTTTCTGTGGTGATAAAATACAATGATCAATGTTAAGAACATTTAAATAATACTGTTTTATTCAGCAATCATGAGTTAAGTAAATTCATGAACACTTTTATGGGATTGTACATATTTTTATCTAAGTAAAGACACAAAAAATATTACATTACTGGGTTATTTTGAGTTGTTTTTAATAAAAGCCTTGCCATTGTTTAAGAACAGTAAAATGCACTCTTTTAATGATTTACATATTGTTACAATGCTTAGATGTTCATTTTTATTTTACTGGATATTAGAATAACAAAGCAGTAGATCAATTTTTAAGGGCTGTTAGGAGACAGTTTCTAGGTGTGCAGAAAATAACACGCTTGGTAATTGTATTTCTAGAAACTATCTGATTATGAAAGCTTTATTTTAGAAATACAAGATATAAAACACATTGCAATGTTTATTTTGGCTACTGCTTATATACCTGATTTAAAATAGAAAGTTTAGTGGTGTAGTTATTTTAAATAAGTAAATGTACATTGAATGTTATCAATTTTATTTATGTGACATTCTAACTCATTTGAAGAAAGAGTCTAAATTTGTATCACAGACATCTGGAGGCTCCCATAAAATCCTGCATGATGTATAAGCAGCACTGGTCACATTCACATTTGATTTGAAAAGCTCTCTGGAAAGATGAACAAGAATATCTTATCTGTGAGAATGACTCTCACATTGAGAGGTTACTTTTTGTTTAACACCTACAGTTAAGGCTAGGTGCTGTGTGTGTGTGTGTGTGTGTGTGTGTGTACACTTCTGTGTCTGGGCATGTATGTATATATACTTATATACCTGATCTGAATTATCCACAATTATTTACATAAATTTAAGCAGAATTCATTATCAAAAAAGCTATCTCTGTAGGACTGCATAAAGTTCCAGAGAAGAATCTATGATGATATTTTGTTATAGGCAACAGAATATGTTGACATTGACTTATCTGTGCATTGTTCTGCCAAAGATAGACATGCCTCCAGGCGGCACCTGCTGAGATGTCTGGATACCCATTGTTCTCTGTTCTTTGATCCATGTATTCTGTACCCTTCATATGTCCCTAGGACACAGGATCATCCGATTCTCTGACATGCTGTGTGTGTGTGTGTGTGTGTGTTCTCACTAGGTAGCAAAGTGAATGAATACATTATTAATTTCTCTACCCCTTGAACATAGGCTTGAACATGAGACTTGCTTTTGCCGAAGATAATTTTTTAAATGTGGCCTAAACAAAGAAGATGTCTTATCTTGCTTCTTTGAAAAGCTACCACCACATCATATAAATTAGTACAAGATACCCTGCTTAAGACAGACACATGATCATCACTCTGATATTGAACAAGCTGCCAACACATGAGTGAGTTCCTTGAGGGTAACCAGGCTGCCAGTCACTCATGTACCATGCAGATCTACCTGAGCCTAGACAGACCACAATAACTGACTCTTTGACCTATAAAGATGTGAAAAGTAATAAATGTCTTTGGTTTTAAACTAGTAGATTTGGAGTAATTTGTTACAAAATAAATACCAATCAATATACCTCTTTTCCAATTTGAAGTTTCTTCATCATGTTTCTTCCTGATAATTTATTAATGTTTTATGAATGTGGTGGCTTTAGATCCCAAAAGTTTATATTTTGACAATTCATTTTCTGTTGACCAAAATAAATACTGCTCCTGTAGGCAAGGACAGAAATACAAGATGTCCATGTGGAACAGTTCCCAAGTTTAAAAAGACATGTAAGTAACAAGAGCATATGGATAAGTATTTCACAAATTCTGATTTAAAAAACAAAACAAAACTTGCCCTACTATATACAGTGTGTAAACAAATGAGAGGAGTGTTAACTCAAAAATATGAGATATGATAAGTAAAAATAAATAAATATTCAAAATTAGGTTAGAGAGAATACATTTCTTTACTGTTAGGCCCAAAATGTGTCCACAGTGAGAGGAGGATACATATTGAGATGGATTTTTCTAACACGGTTTGCTAAAGCAGATATTGAGATGGGTTTTTCCAACACAATTTGCTAAACCTTTTCAGCACCAGACAAGTTTAGTGGAAGACAACTTTTCCACAGACAAAGGGAAGGGTGAGGTAGGGAGATAGTTTCAGGGGATTCAAGTGCATTACATTTCTTGTGCACTTTATTTGTGTTAATATTACATTGTAATATATAATGAAATAATTATATAACTGACCATAATGTAGAATCAGTGGAAGCCCTGAGCTTGTTTTCCTGCAACTAGATGGTTCCAACTAGGGATGATGGGAAAATGTGACAGATCATCAGACATTCGATTTTCATAAGGAATGCACAACCTGGAACCCTTGCATGAGTAGTTCACAACAGAGTTTACCCTCCTGTGAGAATCTAATGCCACCACTGATCTAACAGGAGGCAGAGCTTAGACATTATTGGGAGTGATGGAGAGAAGCTGCAAATACAGATAAAACTTCACTACCTTGCCTATGGCTCACCTCCTGCTGTGCAACCAAGCACCAGTCCAGGGGTTGGGGAAACCTTGCTAAAGTATAATTAAAATATAGTTGCTTTATAGCTTACTTATTGAAGCCTCAATTTCCTTATAATTAAACTTGTTATAAATTTCTGATCTATTTATTTTAATTTTGGTGAGGATTGAAGAAAGTAATGTGTGTAAGCACTTAGTAATAGATATAGTACAAAGTACATTTTCAGCACATTTAAAATTATTATTAGAACAATTTAATCTGTACTGTGTATTTTACCTGTACTGTATATTTTAAAATATTTATCTATTACAAATAAAATTAATATCAATAATTTATATATCTTAAATGTATTCAGCATACCATTTAAAACAGTGGCCTATAGATGAGTGTTAAGATTTATTCTATTCATTGTTCAAGGAATAAGAAAGATGGACCTTGATTGTTAAGTTTTGAATGTTAAAGAATCAAACAGATTTAATAATGAAACATTTAATTGGAAGGTTTTGATTGTTTAACAAAATTATAAAAATTGATGTAAGGAAGAAAACCCAAAATAGATTATTTGCAATGTAGCAGGATAAGAAATATTTTCAAATACTATCACCATATAAAGTTTTCAATCACAGGCACATGAAACCTGGGGCTAAAAATTATTTATATATTACTATTACACATGTACTATGTATATATAAAATTACATATGAATATATATTCAATTAAACCATTTGGAGCTAAATCCAGGTGATGTTCAACACAATTTATTTTAAATCTATGGAAATAAAATTAAAAGTGAGGTATTATGATGGAAAATTGAGGTTAAAAGAAGACAGATGAATTTAGCAACAAAAACAAATATAATAGCCAACACATGAAATTAAATATGTAAATCAAATTTGTAAAAAGAAAAATCAATTATGCATTAAATTTACTCAGTAGTGGTACTTTTCCAGGAAATCTGTCCCAGAATTAGAAATGAATAAAATAAGGAAAGATGAATGGAAATGCAGTGAATGGAAATGCAACATATGTCAAATTGTTATTCACAAAAAATGTCTAGAACAAGTAAAAAATAAGCAATAAAGAAATATTTAATTTAGTTGTATCTTGAAATTGAGTGGTCTATACATATATCAGAAACATATAGGTACCCGTCACAATTTAACTCTTGCTATTCAATGAACTTCCTTTCAAAATATCTAAAATTTAATTTTTGATGTATTCACCTACATGTTAATATACATGTAGATGCCAGTATAATGTTAATTTGCCTCCTAGCTGAGACGGAAGAACGTAGATTGCATTGCAGTCGCATTTTACAAGGAATGGGCCTTATGTTTGCTTTTTAAGTGGGTTGTGCACTCTTGCTATAATCCTCAACTTATTGAGCTAAAATACGTTCTCAGAAATTAGAAAAGGCTGGGAAGATAGGAGACGTATCTTTAAGTATAAAACTCATACTTAACAGGAAAAGCTGGAAGTAATAAATACATCTAGAGACCCAAATTCATAACAACCATAAGGTTGGCCATTCGTATCTGCACAGTTTTGCACAAACTGTTCTTTTGGAGGAAAAATAAAAGGAAAAATACATGTAATTTTAGCTCTGGCATGCTTTTCTCACTGGTTGTTTTGAGCATAACTTTTAAGAGAAAGAGAGAGAGAGAGAGAGACATTTGCTGTGGTTTGATGATCACAATTACAATAAGATGCCATGATCACTATGTTACTGCTGCGAAAGGATTGCACATCTTCAATGTTCCGAAGGCAAAGGCAATGAAGGAGAGATATGATATATTTTGAAGAAATTGTGTTTCAAAGCAAGTGTGGAAATGTTCAGCAAATTTAAGAATCATGAATATTTTAAGGATTGAAAATGAATTAACCTCTGATGACTGTCCAGCTATAGGTATTATTATCAAGTTACAAAATAATAACAAATAAATGCATAAATAAAAATAAGTAATTAAATAGCTCTCCTAAAATGATAAAGTCAATTTATGCATTATTACAGAACATTAGAAAATGTAAATGCCAGGTCAAAAGGGCACCAAAGATATGCTAACATGCTGGAAAGATGAAGGTTTTGTTAAGCCAAAATTGTTGTAGATGTGTTTATTTTATTATGCCCAACGAGGAAATATAAGAGCTCATTCTCCATCATATGACATTGGAACCCAAAGCCTAGATAATGATGAAGTATTTATATGATTAGGATATTAGTGTTTTCAGTGCTTTATCTGATGCAGAACTACTGAATAGAACATTAAGTTAAGAGTGTTTAAGACTATTTTAGAAATATGTATTTCTGTATATATTACGTATATATATATATAGTGTTTTTCAGGGTACATAGGCTGTTTGTTTTTTAATGTTCTGTGATTAAATAATAGACCATGGTTTTAAACTAAGTGTACACAGGCTTGCATTTTTCAAAAAAAAATTCTCAACCACACATTTTAGGTGGTATATTAAATTAAGATAATGATGTAGTTTTGATGTGGCTTTGATTTGCTTCAGATGGCTGTTTTTGTATTTGAAAATAATTTTTTATATGTTCCTGCCATGAAATTACTTTGACAATAAAACCTCAAATTTCCAAATTCTTACCAACACTTAATTCAAGAAGAGGTTCAGAGATTGGGTATCAAAGTTTGGCTTCAGGATTTTTAACATTAGTTAAAGACCTACGTTTATGGACTCAGATATTGAATATTAATGGATGGCAAATGTAAAAAAAGGAATTTATTAATGCTTTTCAATCTATGCAACAAGAACAACTTGTGCCATCACTGTTTCTCTTTCATGTCTATTTGTAATGATATTGCCAGAATCTGATGAATCTGGTTTGGACCATCTGGACCAGCTTAAAATGCTTATGAAGTTTCTGCCTCTCTGTAATACCAATATTTGTAACTTGGAAAGAAATTATATTAAAGTAAGAGTCAGAGGATTTATGCATAATAATAATTTGGGGGATGTTTGCTAAGGATGACGCTAACAAAAGAAGTCATAAAGACTTTATTAATGTCTTCACATGAAATCAAAAACTTTTATATGAAAAATACATTAAGTGAAGTTGAAAAAATGGTATTGTAAGAATAGATATTTTAACATAATGAATGGGCAATAGCGAATTTTCTTAATTTATGAAGATAATACAAATCAATAATAAATTCAATATAAGAGAACATTACTACAACACAAAATAGAATTGGCTTATCGAATTAACTAAATGCTAATCAAAAATTAAGATTCACTATTACGGCAGGGTTGTGTGTAAAATTATAAAAGAGTGTATAGTATTTCAAAACTCTGGCAATAAAAATCAAAAATTTAAAGTGACCTTATAATATACATCTTATCAATTTCACTGTTAGCAATTTACCCTATTTTATTTTCTAAAAAAGCATTTTGGATGCTTTCCCAAAAAAAATCCTAATAAATCATTATATAAATGATCTAAGTAATGAATTACTAATAAATCTAATATAAACTGTCAGTAGATGAATAACTAAGCAAATTGTAATTATAATAAAATAAAAATGTGGTACACATACACCATGGAATACTATACAACCCTCAAAAAATGGAATTGTGACCTTTGCAGGAACATGGATAGAGCTGGACGTCATTATCCTCAGTAAACTAACACAGGAACAGAACATCAAATACCTCATGTTCTTACTTACAAATGGGAGCTGAATGATGAGAACACATGGACACACAGAGGGGCACAACACACTCTGGGACCTTTCCTGGGGTTGCGAGTGGGAGGAGGGAGAGGAGAAGGAGAAGTAACTAATGGGTACTAGGCTTAATACCTGGATAATGAAACAATTTGTACAAACCTCCATGGCACAAGTATACCTATGTAAGAAATCTGCCCTTGTGCCCCTGAACTTAAAAGTTAAACAAATAATAAAATGACTAATGTAGAAGATGAGGAACATAACTTTCTAATAATATATGACAACAAAGGTGTAAAAGCTAGGGGGCAAAGAGTAAGAAGATGAAATATATTTTATTAACTTTCAGTCTATGAATAAAATGAAGTGTGTATATATATGATCTCACACAACCTGCAGAGGAAACACAGGTGATTAATTTTGAGGAAGATGCCTCTTACTATAATCTTTTATTTTTGAAATATGGTATCATCACATTTTATTTACTGAAATGTAAAATTCCTATAGAGTTGTCATATCTCAACAAAATAAATTTTAACTAGATATCAATTATTTTTATTCTATTTATTATTTGTTCATTTTCTTTCTCATTGATTTATGTCCGTTCCTGAGGTTTTTGGGTGGTTTGGGAAAATTTCTTAAGTAAAATTGCTAATAAGCCAAAATTACTAAGGAGATATTGATTACTATATTCAGCATTTTCTGAATTTATATCTTCCAAATGTATTGGGAATACGACAATTTTAAAACGTTAATAAATAAGCCTACAAATACCAGAAATTGTTATATAACTTAAAAATAGATCTGTACTAAGTGACTTCAGTAAAATGTCATTCCAAATGGCAACAATGTCACAATTTATATGCTTTTTCTTTCCAGTCAAGATGTAACTATGAAATTTAAATATTATACATATTTATTAAGTAAATTACTTTATTCTACCAGATCATTGCAAGGTAAGTGGTTGTTATAAGCATTTTACCCATTTAATATAATTTAATCACACTAAGATTATGAAAACTAACTCTAACAATCATCCTTATTTATATAATGTATCTCGATAATCTTTCCATACACATTATAAATGAAAGACTGCTTACTGATTTGGTATTCATTATATATAAGATATAGACAATATAAACACACTAGAACATTCTCTAAAGGAAATGACATAATTAATTCATAATTATGACACCAATAGAAATATACAGTATCTAGAGGGATATTTAATGCCAAACTAGTATAGTACGCAGTTACCAATAAATAAATAATTCAATAATGTTTAAAATTTCTGTGGTACTTTTATTTTAAAGAGGTCTTTGGTAGGCACTGTTGAGAAATAGAAATAATTATAAAACAGTTACTATTCCTGAGGAATTTCTGAGGCCCACCAAAATACACACAAAAAATTATTTACATTGGGAGGCCGAGACGGGTGGATCACGAGGTCAGGAGATCGAGACCATCCTGGCTAACACGGTGAAACCCCCGTCTCTACTAAAAAATACAAAAAACTAGCCGGGCGAGGTGGCGGGCGCCTGTAGTCCCAGCTGTTCGGGAGGCTGAGGCAGGAGAATGGCCTAAACCAGGGAGGCGGAGCTGGCAGTGAGCTGAGATCCGGCCACTGCACTCCAGCCTGAGCGACACAGCGAGACTCCGTCTAAAAAAAAAAAAAAAAAAAAAAAAAATTCCAAAAATAGTTTCTAGCTAGCAACCCATAATCTGTTCTTTCAAATTTAATATTAAATCATTAATTAATATATAATAATCATAATTTCAAAAGCTTAAAGAATATTCAATGGTTTGAACAATAAAAAATTAAAATGATATAGTAAACTAGGTAATATAGGAAGGCAGCTAGGATGTTTTTTGTCATAAAGCAGGTAATATTAGTTTGGTGCAAAAACAATTGTAGTTCTGGCCATTGGTTTTAATTACTTTGGCTATTATTTTAATTGCAATTATTTTGGCCGTTACTTTCAATAGCCAAAACTACAATTACTTTTGTACCCACCTAATATCTGTTTGAGACTACCTAGTGTTTAAGTCATGACAGTCTTGAAGGTCAATTCAGAAAATGTAGAATAATTTGAGAAAAAAATAAGGAAGAAGTGGACCCACTCTTTTCTAATTAGTGCATACAGAAAATTGAAAAAGTAACTATTTTTGTTCAGGGTTGAATTATGAGGTGGGAGAAAGGGAGAGAAGAGGGAGAAAAGGCAGGGAAAGCAAGGGTGACATTGACAATCAGAAAAATGTATGGGGATGGGGAGTGGGAAAGTAGGAGTAAACAAAACCAAACAAAAGTGTGAGAAGCATTTTTTTTCATTGTCTGAGATAATCTAGCTATAATTGGTTTTCTGTGTGTGTTGTCACTTACTGGGAAAGAACATGGTACAAACAAATCACTAACTACTGTAGGAGGGCATTAGAGAAAATGAGAACACTGATGAATACAGTAACTGAAATGAGTGAGACCTGGGTTTAAATCCTGTCTTTCTAGGTGAAAATATTAAAAGGATATTACTAAACCTTTGGAGCATATCTTTTTAAAATTTATACAGTGCTTAACATTAAGTTCCACCAGTGTAACTAATCAAGGTGTTATTGTTGCCAATTACACCAAGCGAAAGCCAGGAAAACTGTCAGAGGTCCTATGATTTTTAAGTAGGTTGTGTTCTATTGCAGAAGAGGAAGAATGGGTAAAAACTTATGGTTCCGAGAATTTCTCCAATATTGAAGAGACTGGTAAAAGCTAAGATTAATATAATTTTAAAAATAGGGTATTCAAATAGGAAGACAGGAAGTCAAATTGTCTTTGTTTGCAGATAACAGGATTGTATATTTAGAAAACCGCATCATTGCAGCCCCAAAACTCCGTAAGCTGATAAGCAAATTCAGCAAACTCTCAAGATACAAAATCAACGTGCAAAAACCACAAGCATTTCTAGAAGCCAATAATAGACAAGCAGAGAGCCAAATCATGAGTGAACTCTCATTCACAATTGCTACAAAGAGAATAAAATACCTAGGGAATACAAATTACAAGGGACATGAAGGACCTTTTCAAGGAGAACTACACACCACTGCTCAAGGAAATAAGAGAGGTCACAAAAAAAATGGAAAAAAACTTAAAGCACATCAATAGGAAGAACCAATATCATAAGAATGGGCATAATACCAAAAGTAATTTCTAGATTCAGTGCTATTCTCATCAAGCTACCATTGACTTGCTTCACAGAATTAGAAAAAAAAAAAAAAAAAAAGAAACTTTATATTTCATATGAAACCAAAAAAGAGGCTGTATAGCCAAGACAGTCCTATATAAAAAGAACAAAGATAGAGACATCATGCTACCTGACTTCAAACTATATTACAAGGCTACAGTGACCAGAACAGCATGGTACTGGGGCCAAAACAGTAGATCAATGGAACGGAACAGAGACCTCAGCAATAACATCACACAGCTACAACAAGTTGATATTTGACAAACCTGAGAAAATCAAGCAATGGTGAGAGGATTCCCTATTGAATAAATGATGCTGGGAAAACCAGATAGCCATATGCAGGGAACTGAAACTGGACCCCTTCTTTACACCTTATACAAAAATTAACTCAAGATAGAATAAAGACTTAAACTAAAAACCTAAAGCCATAAAAACCCTACCTAAGCAGTACCATTGAGGACATAGGCATGGGCAAAGACCTCATGACTAAAACACCAAAAGCAATGGCAACAAAAGCCAAAATTGGCAAATGGGATCTAATTAAATTAAAGAGCTTCTGCATAGCAAAAGAAACTATCATCAGAGTGAAAAGGCAACCTACAGATTGGGAGAAAATTTTTGCAATCTATCCATCTGACAAAGATCTAATACCTAGAATCTACAAGGAATTTAAACAAATTTAAAAGAAAAAAAAGCAAACAACCCCATCAAAAAGTGGGCAAAGGATATGAACAGACACTTCTCAAAAGATGACATTTATGTGGCCAAGAAATATATGAAAAATAGCTCATCATCACTGGTCATTAGAGAAATGCAAATCAAAACCACAACGAGATACTATCCCACGTCAGTTAGAATAGTGATCATTAGNATTGGGAGAAAATTTTGCAATCTATCCATCTGACAAAGATCTAATACCTAGAATCTACAAGGAATTTAAACAAATTTAAAAGAAAAAAAAGCAAACAACCCCATCAAAAGTGGGCAAAGGATATGAACAGACACTTCTCAAAAGATGACATTTATGTGGCCAAGAAATATATGAAAATAGCTCATCATCACTGGTCATTAGAGAAATGCAAATCAAAACCACAACGAGATACTATCCCACGTCAGTTAGAATAGTGATCATTAGAAAGTCAGGAAACAACAGATACTGGTAAGGACGTGGAGAAATAGTAATGCTTTAACTCTGTTGATGGGAGTGTAAATTAGTTCAACCATTGTGTAAGATAGTGTGGCGATTCTTCAAGGATCTAGAACCAGAAATACCATTTGGTCGAGCAATCCTGTTACTGGGTATATACCCAAATGATTATAAATTATTATTTTATAAAGACACATGCACACATATGTTTATTGCAGCACTATTTACAATAGCAAAACTTGGAACTAACTCAAATGACTATCAATGATAGACTAGATAAAAAGAATGTGGCACATATACACCATGAAAGACTATGCAACCATGAAAATAATGAGTTCATGTCCTTTGCAGTGACACGGATGAAGCTGAAAACCATCATTCTCAGGAAACTAACACAGGAATAGAAAATCAAACACTCATGCTCTCACTCATATGCAGGATTTGAACAATGAGAACACATGAACCTGGGGAGGGGAACATCACGCACTGGAGTCTGTCAGAGTTTGGGGGGCTAAGTGGGCGACTGCATTAGGATGAATACCTAATGCATGCAGGGCTTAAAACCTAGATGACAGGTTGATAGGTGCAGCAAACCATCATGGCACATGTATACATATGTAACAAAACCTGCACATGTATCCCAGATGTATAGTAAAATATAAAAATAAATGGAGTATTAAGAATAATTATTAATGAGGCTTTTATGTCAGATACATTTTCTCATTGGTAAATATTTTTATCAGAGCTGAGCTTCAGGAAAATTTATTTGGCAGAAAGGAACTGTATGGGTAAAAATAGGGAGAGACAGTGGAAAGGGGAAATGGAAAATAGAATGTGTTAAAATTCCATTTTAGTGAATTAAAAATGCATTGTCACTGTGAAGTTAGTAGTGACAAGATTCTTTTATGGACATTTTTAATATGTAGACTCTTAATTCAGTTACGTAAACTCATAGGTAGCTAATTCCTATTGAAAGACTAATGATGAATGGACAAGAATATCCTAATAGAATACTCTCTATTCAAGAGTTATTATTTCATGGTAAGTAAATATTGTTACATTCTGATAATACAAAGAAAGAGAAAAACAGTTTAGTGAATCTGTCTCCTTAAGCTTCTCCTTTCAAAATAAATAAATAAATATGATCTAGGCCCAGTGGCACACACCTGAAGCCCCAGCTACACAGGAGGCTGAAGAGGGGGATTGCTTGAGCCCAGAAGTTTGAGAAGAGCATGGGCAACATAGTGAGACTCCACTGTCAATAATTACATAAAATAAATCTAGAAAGAATTTTTAAATAGTTGGCATTGGGCATAAACCCAGATAATGTCACTAATACATTAAATATGGCAAGTTGATAAAACTTTTTTTTTAAGTTTGAAATGTAGTATAACTCATATATTAAAGTTGAAAATTTACTGGGTAGAAATAATATGGCCATTATCCTTAGCAAATGAACACGGGGTCAGAACACCAAATACCTCATATTCTCATTGATAAGTGGGAGCTAAATGATGAGAACACATAGACACATAGAGGAGAACAACGCGTACTGGATCCTTTCATAGGGTGGAGGTTGGGAGGAGGGAGAGGATCAGGAAAAAGAGCTGATGGTACTATGCTTAATACCTGGGTGATGAAATAATCTATACAACACACCCTCATGACACAAGTCTAGCTATGTAACAGACCTGCAGGTATACCCCTGAACTTAAAATAAAAGTTAAAAACAAGGAGTTCACAACAAGTACAATTTGTAAGTTCAACATTATTATATGGGTGTTAAAATATTTTAAAAGCCTATTTTATTATCACAGATAAAAAATAAAAGCCTATTTTTATTATCACAGATAACATTTTGTGTGTTTTGCACTGCAAAATGTAGACAAAACATAGATAAGTAGTATAAACATTGTGTTATTTTCAAAGGGAAAGAATAAAATGGATTAATCATGATAACATCATGTAATGACATATATTTTTCTTAAAATTCTAATATATCTGCTCTTATTTTTGGTTATCAGACTCCAAAGTGAGTGCTGTACACAGTTCTGAGAGTTATAGTTAAAGGAGAATATTGTTAAGCTGGAAGTTTTCCAAACATTAGCAGTGAAGATAGAGAAAGTAAAAGAAGCCTCATCATAGAGAAGTTCTAAAGGAATAGGATCTTCTTAGGCAGGATAAGATTTCAGACAAACATAACTTTTCAAATATTTGAAAATCTGTCACAACAATGAGGGTTTAGATATTTTGTCTGGGACTATGAATAGTAGAGTATTGGAAAACAGATTTGTATGTTTAATGCCGTAAAAATTTTATAATATTTAGAACTGACATTGATATGGTTTGGATTTGTGTCCCCATCCAAATCTTATGCTGAATTGGAGAAGATAACTTCTGAAGGGTGATTGGATTATGGAGGCTGATTTTCCACCTGCTCTTCTCATGATAATGAGTGACATCTTATAGGTTCTGATGGTTTAAAAGTATGCGGCACTTCCCCCTTCTCACTCTCTCTCTCTCTCTCTCTCTCTCTCTCTCTCTCTCTCTCTCTCCCCCCCTCTCCTGTTGCCATGTGAAAATGTTCTTATTTCCTCTTCACCTTCTGCCGTGATTGTAAGCTTTCTGAGGTCCTCATTAATGCTTCCTAATAAGCCAGCGGAACTGAGTCAATTAAACTTCTTTTCTTCACAAGTTACCCAGTCTTCGACAGTTCTTTATGGCAGTGTGAGAATGGACAAATACAGTCATCTTAAAACAGTTTCAGAAGGTTATCTACATGATGAAGGTGGTAACATCCATATCACTGAATTGTTAAACAGTTAGTGAATAGTAATTATGTGGAATGCCAAGGCATGTGAGAATAAGCTAGTGTAGATGATCTTTCACTTTCGTTTCCTTCCTGAAAATGTATGGTTTTGTGAAAATAGAATGTTTTTGACATCAAAAGAAAGAATGGAAGTTAACATTATTTGGTCTTAATTGACAATTGCATGTTTTTTACTCAATGTTCGAAGCTTATCAATCATTTGGACATAGATATAAAATGTTCTTCGTCTTTAATTTAAAAAAAAATTCTTGGTATGTTAATTAGGAATGCATAGATATTTGCTGCTGACTTTAGCATGTTTAGATAATTTTAAATATTTTAAAGCATAAATATATTAAATGGTTTATGGCAATTCAGACAAATTAATTATTAGCCTTACCTAGAGACAAAAGGAGAAAACACGCTGAACTCAAGTTAAAGCCAGAGTCAGGGTAAGAAAGAAATATATTTCTGTACTTGGCCCAGCAGGCATGGAGATCCTCAGTTGACAATATCCAGACAAGGTGAAGTATCTCATCTGTGAAAACAGAGCTTAACTGCAGGCGATCAATGTCAGCCAAGTGAAGGAAACTGCAGGACTCTTAACTTCTCTCTCTGAAACAGGAGAACCCTGAAGAAGCACACCTGCTCATATAATCTTGTCTTCTGAAACCCTGGCAAGGGTCCACACAGGTACAGAAAGCCCTTTTTAAGTATTTCTGATATATGTGAGTTGACCAATTATGAATAGTATTTCATTGTGTGTGTGTCTCCGTGTGTTTAAAACTAGCCAACATGTTTTCACGTGTATGTATCCTGCCAATATATTTTAATCTTTAATTCATATTTTGTGTTAATATCAGTCATATATAAATGTATGATATGGCTCTGTTATAACGTGTTGATGCTACTATAAATGTCCCTGCCATATCTCATGTTGAAATTTAATTTTATCCTAACAGTGTTTAGAGATGGGCCTTTAAGAAGTCATTATTTGGTTGGGTGCATTGGCTCAGGTCTATAATCCCAGCACTTTGGGAGACCCAGGCAGGCAGGTCACTTGAGGTCAGGAATTCAAGATAAGCTTAGCCAACATGGTGAAACCTCATCTCTATTAAAAATACAAAAAAAAAAAAAAAAAAAATAGCCAGGCATGGTGGTGGCAGGTACCTGTAATCCCAGCTACTTTGGAGGCTGAGGCAGGAGAATTGCTTGAACTTGGGAGGCGGAGGTTACAGTGAACCGAAACTTTGCCACTGCACTCCAGCCCAGGCAACAAGAATGAAACTCTGTCTAAAAAATGAAATAAAATGAAATGAAATGAAATGAAATGAAATGAAATAAAATAAAATAAAATAAAATAAAATGAGTGATTGTTTCATGAGGGCTTGGCCTTTTTGAATGGATTAACACTGTTATTGTGGGAGTGTGTTAGTTATTGCTGGAGTGCAGAAAGGATGAGTTAAGTCCATTTCCTTCCCTCTCTCAGGGGCTCTCTTTCTCTTTCCTCCCTTCTTTCATGGGAGGCCCTGAGCAGGTGCTGGCACCATGCTCTTGGATTCCCCAGCCTCCAGAACTGTGAGCTAAATTGACTTCTGTTCTTTATAAATTAACCAGTCTGTGGTATTCTGTTATGGCAGTAGACAATGGACTAACACAAAATTGGCACTGAGAAGTGGGGCTATTGCTATTCCAATTACCTGAAAATGTGAATGAGGCTTTGGAACTGGTTAATGGGTAGAGGCTGTAAGAATTCGTAGCAGCCAATTAAAAAAACCTGCATTGCTTTGAACAGAACATAGTGTAATTCTGATGAGCTCTTAGATGAAAATGAAAAACAAGATAATAGACAGTGGACTAAAGACCACCCCTGTTATAAAGTAGTAAAAGCCTTAGTTGAATTGTGTCCATGAGAGTCAGCTTAATTGAAGTTAAGAGCAATCAACTAGGATATCCAGCAGAAAAAATATCCAGATAACAAAGAATTTAGTCTTCTATGTGGCTATTTTTACCATCTACAGTAAGATGTGGGAGCAAATAAATGTCTTGAGAAATAGTTTAAAATTAAAAGGACATTAGAGTGGAAAAAAATTGGAGAATTCACAGTGTGTAGCTGCTACCTGCAGGTAGGCAGTCTGGATGTTTGTTCCAGTTTGGCTGAGTCCTGGATTTTTATGGGCTCAGAATGGAGGAAGTGCATGCTGATTGGTCCATGGGCAGCCACGGGCCAGCCTGGAGAAGGCACTGTAAGTTTTCACTCCTATCTGCAGACTCCACCTGGAACTGAAAGCCTGAATTCTTCAGGCCATCCCTGGCTTGAAGGTTGGGGCTTCACAAGGGAACCACTCCTTTCTGCCCAGAAGACTGTCTGCCTCCTGCTGCCGTCAATTATGTCCATGATATCCAGGCCTACGCAGAGCAACCCTCAGGAACCCACCTCACCCTGTCTCCCATGCTCCTCAAGGCCCAAAGTTCTGAGGGGGTCAAGGTAGCCGGGGGCTTTTGCGTCAGCACTGCCCCGAATGTGTGCATACCTGGCCAGGTTGTGACAGCCCCCAGGCTCAGCCTCAGCGTGGCTCCAAAATTGGAGTGGGCACCAGGAACAGGCAGAGGCTGGGCAAAGGGAGCAGGCACTTACTAGCCTTCAGGGGTGGGGAGGCTTCCCTGGTCCCTGAGGTGCAGGGGTGCCCGGGTCCTCAGCCAAGGCTGGACAGGTACAGCTGTGCCTGGGAGGGTGGGGATCCCTCCCTGCCAACTTGGAAGCGGGTGCGGCTCCCACCTGTTTCTGGATCCCACTGACTCTGTGGAGTCTGCAGCCCTGGCCATGCCTCCCATGCTGCAGCCAGCATCTTCACAGCGGCTGCTCCACTCCAGCCACTGCTGCCATCAGTGGTAGTACAATTCTGAAGCTATTTTGTTACAATGCAAGAAAAGTAACTATTATCATATATACTATATTCCCTGATGGTAAAAATGTTAAGTAGAAATCACAGATAAATATAATAAAAATATAAGAATGCTGTCAAGTAAGAAATCAAGCATAATTACTCCCAATTAAATATTGAGTAAAAAATAAAATTACAAATAATCTTTGAAATATTTAATATAAATTAAAAGTTCGACATAGAAAAATTTGTAGGTACAAGAATAGCAGTTACAGAATAAATGGAATGAATATGAAAGGCAGGAAAGACTACAGATGTTTCTCCACTTACAATGGGTTTACATGCCAATAAGCTCATCGTAAATCCCATTGTACTGTAGAAAAATCACAAGTTGAAACATTGTAAGATCAGAGGCTCCTCCACTTATGATGGGATGGGAGTACATCCTGATAAACCCATTGTACAATTAAAAATCTGTATGTCAAACAATAAGGTGGGATTATCTGTGTATATACGAGCAAAAGAACAAAAAAACACAACAAACTGTAAAAAGAGAGCAGCAATGGTAAGTAGTACGAAACCAAAAACAAATTCAATTTGAAGACATAATACCACCCTTCCCTCTCCCTACATACTCATCTGGGTACTCCCTATAAATATATTAGATCGAGTAGTTGTACTAATAAGTTTTACTCTATGTTCAAATGATAACCAATTCATCCATTATTCAAATATATTATGAGAATGTGAAATATTTACATGTTAAAACTATGATCGAATTGAATGCTAGTACAACTATGAAGTTACTAGGAGACAACAGAATAAAAACCAAAAAATCTTTCCAATTTGTCTAATAAAAATAATTGCATTAAAATGCAAGCAATTGAATTTCTACAAAATACGAGAAAATAATAGCATATGCCTAAGTAGAATTTAATTAAATAATACAAAGATATTTTAGCATTTTTTAATATAAGTAAACTCTTACAACCTAAAGCTCTAAGTCCTTAGGATTATAAAATTAGACACAAGAAGCATTAATCAACTCAATACTAATTTTTGGTATAATTCAACAATATTAAAATAAAAAGGATCATAGATACAGAGATAATACAGGGTTACTATAGTCAAGCAAACTAATGTACACGTAATATCACATAGTTACCCATTATTTTATTTTTCTGGCAAGAGCAGCTAAAGTCTACTTATTCAGCATGAATTTCAAATACAATACAACATTACTATGGATAGTCCTCCTATTTTACATTGGGTTTCTAGACTTGTTCGTCCTTCACATCTGCTTTGTATCCTCTGACCTGCATTTTCTCATTTCCTTCCCACAGCCAACCTTCACCCTTAGTAACCATTGTTTCATTCTATATCTCTGGATATTTGACATTTCTTTTTTAGATTTTACATATAAGTGAGATCAGGAAATATTTGTTCTTTCTATGTATAGTTTATTTTACTTACCACAATGCACTCCAGGCTCATCCATGTTGTGAGAAATGGCAAAAAGCTAGTTGTTTTTAGGGCTGAAAAATAGTCCATGGTATATATTGTACCAAAGTTTCTTCATTCATTTGTCATTGACAGACTATGTTATCCTTTGACTGTGGTAATATTCATACTATGGGTGTGAGGTGGTATTTCAAAGTGATTTGTATTTGCACTTTTCTGATGATTAATGATGCTGAGCACCTTTTCACATACCTGTTGGCCATTTCTATATCTTCTTCAGAGAATGTCTATTCAGGATTTTTGCCCATTTTTAAAACTGGGTTATTGGTTTCTGCACTATTGATTTGTATGAGTTCATTATACACTTGGATTATTAATCTATTACATATATGGTTTAGAAATATTTTTCCGAATTCATAGGCTGTGCTTTCATTTATTTTATTATTTGTATGTGTGTGTGCAGAAGCATTATAGTTTAGTGCAGTTTCATTTATTTACTTTTGTTTTTGTCGCCCAAGCTTTTGGTGTGATATCCGAAAGAGGAATTATTGTCACTACTTTGGCAGGAGCTCCTTCCCTATACTCTTTTCCAGAAGTTTTATGGATTTTAGTCTTATTATTTTTAAAATGTTTTTTGTGTGTGCTTTTTATAATATTCAGTGATCTCTCATCTTTGTTTTTTTTTTTTTTTTTTCGTTTTTTGTTTTTTGTTTTTTTTGAGATGGAGTCTTGCTTTGCTGCCAAGACTGGAGTGCAGTGGCATGATCTTGGCTCACTGCAACTTCTGCCTCCTGGGTTCAAGCAATTCTCTTGCCTCAGCAACCTGAATAGCTGGGATTACTGCTGTGCACCACCACTCCTGGCTAATTTTTGTATTTTTAGTAGAGACTGTGTTTCATCATGTTGGTCAGGCTGGTCTCAAACTCCTGACCTCATGATCTACCTGCCTTGGCCTCCCCAAGTGCTGGGATTACAGGCGTGAGCCGCCATGCCCAGCCCCATCTTTCTTCTTTCCTGGGCCTTCCTTCTTCATATTTATTTTCTAGTCCACTCATTCATTTTTCATTGTTTTAATCCAATTGGATTGGATTGTTTACCAAGTCCATAGACCCGAGTTTGTCGTATTTTCAGTCAGTACCCCTTAAGATACATCTGATACCCTTAACCCCTGGTCTTCCAGTGCTCGTTCAATATTGAGTTAACTCCTAATTTATGTAAAAGAAGAGATTTTTTATTTAACTTTCAATTACAACATATATTTTAAATGTTATGTTTTACATATTTATATATGTGTGTGTTAGAATGCAGTGGGCTTGAGTTGAGATTCAGTCAGATCAATCCAGTTCACCATATTTATTCTTAGTTTAAAAAATAAGTGAGAATGAAACCATATGGAAAATAAGATCAAAATATATATAGCATACAAGTGCTTCTGCCCAAGTTGAGTTATAAGTGTGTGTGTTTATTTGTATATGTTTGTGTTTAAATCACTGTACATTTACTATCAGGCTACATGAGAAAGGGAGCCTGCTCAGAACATGGTTAACAATACTAATACAAATGCTCATTTGGGGTACCATATTTTTGTGGGGTAAACTTTTAGTTTTTTTGTTGAAATTTGCTTTTTAACATTTAACAATACCTTGCAGAAATATCTCCAAAGTGAATTTCATTGTTCTAATACATTATTTGCTCATGTCTACATACAATTTTGTTATGTAGACATCTCAAGATTTCTTCAATTCTTCTTTACTAATTGGAATTTGCTTGATTGAATAATGGAATAATTGTACTAAGATATGTGTCCTTTGTGTCACCATTTATCTCTATAGGATAAATTATACAAATTGAATTTTGCTCCTTAATCAACACAATTCCATAGAGTAAGTTTATTATTGTTGTAGCCATGGAACCTAATACTGTCATTCTGTTTTCTCTCCATGTGCATATAAGCAAATGTATAAGAGGATAAATATAATTAATTGATATATAAATGGTACATATTCATATGTATGTTACAAATTTTCCTCCTTGATGTACCTGGTGTAGCTCTAAAATAGATTACTAGTTCTATTTTAGCTATTTCCAAATCTGATGTTCTACTGGTGTGCAATTATGTTGTTTATGGTAAACATTTGCCTCAAGTAACTAATCCTCTTAATCTCCTGATCTCCCAGTGAGATTTCCTCAAGGCAGAAAAAAAAGCCTCATCTCCTAATGGGCCATAAAGTATTATCATCTTACTGTATGCTTTAATAGAAAAATGTTTGGCCCTGTGTGGTGGCTCACATCTGTAATCCCAGCATTTTGGGAATCCAAGGTGGGCAGATCAGCTGAGGTCAGGAGTTCGAGATCAGCGTGGCGAACATGGTGAAACACCATCTCTATTAAAAACACAAAAAATTAGCCAGGTGTGGTGGCAAGCACCAGTAATCCCAGCTGCTCAGGAGGCTGAGGCAGGAGAATTGCTTGAATCCGGGAAGCAGAGACTGTAGTCAGCTGAGATCATGCCACTGCACTCCAGCCTAGGCAACAGAGAGACTCAGTCTAAGAAAAAAATTAAAAAGAAAAATGTTTGGGAGTTGTCAGTGATTTGGTGGATTTGCTAGATTTGTAACTGTGAACTGTGTCTCTGATAAAAAGTGATTCAGATGGCCAGAATTATACATTCCTGGTCAGACACCAAAATCTGAATGAATTTCTAGGCAGTAATATTTTAAGTGATATCCAAACAAAATTCACAACATATTATTTTTGAGGAGGTCTTAACTATTGCAGACTTTTGCTTAACAAAACAGAGTGCTTGAGTTTTGTTTTGTTTTATTTCACCCATCTTTTCTCATTATAGCTGAACTGAATTTATTAAGCTTAAATTTATTAAGCTAGATAGGCTGCTTAATAAATTTTGTACAGGAATAATTTTGACAAGAATTTCTTTTTTTGAATTTGCTTTCTGAAAAGTGTGATAGGATGGACACAGTTGAGGCTATGATCTTAGAGATAAATCATTACGGAGCATAGGCTGCTTAATAAATTTTGTACAGGAATGATTTTGACAAGAATTTCTTTTTTTGAATTTGCTTTCTGAAAAGTGTGATAGGATGGACAAGGTTGAGGCTATGATCTCAGAGATAAATCATTACGGAGCAGTCAAGTCACACTCCTCTTAGACATAGTATACTTTCTGTGACATGATTTGATTTTTTGCCTTAAAGTTATGGTGACATATCTTTTCTTGGATATTCTTTACTTCATTTTCGATTTTAAAAATGGAGAGGGCCTTGGATTTGTATGTCAACATATGTGTAAATTTAAGTGCTTTTAAATAATACAACATTTAAGTGTATTTAACTAATACCACATTGAAATACTGTTGGGAGAAAGTTCTTCACAGTTTCCAAATTTTGGTACATCTTACAAGCAGCGACACTAACAAATTTGTTCCTGATGATCTTTTTCAGGGATATCTGTAGAGCAAACAGCCTTGGAAGGAACAGAGATTGTCTCCTGCATAAACAAAAGGGGACACACTTACTTCAAGTATAAAATTTTGGATCTGCTAAGCTCAAGTTTCTGTCTTTCAATGAAATGTGTTGCTTTTGTAGATGTTAATCTGGTTCTGTTCTCATCACCTTTTGGGAATTTGGGCTCAGAGAACTCCCATACACAAAAAGCTGATACTCTGCAGCTATTATTGAGGACTGACAATATGCCTTGTCTCATGCATTTGGCCACATGAAATATTGTGGCAGCCTAACTTGTTAGACTACAAATACATAAGATACATTTAAATTATTTACAAGTATAACTTCATAATCTTATACAATTACATGTGCATAGGCATACACAAAGGTTTTTTTTTTTTTTTTTTCTTTTAAAAAATACCTCATATGTTTCACAGTGTATCCAAGGGCACAAAATAGTATAGATTAATATGTTTTCCTACAAAATGTCTATGTCAAGCTTAAAGATAAAATGCTAGTGAGAAAATCTTTTAACTGAAGTGTTATATAGCTTCTTTAACCACACTGCTGTGATAATTGTCTTTTAACAAACATGAACCTTAGAAATTCTTATAACCCCATCATTTAGTTTGTTAGACATTTTAATGCTTTAAATAGTGCTCAACTAAAGCATTTTAAACATTTAGGTACTTACTCTATGCTTCTAAATATGTTTTAGAAGCAGGTTTCTTTGATTTTTATAGTGAAATTTCCTACTTACAAAATCACAGATTGAATGGTAGGAGAGTAATGAAAAGCAATAGAATCTACTTACATGGTCTCGAATATATGCACAAGAAAACGGCAGAGCACAACTAAATGGAGCACATCCAAACTAACATCCTAAAGAATTCGTGTAAATGTGCATTTCCACCCCAGTGGTTGGTACCATAAGAAACCGAGTCCGATAACTGAACTTTCCAGAATCAATAGAAGAAACAGTGAAAAGTTCCAATAAGAACATGTTTGATATTAGCACTGAATAATTAATTTTAGAGCCTATGTCTTCTCATTGTGGCTTTAAAAAATTGTTATTACACCACAAAAACAATCCGCAATAATTACAATTTGTACAAAGGCACTGTTGAGAATATTACATATTTAGTATAGTGTTATCTGAAAATACTCCTTGATTCAGTTTTCATTTGAGCTCTCATAGCCTAAAAGATTTGGCCCACTATAAGATGGTCATGTTTCACTTGCTTGATTGAAATAGTACATATCAACAACCAAAATATTCAGGACAAGTAATTCTAAGGTAAAGCAAGACCAAAACAAAACTCTCTACAAGTGAAATTGATTTTCAATTTGTACTACTGTTTAATATGCTAATGTTTCATTATATCCTACTAAAATCATGTAGGTCTTACTGTATATCGGGTGCCTTTAATAAGCTGTATGCTTTTCCTCTGATACCATTAAAAAAAATCCTTCCTCCTAAATGTGGTGGAATATGACCTTACTTTAAAATGCTCTAGGCCGGGCGCGGTGGCTCAAGCCTGTAATCCCAGCACTTTGGGAGGCCGAGACGGGCGGATCACGAGGTCAGGAGATCGAGACCATCCTGGCGAACATGGTGAAACCCGTCTCTACTAAAAAATACAAAAAACTAGCCGGGCGAGGTGGCGGGCGCCTGTAGTCCCAGCTACTCGGGAGGCTGAGGCAGGAGAATGGCGTAAACCCGGGAGGCGGAGCTTGCAGTGAGCGGAGATCCGGCCACTGCACTCCAGCCTGGGCGACAGAGCGAGACTCCGTCTCAAAAAAAAAAAAAAAAATAAAAAAAAAAAAAAAAAAAAAAAAAAGGGGGGAGGGGGGGAGGGAGAAAAAAAAAAAAAAAAAAAA
>NW_016817787.1:167007-176295 GCF_001698545.2 Rhinopithecus bieti
AAAAAAAAATAAAATGCTCTTAATTTGCTTTTCAAACATGGCAGGATCATTAGAGTATCAACATATATCTGTAAGTATGTGTATTCCTAACGGTAAAGACATTAAAATGTACACAGCAATGTAAATCACATTGTTTAGCATTAAATAATAAATTTATATTTTTCAACATGAACAAAATATATACTAAAATGGTTTCAGGTTTAGTCACATTTAAAATGAAATAATTAATGACATTGTCCTGCAGGTATTTCATTACAAACAATGTGTTAATTTGCTACAGTTGCTGTAACAAAGTTCCACAAACTGGATGGCTCAAAAAATCAGAATTTTATTTTCTCACAGTTCTGTAAATAAGAAGTCAAAAATCAGAATGTCTACAGAATTGGTTCCCTCTGAGGTCGGGGCCTCATGAGGACGGACCTCCATCATTGGCTTGTGCATGGTCATATTTTCTCTTTGTCTCATTATATAGCTTTCCTTTCTTAATGTCACTGTGTCCAAATTTCCTATTTTTGTAGGGACACAAATCATTGGATTAGGGCTCAAAAGAGTGGTCTCATTTTAACTTGATTATTTCCATAAATACCTTGTATTTACATGAGATCACATTCTGAGGTTTTCAGTGTCAAGACTTCTACCTATGAATTTTGAGAGAGGAGCTCTCTTTAACACATAAGACCGCCTTGTGCTATTTAAGCTTAGAAATTAAGGCTAACATGGAGATTTATTACAAGTTTGTATACATTAACATTCGTGTAAACTACACATTTTTTTCTAATAAGCAAACTGACATTTTAAGACAGAGAATGACAATTTTAAGATAGTTATCAATCACCTTTTAGGCTTTAACATGGTGAACTATGATGACTGTATGCCTTAATTTTATTTTGAACCCTCATTTCAAAGCCTGGAACTAAATGGCTTCACTAGTAAATTTTACCAAACATTTAGAGAATTGACTCCAATCATCCTCAAACTTTTCCAAAAAATTAGAGGTGTGAACACTTCTAAACTCTTTCCATGAGTCTAGCATTTCTCTGTTACTAAAGTCAAATAAAAATAATAAAAGAAAATTAAAGAGCAATACTCCTGATGAATATCAATGCAAAAATCATCAAAAAATTAGCAAACAGAATCCATAACACAATAAAAAGATTATACACCATGATCAAATGATATATATTTGTGGAATGCAAACTAGTTCAGTAAATAAAAACCAGTCAATGTAATTTACTACATAAACAAAATGAAGAAAAAACAAAATATGACAAGTAATCACCTCAATTGATACAGAAAAAGCATTTGAGGTCGAGCATGGTGGCACATGCCTGTAATTCCAGCAGTCTGGGAGGTCTAGGTAGGCAGATCACTTGAGTTCAGGAGCTCAAGACCAGCCTCAGTAACAGAGCAAAACTCCGTCTCTACTAAAAATACAAAAATTAGCCAGGCCTGGTGGCATGCACCTGTAGTCCGGGCCACTTGGTCGGGAGGAGTGCTGGAGCCCAGGAGGATGAGACTGCAGTGAGCCAAGATTCACTGTACTCCAGCCTGGGTGACAGAGTAAGACCCTCTAAAAAAAAAAAAAAAAAAAAAAAAGCGTTTGACAAAATTCAGTATCTTTCCATGTCATACAATGAGCTAAAAATAGAGGAAACCACCTCAATGTAATAAAGGTCATATATGAAAATCCTACAGCTAAAGTAATACTCAAAAGTGAAAGGCTAAAAATTTTTATCTTAGGTTACAAACAGGACAAAGATACCTGCTTGTCCTACTTCAATTTTTAAAAGTACAGGAAGTCCTAGGCAAGGAAGAGAAATAAAAGTCATCCAAATTGTTAAGAAAAAAATTATTTCTTAATTATGAGATGATATTACATATAGAAAATCCTAAAGATTCCACACACATACAAATTATTAGAATTAATAACCAAATTCAGCAAAGTTGCAAGATATAAAATTAGCATACAAAAATCAGTTTCGTTTCTATACACTGACAATGAATAGTGTAAATAAGAAATTAAGAAAAAGCTTAATTTATGACAGTATCAAAAAATATTTAGGAATTAACATAACCAAGGAGGTCAAAGACTTGTATTATAAAAATATTGCTGAAAGAAGTTAAAGAATACAGAAATAAAAGGAAAAAACATTCATATCAATTGGGGAAAATGTAATATTGTTAAGATGTTAGTATTATCCAAAGTGATATACAGATTCAGTGTAATCACTCTCCAAATCTCATTATTATTACTATTATTTTGCAGAAATTGAAATAAAAATCCTTAAATTTGTGTGTGATCTGAAGGGACACAATAGCCAAAACACCTGAAAAAGAACAAAGTTGGTCGGGCACAGTGTCTCATCCCTGTAATCCCAGCACTTTGACAGGCCGAGGTGGGTGGATCACTTGAGGTCAGGACTTTGAAACCAGCCTGGCCAACATGGTGAAACCCCGTCTCCACCAAAAATACAAAAATTAGCCAGGTGTGGTGACCGATGCCTGTAGTCCCAGCTACTCGGGAGGTTGAAACAAGAGAATGGCTTGAACCAGGGCGGTGGAGGTTGCAGTGAGCCTAGATTGTGCCATTGCGCTCCAGCCTGGGTGTCAGAGCTAGACTCTGTGTCAAAAAAAGAAAAAAAAAAAAAAGAATAAAGTTGAGGGACTCACGCGTTCTGATTTGAAAACTTATTACAAAATAGCAGAAATCAAATCAGTGTGGTATTATCAAAGAGGCAGAATTATACACCAATGCAATATAGTAGAGGGTTCACATATGAACCCCTGCATACATGGTCAAATCATTTTTGGCAGTAATTCTAGGACCATTCAATGGGAAAAGGACAGTCTTTTCAAGAAATGCTTTAGGGAAAAGTGAATATCCACAGACAAATAAAGTTGAACCCTTTCCTAACACCATATATAAAAATTAACTCAAAATTGATCAAAGACTAAACACAAGAGCTAAAACTGTAATTTTTAAAAAGAAAACACAGGATATAAATCTTCAGACATCAGTTTGGCAATGATTTCACTGATATGGCACAAAAAACATAGGCAACAAAAGAAAAAATGTATGGATGAAATGCATTATGTCAAAATTAAAAATGTGCATTAAAGAACAGAATCAACAAAGTACAAAGGCAGATTATGGAATAAGAGAAAATGTTTTCAAATTAATTATCTGGTAAGGGATTAATATCCATTACATATAAATAACTCCTACAATTGCACAACAAAAGGTCAAACAACCCAATTTTAAAATGGGAAAATAACTTGAATAGACATTTCTCCCAAGAGTATATACAAATTGTCAATGTGTATGTGAAAAGATGTTCAACATCATTAATTATCAGAGAAATGCAAATTTAAACCACAGTGATATACCACCTTATTCCATTATTAGGATAGCAACTCCCTAATAAACAGGAAATAACAAGTGCTGGCAATTTATGTGAATAAATTGGATCCCTTGACCACTATTGGTGGGAATGTAAAATAGAGTCTATGAAGAACAGTATCATGGTTCTTATAAAAACTAAAAATATATTTACCAGCAATTCCACTTCTGGTTACATTACCCAAATAATAATTTAAATAAGGAACTCAAAGAAATATTTGTACACCCATGTTTATAGCAGCATTACTCACAATAGAGAAAAGGTAGAAAAAACCCAAGTGTCTGCCCTCAAAAAATAAATAAATAGATAAAACAGGATAAACACACACACACACACACACACACACATACACATACACAGAGTAGAATATTATTCACCCTTAAAGAAGAAGAAAATTCTGTATCATGGATCAACCTGGAGGTCATTAGGTTAAGTCAATTTAATCAATCACAAAAGGACTACTACTACATGACTTCACTTACATGACGTACATAGAGTAGATAAATTCATAGACACAGAAAGTAGATTTAGAGTAGTCAAATTGATACAGGCAGGAAGTAGAATGATGATTATCGTGGGTGAGAAGAAGGGGAAATGGGGACTTATGTTTAGTGGGTACATGATTTCAACTTTGCAAAATAAAAGTGTTCCCTGGATGGGTGATGGTGATGATTGAACAACAATATGAATGTATTAATGCCACTGGATTGTACAGTTAAAAATCTTTAAGATAGTAAAGTTTATATGTGCATTTTCCCACAAATAATAATTATTACTTCATAAAGGAATATTGTAATAAATCATGATGATATAAATATAATTAGTTGAATTTTACACATCTAAAGATGTTCTATCTTTAGAGGTTTATCTTTTGATGTTAAAAGTGGCACAATATTCCTACAACTGCTAATATCATCAATAAAATAATACATTTGACATTAAATGGGATGTTGATAGTCTCTATAATAAAATCTAATTTAAATTTTATTTTGAAAAGGATGGGGAATGAGCCATGTTCTATTTTAATTAAAATTAATCGGAAAAATCTGAAATCTGCTACATCCACTAGACCTGTCTTGCACTAAAATGTCAGTCATTTTATTAGGATACCTCCAGGAAACAATAAAATCTTAAAGTAGATAACATGTTGTACAGGCTATTACTCCTTTTAAAATAATATATGCATACACCTGTATGTATATTTATATTTATTGTAATAAAATTATCTCAGGGAAATATTGAAAGATATTAGTAAATTATAATGTATTAATAGAAAAGCAGTGACCAACTTTTTATTATTCTTATTAAAATAATCTGTAAATGTTTGTTTCAATCTGTAAGGCTGTGTTCAGTTGCTAGGGCTGTAACAAAAAAAAAGTATTAAAGACTACGTGGCTTAAACAACAAAAAGATTTTCTCACACTTCTAAAAGCTAGAAGTCAGAAAACAAGGTGTCAAGACAGTTTGTTTCTTCTGATGCCTTGTAGATGACTGTCTACTCTCAGTGCCTTCATATTTTCTTCCCTCTGTCTGTGCCTGAGTCTAAATTGCCTTTTCTTATAAGTGCACAGCCATGTTAGATTAGAAATCACCTTAATAATGTCATTTTTACTTACCTCTGTAAAGGCACTTGAGGAACTAAGAATTAGAATTTCAACATATGAATTTTTGAAGTGACACAATTCAATCCATAACAACTCTGGATGCCAGAAAGTGTAGATTTTATCAAGGCTCACTCAAAATAAGTTTCTTAAAGTTTCTATTATTTTCATCATTAATATTGTTATTAATCTGTGTAGGACAATTGCATGGGAAGCATCCCCTCAGGTAATTACTGTGAAATTTTAGAACTCGATATTTGTGAATTCTCTCTGCTGTAATTACTGATATTTGTAAATTCTCTCTACTGAAATTCAATCTATCTATTAGATTTTAAGGGAAAAACAAGTGATAAAGCTTAACTAAAGGTACATATATCAAAACCATATGTTGCTTTTTAGGAACAGTACAAATGGCTATTGTTCTTTCTTATTTGACAGCTGTGTGTGTGTGTGTGTGTGTGTGTGTGTGTGTGTGTGTGTGTTTGCTTAATGCTATATATTTTCTTTTTGATGGCTTTGTGATGTAAACAGAAAATATTACAAGAAATTTAGTACTTCAAATGAGAGCATTTGATATGATTTCAGGCAATAAATATTTGATTATATTACATGAAGTTTACTCATTATTCTCTTTAGACACTATAACTAGTTTATGAGCACTAATTATTATGCTTTCTTTATGATTTTATATTGATTCTGCCACTTTCCACAAGTGTTAAAGTTTTAGTTTTACAGACTGGTGATAATTCATTTGTCACACCATTGTATTTGAAATACCATATCAGATAAATATCTCATAACCTAATTGGAGAGGCCTGGGTTTTCATTCCTTAAACTAAAGTGATTTTAATTTAAAAACACTTGTGTATATACACAGCAAAACATCAAAATATGTTCTGAATTAAAATTTTTAAATGTTAATAGTGCCTTGGAACGATACCACATTTTGATTAGGATGCCTATGTGGACACATTATATATCTTGAGCAGAATGCTAGATGATTTGAGTGATATTTGATTACTCTCTAGGTGACTTTCTGCACTGGGAGGACCACCTGTTTCACTTCACTAGTAGTTTCCATAGTGGAGAATCCTGCCTAGATTTAACATGGCAGTTGAGACAACTTGCCAGGGTGTTCCACTACATATCAGCTAATTGGAACCACTAATGAGCTGAGTGACTTTTTAATACCAACTGCCAGCACACCACCCAGTGTGACTGCAGATGGCTTTTAAAGAGTTAGCCACTTCAGAACTAGCATTTCTTGATTCTTATATGTCAATAATGTAAGTACAAGGTGGATTCAAATTTTTGAATTGCAGTCTAGCCAGCATCCTCCAACACAGCAGGAAACTTGATCTCTTGCTTTCAGATGATGATATGCTATGATTATAGCCAAAATTGCTGTACAAAACAACAAATTTGTCTTGAAAACCTTATTATTTTATCTTTTGCTAATAAGACTCATGTCCTCACTAAAGCCAAAAGAGTTTTGTAATTTTCTCTATCATCCCAGTCAAGACATGTTTTTTAATTGCATAGATACAGCTCTTAAACCTTAAAATTATATAATGCTCAGGTTATGAGAAGCACAGCTCTCATGATGAGAAAGAAATTCTTCACAAACAATTTTTATAGATGCTTCGTACTTTCTTTACCTATTGTGCATATTTAGGTATATATATTTAAAATTAAAACTAGCTAGCCCAACCTGGCTTAGATAGATTTCTTTAATCTCACATAAAATACGTTTTAAACTAAAATATTTTCATTTTAAAATGACTATTTGGTGTCTCCAATCCTGGTAATCTTTCACTGATAGCAATCTATTAATATATTCTTTAAGATGGTAGTTATGTATGTGTTCTAATTCTAAATCATTTTGGGAAATTCTTTTCCATTCAATTTTACCACAGGTTGAGTCATTCAATGTAAGTCAATCAAAGCAATCTCTTTTCTCATAATAGTGATGGTTGGATAGAGAATGAGGAAGTCTAACTCTTTTAAGTCAATAAAATCTAAGGAGAGGTCTGCTAGTGGGCTTCTGGGGCAAACATTTTCTTGTTCTTAAGAGAGTCACAGGAGTCAGTACCTCCTTTCTACTGAAAGTAAATAAAATGCATGATTTCTAAGGGTAGCCCTCTTATAGCTACAAGGTAGAAAAGATTTAGGATAAGACCAATATTGTGGGTATCCAAGCACTGAGGCAAAAACAAATTTAATTATTGAGGATATGATTGACATAGAGATCACCACATCACTTTACCACAAATATAAAATGTATTTCTTCAAGGCTTAAACCAGTTTAAATTACATAGCCTGTAGCTTGTGTTTTTCTGTATTACTCGGATTTAATAACGCTTTTGCGATCCTCCCTGTTACTGCATTTATGAATAGTACATTCATTTTTACTATCATGTATTATTTCACTATATGAAATACCACAATTTGTTAATTTTTCTATTTATGAGAATCTGAGTTATTCCTAGATTGTGATTAATAAAGCTGTTATGACATTTCTATAAAATATTTTACTTTATTTATAATTTTATTTCTATTGAAAACTTGAGACCATAGGGTAACTTTACACTTAATTTCATAAAAAGCTGACAAATGATTTTCCAGAATGAATGTACTATTGATAGACTCTTTCAATGTAGGCGAGTTCCGCTTGTGCCATAGGCTCATCAACATTCTCCACTGTCAGTTTTTTCTAAATTTTAGCTGTTTCAGTGGATGTGAAATTATAACTCATTTCATTTGCATTTCCCTAACGACTAATGATGTTGAATATCAATGTACATGGGCTTATCAGCCAGTCTATATTTTTGTTTTTGAAATGTTAGTTGCTTACTTATTTAATGGGGTAAATATGGGTTTATTGATTTATAGACGTTTTATGCAATTGTGATCTGATACCTTTCTCAAATAAATTTGTGAAGAATATTACTTCTGAGATCACGGTTAATCTTTTTATATTCCATTTTTTATGTATAAATGTAAATTTGATGAAGTCTAATTTACCATTTTTTTCCTTTTTATTTAGTGATTTTCATGAAATTTGTTGAGGAATCTTTACTTTCCCCAAGGTGTCAAATCTATACTCTTGAATTCACTTTCAGAAGTTTCATAGGTTTTGCTTTTGTATTTAGGTATGTGTTTCAGCTCAAATCAATGTTTGTTCAAGGCCTAAGATGGTAGTCAAATTTCATTGTTATATTTATTAATATGTCATTTGAGCATCATTATGTTGAAATCATTTTTCTCCCACTTCCTACCCCTGTGAAGTGTCCTGTTACCTATTTCAAGTATCAGCTGACTCTATGTGTGGGTCTTTTTTGAAATTAAATTTACTTTTATTTAGTTTTTTGAGACGGAGTTTCCCTCTGTTGCCCAGGCTGGAGTGCAGTGGTGTGATGTCGGCTCACTGCAAGCTCCACCTCCCTGGTTCACGCCATTCTCCTGCCTCAGCCTCCCAAATTGTTGAGACTACAGGCGCACGCCACCACGCCCGGCTGAACGTGTGGGTATTTTTATAAGTTCTGCCTTGGGTTAAATTAACTTTTTTTTTTAAATTATGAATTGTGTTGAATCATTGTTATGATTTAAATGTATGTGACGCTCCAAATTCATCTATTGGAACTTAAACCACAAGCTGATGGCATGAAGAGGTGTTCTTTTAGGAAGTGATTAATTCATAAGGGCTCAGCCTTCATGAATAGGATTAAATGTCCTTACAGAAGAGCCTTCAGACAGCTGCCTGGCCCTTTTGCCTTTCCTCTCCTTCTCTAGTGTGAGGACACAGCTTCCCTCCTTTCTGCCCTGTGAGGATGCAGCAAGAGACACCAACCTGGAAGCAAAGAGCTGTCCTCACCAGACACTGAATCTCCTGGTACCTTTATCTTGGACTTTCTTTTTTCTTTTTTCTTTTCTTTTTTTTTAAGTATTATACTTTAAGTTCTAGGGTACATGTGCATAACGTGCAGGTTTGTTACATATGTATACTTGTGCCATGTTGGTGTGCTGCACCCATCAACTCATCAGCACCCATCAACTCGTCCTTTACATCAGGTATAACTCCCAATGCAATCCCTCCCTCGTCCCCCCTCCCCATAATAGGCCCCAGTGTGTGATGTTCCCCTTCCCAAGTCCAAGTGATCTCATTGTTCAGTTCCCACCTATGAGTGAGAACATGTGGTGTTTGGTTTTCTGTTCTTGCGATAGTTTGCTGAGAATGATGGTTTCCAGCTGCATCCATGTCCCTACAAAGGACACAAACTCATCCT
>NW_016817787.1:177699-184649 GCF_001698545.2 Rhinopithecus bieti
ACCCTAGAAGAAAACCTAGGTAATGCCATTCAGGACATAGGCATGGGCAAGGACTTCATGTCTAAAACACCAAAAGCAAGGGCAACAAAAGCCAAAGTTGACAAATGGGATCTAATTAAACTAAAGAGCTTCTGCACAGCAAAAGAAACTACCACCAGAGTGAACAGGTATCTTGGACTTTCTACACTCCAGAGCTGTGAGAACATAAATTCCATTTTTAAAACAAATCAAGTAGTTTCACGTACTTTGTTAAAACACAAATGGACTGAAATAGACGTCACACTCTCATAAGCATTGTAGTTTAAAGTCTTGAAATCAGATTGTGTGACCAATGAATCATTCTTTTTACAATTAATCATGTCACTTTAAATCATTAGCAATTCCGTTCACATTTAAAATTTATCTTGTCAATTTAAACAAAATCGAAAAATTCACAATTTTAGATCAGTTTGTAATAAGGTGAAATCTAAAAATGTTGAGGCTTGCTATGCAGGAGGTGTATTTCAGAACATATTTAGTCCTTCTTTAAACACTATTTTCAAATTATTGGACAATAAGCATCATAGGACCTATCATATCATGTGTGGCTTATATTTCTGTGTGTGTGTGTGCGCGCGTGCACAAGCACACACGCGCATGTCTATGTATGTATGTATATATAATTTTAATAGTTTATTATGGTAATATGAATATTCCAATAACAATAGTTTAGTTCTTGGTTCTAATGATTTTATTATAGAGAAACATAATTAGGCCTGATCCCAAAGAAAAGAGATCTGAACAAATTACTGGATGAGAAATTAATCATTGAGGCGGAATGACCCAGTATTCTCAACAACAAAATTGAAAATTGTAAGAAACTGAATATGTCTTCACAGGTCTTTCTAGAGTATTTTTTCTGTGGTGTAACTCGACAGCATGCAAAATTATGTAAGTGGATTTAAGATGAACATCTCAGGAAACATGCAAAATCTCAATTTGTCTTTCATATTGTATTTCTCAGGAATTGTGTGGAAGATGTGTCCCACTGAAGCAAATAATTAAAGTTAGACAGAAAATAACATGATGTACAGAAAGAATATATTGATGGGATCATTAAATAAATACATATTCTTCTAATAATATTAACAATAATTTATAAATTTTTATAATAATTATTAATATTTTGGAGTATTCAGTCTTATTTTACATTGCCCAAACTTTACGTAAATAGCATCTACATGCACTGGTGATTCTTAAACTAGCTGTAATTTAAATTCACACGTTTTTATGTTAGATGTGATTCCATTTTCTTTAAAATTCTCTATGGAATATTACAATCATTTGGACACAACATGCATTAGTAACTTTCACTCTATCTAGTTTGATTTCATATTATATTTATTACATTAATAAACGCATGTTTTCTTACAAAACTAGCATCCTTCTTTTGTCATAGTATTGCCGTAACAACCTGTAACTAGTATATAATTTTTTTGCCTCGTATATGCTAAATTTTAGCATAGCGATTTCTCTATACTTTTATTAATCACAGACATGGCATCAGAAAATGATTTTTCTTGCCTTTATTTCAGATCATCAAAAAACTGGCCAGCCTGCAGTAATTGAATATCTTGTCCTTAGCTAGTTCTCACTTAATTTTGCAAGAGTACTATATAGTATCTACACTGATTTGGGGGATTATTTCTCATTCAATGATTGTAATTGTTGCAAGGACATTTAACTGGCAATTTTTCAATAGTAAACAACATATTTATATACCTTTAGGTATGTAGTTGAAATGTTTTTCAAAATAAAAACTCATTCTAAATTATTGCTGTTCAGAATGGAAATTGGTTTTCATAACCCTTCATATATTTATTGTCTCTTCATTTAACTTAGTTTTGTTTTATTAATATTTTAAAGCAGTTTTATATACCACCATTTAATTATGCTTTCTGCTAGTATATTTTGGGCTACTTAAGTTTGATATAAATGAATAAAATTTCTATAAACCTACCGTATCAAAACATATGCAAAGAATATTCTGTGGAATTAATAACATACTGAGATGGGTAATACATGGTTGCCAAAATTACTCAGACACTTAACTGTAATTTATCATTTGTTGAGTTATTCTTTTGTTCTCTGCAATGATGTTAAGTACTGAGAAATATTTTTATAGAAAACTTCATGATGGATTTTGTAATAAAGAAAATTTGCTTGAAAAATTGCATGCCATCCTGTAAAAAATAGAATAAATGATAATAATTAGATTTCAATTGGGACAGAATCCACCTGCCAAAATACAAACATGTTCATTGCTGTATTTTCTCAAGATTTTATAAGTTTAAACAAGTATAAATCCCACACATACACTACTACTAAACTTGTTAAAAGAGATCATTGATCACATATGTTTATCTCACAACCTTGAGAAGGTTAGCACCTTTATATTGATAATGTTATAGTCAGTACTGACTATGCATGATACCATATAAAATCAAATTCCCATTATTATCAAATTGCTTTTATGCTCTATAGAGTACTTAATGTGTTTTGTAGTTACCTAATTTTCCAAATCTACTTGGTCCCCATTTTTTAGTAATTGAAAAAAGACAGGCAAATTGATAAGAATGAAAAACTCAAAATACACAGAATTGAAGTTATGAATGTATTAACAGGTTTAGTTGAAAATAATCTAAAAAATGTTTTAAATACATATTTTTAGACCTTATTATATTGTAAAATAATGAGAGGAAGACATAGTAACTGTCCTGGAGGATTATTATAAATTAAAAGGAGTCACATACCTAAGATGACAGATACAATACCTAACAAATGATATAATAGACATAATGTATGCTGAAGAAGTGCTGAGAAGACAGGACAGAAAGTTTAAGAGATACGCAAATTTGATAAGAGAGATAGCAATGCATTCCAGGCTGCAATGTGGTTTGTTTATAAAATAAAATATGGTGTAGGAGAGTTCCATAAACAATTTAGTTTTTAGAGAAGAAATATATAAAGTAAGTAGAAATAAAAACAATGTCTGTTAAATAATTGGAAATTGTAGTAATACAAGACAGGCAAAGAAATAGCTAAATCTTAGAGATTTCTGGACTACAGAAATAAATGATTATTTTAATTATTTGAACTTTTGTATTGGGAAATATAACACAGAAAAAAATTTATGCAGGACAAAATTTCATAATACGAATAATTATTCAAAAGTAAACATATATAACCACATCCAGGTCTAGTAATTTAATATGTTTTAGTAATTTTCAAGACACTTTCACGACTTGTCCAATCACTACTCTCCCTTTTCTTCAAAATGTGGCTATAATTCTATTTTCTATCAATACAATGTTTTTTGTGCTAGTTTTGAACTTTATATAAGTGGATTCATACACTAGGTGGTCTTGGATATTGTTCAACTACATATTCGGGTGATTTAAATATGTTATTACATGTAGAGGCCTTCCATTTATTTTTGTTGCTGTATTTTTTTCTCAAATTTTTCAAATATTCAAGCATTAATGAACATTAGTGTGGTTCTGATTTGACCCTGCTATTTACCTTTTCGTATACATCTCAGTGCAAAAGTGCACACATTATAATTAAATATACATCTAAGAATGGAATTGTTTTGTTATAGAATTTTTTAATATGTTAATCTTTAATAGCTACTTCCAAATATATTGCCATTTTTGACCAATTTACATTTCCACCAATAATAAATGAATATTGCTGTCTATCCTTCATGTCACACTTATTAAGTGTTATTTTGGCTTCAGCTATATGTGAGGATTTGTAGTAATTTCTCATTTAGTTTTGTTTTTCATTTTCCAGCATCTTAAAAAGATTGTAGATTTTTTCATATATTCATTGCCCTTCTATATTTTCTTCTTGATGTGCTAGTTTTAATGTCTTTCCCAATGTTTTCTACTTTTGCTTTTTCTCTTTGATTTATATTTAGCAAGTCTAAATCCCACATGTACCCTATTAATAAACTTGTTAAAAGAGATCATTGATTTCTGATCAATTATCAGAGATAATTTATTCATAGTAGTTGTTTTTCTGTTCAGGATATGAGCCTTTTTTCAAATTTGCATGTTGCAAATAATATCCCACACTGTATCTTGACTTGTCATTCTCTTACCTGAATGTTTCTTTTTTCTGATAAATAGTTGTTAATTTTAATGTAGTTAATTTTTGTTTATAAAATGCACTCTTTTGGAAGTCAAAACCTACTCCAAAACAATGTATCTCACTTTATCCTTCAAGACTGTTACTGTTTTTTTTACTTTACTTTTACTTTTCCCCTTATAAGTTAATTTTAAGAGTAGTTTGAAAATGAGTAAATTTAACTTTTACTTCTTACCAGTAGTGAATAGGACTAAAGTCAATTATTGAAAATACTGGGGTTTTTTTTACTTCTTTACACTGTCATTTTTCTCATAACTATTAATGCATATTTTTTTCAATTTCTGTACTCTCTGTGCTGGTTCATTGGTCAGATTTGTTTGTTTTTAATTTCCATGCTTTCCATTAAAATTGGTCCTTCTACAATGTCATTCTTAGGTGTATGTTGTCCTTTATATTTAGATATGAATTTTAAATTCATTTTATCTTGTTTCACACCTATAAGCATACTCATACAGGGAAACACATAAACTTGTGGAATTTTGAATAGGATGGCACAAAGTCTGTAAATGAATATAGGTAGAAAATCATTAAATTATTAAATATTCAATTTCTAATATTCTTCTATGTATGGAGATCCTATTAATTTCCTCTTTTATGTTTCAGAGTCTATAATGGTATTTTTTTGTATTTTTAGATTTTTTTTTTGATATTTGATGTTTTGGTTATATTGTCGTGTTTTATTAAATTTCAGATTCTTTTCGCCTGTATGTTGCTGATATTTAAAAATGTTCTTAATTTTGTATATATATACACATATATGTGTGTGCATATGTTTTCCATATGTGTATATTTCACCATTTTGTATTTTCATTTTATACTAATAGTTTATAGACTTAAACACAATCACGTGTTAATGCATTACATCTTGCCAAATTATCATATTTATTTTAATAAACTTTCCATAGAACCTTACGTGCACAAACATAATATGCTATTTTAAATTTATCATGTTTGTTATTGTATCTTTTATAGAATAATTGCCATAGAGATTCGATTGAAAGAATGAAATATGGTGTTACATGGAAGGAGGAAAACAATATTTTAAATTAAATTACTTCAAAACTATTAATAATATATTTTACTTTAATAAATCAATGAATATTCTCAATACATTTTAAAGTGATTAGACAGAATTATACTAATTTTGAGACTCTATAATACTTCTATAATAATTGTGAGACTCTGTCATCTCTTCTCACCTTCTCCAGCATTTAAAACTATGAATGAAACCAACAAGAGGTCAGATATGGCTGCTGACCCGGGAGTCCCATCATGATTTCTTTCTCAACCCTGGTTTCAGCTGACCGCCCTGAAAACGCTCTTTCTGCTGTCCATGACAGCCAGTATCAAACTAGTTTCAAATTTTCCGTGTGAAAAATGTAGAGCAGAAATCTCTGAGGCACTATCCTCAGATGCATAGGAAATTTGAAATCTGAAATCAAAATGGTTAATAATTTGTTTTTTTGGCCTAATTGAATGATGTAAGATAGGAATAATAAGTATATTATGCAGGCAAATTATAAATAAAACTTTGGAAAGTTTTATTTATTTCAAAACAATTTATAAAGCTTGGATAAGGCTCAGCAGTAATTTTTTTATGTCTTATTTCCATATCTGTAGAAAATTTAAATTTTGTAGATTAGATGGGATGTACGCATATAAACGTATATCCTATGTAATAGTCTCTGTACAGAAATTTATCCTATGTATAAAAAGACAAAGCTTAAGATTAAAGATGTCATTCTGATGGATTACAATTCTCAGAAACCTAGTGGTATACAACAATGGTGTACTGCTCCAGTCCATCGATCTCTCTCATCCTTATCACACTGTCGTGGTCACTGTGGTTTTGTAATAACTCTTGAGATCAGGTATTGTCAGCAATATAATTTTGTTCTTTTTCAGTATTGCGTGAGCTATTTGAAATTTTTTGCCTTTCCACATAAACTTTAGACTCAGTTAATTCATATTCAAAAAATAACTGGCTCAAATTTTGATGTAGATTTCATTGAATTTGGATTTTTCATATGCATTTCCTATGGCTTGTTGTTAAATTTATCTTTTGATGGAACTAAGTTATATGTACTAGAGCATTCAATGGTTGAAACATTGTGATTGTGGTTAAGAAAATAGCATGAGATTTCACGGATAAGCAGTCATGGCTTTGAATTCCAGATTATTCAATCATTAGCTGTGTGATCACAGCCAGGTCACTTAAACCATCTGAGCTAACGAAAAAAAAAAATATATATATATATATATATGTGTGTGTGTGTATATATATACTGCATTGTACAATTGGCCATTACATTAATGGCAACTGTTTTATGTTAATTAACAGTATATTACATTGCCTGATACACTCGAGTGTTTCAATTCATGAAGAGGTAGAAAAAAACTAATAGTTGTCCATATGATAGGAGGCCATATAATTCACAGTAGTAATAGCAGTAGAAGAGCTTTTTCTCTATTCCAAAAAAAAAAATTAGGGGGGGCAGAGCAAGATTGCCGAATAGGAACAGCTCCAGTCTCCAACTCCCAGCGCGAGCGACACAGAAGACTGGTGATTTCTGCATTTTCAACTGAGGTACTGGGGTCATCTCACTGGGGAGTGCCGGACAATCGGTGCTGTTCAGCTGCTGCAGCCGGACCAGCGAGAGCTGAAGCAGGGCAAGGCATCGCCTCACCTGGAAGCGCAAGGGGGAGGGAATCCCTTTTCCTAGCCAGGGGAACTGAGACACACAACACCTGGAAAAACG
>NW_016817788.1:0-1965 GCF_001698545.2 Rhinopithecus bieti
AAATGGGGATAATAGTCAGCATGGTGGCTCACACCTATAATCCCAGCATTTTGGGAGGTTGAGACAGGTTAATCACCTGCGGTTAGGAGTTCGAGACCAGCCTGGCCAACATGGCAGAACCCCATCCCTGCTAAAAATACAGGAATTAGCCAGGCGTGGTGGTGGGTGTCTATACTTGCAGCTACTTGGTAGGCTGAGGCAAAATTGTTTGAACCTGGGAGGTGGAGGTTGCAGTGAGCCGAGATCGCACAACTGCACTCCAGCCTGGGCCGCAGAGTGAGACTCTGTCAAAAAAAAAAAAAAGGGAGGGGATAATAATAGTGCCTCCCTCAAGAGGTTGCTGTGAACACCAAAAGAAGCAAGACACAGCAAGTGCCTACAGATAGGAAGCACTTGGTAAGAATGTAACTGCCATTAACGATTAATATGATGCTCACAGGGTCAGTGGAAAAAGGAGTGGAAAGTAGGAATGGTGGGAACAGAATAGGAGGAAACAAAGCACCTCTGAGTAGACCTTTCTGTATAGCCCCAAATCTTCTTATGTTTCACCCTAATAATTCATTAAAACTAGGATAGGAAGGCTGAGGGTGTTTTTGGAACACAAATGCTAATGAACCAAACTGCATTATAAATAACGGCCATGCTGAGAGGGATGAAGAAGAAAATAAGTAATTTTAGAAAACAGTATTTTGACTGGATACTGTAAGGCAAACTTGTCGGAATTTACTGATTTGCATTTGAAAGGAACTGCTGACAAAGATTATTAAACTGTAATAATCTGAACAAGTTGGAAACTACAGGCAACACTACTGAAACGCTACTAAAATAATTCCAGGACATAGGTTTATTTGGCAGAACAAAACTTCTCAGATGCTGTCTTTAATGTGAAAATTGACTTTCTTTCTTTTCTAAACACACGGTGGTATAATTAACAATATTCAATCACCTCTGTTCTTTCCTGCGTATATAAAAATTAAAATATCAACGAAAAAACTAATATATCTTCTCTTTATATCTTACAGATATGATTTCAATGTTTCACTCAACAGTGGTGTGGTTTAAGTCATTTCTTTCATTTACAAGTTAAACTACAATCCACCCTAAGGGACTGATAGTCTATAGGCTCATAGTGCAAATAAACACTTCAGGAATGCAGCAACTGACATTTCTAAAGTACAAAACAGATACAATTCTTAGAAGATACATGCAAAAAGCTCTACTAAGCAGATGGCCACAGAACTAGAACATTGATAATTTTACTGGCGATGTCCGTAGGACTCCAGACGTTTCCAAACGCAACTTGAACTCTCAACTGAGGCTTGTTTTGTATTTTGCTTTTCCAGCTTCACTAATGACACAAACATGCTATAAAATGAAAATCCAGACGTTCACATTTAAAAAGTATATTCTGAAATGAAAGGCAAGAACAGCATTTTACGTATAAGAACACCATTAAGTTGCTAGGTTCTTACTAAACAAACAGAGATAGATAGTACTACTGTATTTTAGACCAGGAACTTTTGGGGAGTGTATCTTTTGAAAACAAAGCAGTAGTCTATCCATCAGTTTAATTTGTTTCTTGTCTTAATATGTAGTTTTTTGGGTTTTCTTAGTTTTTTGTTTTTTTGAGACAGAGTCTTGCTCTGTCACCCAGGCTGGAGTACAGTGGCACAATCTTGGCTCACTGCACCCTCTGCCTCCTGGGTTCCAGTGATTCTCCTGCCTCAGCCTCCCAGGTAGCTGGAATCACAAGCATACACCACTACACCTGGCTAATTTTTGTATTTTTAGTAGAGATGGGGTTTCACCGTGTTGGCCAGGCTGGTCTCCAGCTCCTGACCTCAGGTGATCCGCCCACCTTGGCCTCCCAAAGTGCTGGGATTACAGGTGTGAGCCACCACACCTGACCAACATTGTTTCATTTCATCCGTGCTGAGTGTACCATGGTCCCTTTTTTTTTTTTTT
>NW_016817788.1:1991-33035 GCF_001698545.2 Rhinopithecus bieti
GTTGCTCCAAGGGAAGGGGGAATTTTTCAAACCTAAGCTGTCCAAGCTCAGCATGAATTGGAGTGGGCTGCTGACTGGGGCTAGCAGAGGCAGCCAGGAAACATGCAAATCTGCAATCCCTTCTGCCAGGTCTGTCCCAGGAGGTGTCACTAAAAGGCAGCCATATGTGTTTCTGTCGCCGTGGCAGCCTTGACAAGGAAGGTGGAAGGGAAGAGACCCGGTGCTGAACTCCAAGCAGAGATGGGGCTTTTCTCTCTGCATATTCCCCCTCCCCTCCCAGCCTGCATTGCCATTAACATATTGATTTACATTTGTATTATGAAACAAAAATGGTTATAAGCAGATGTTCTTTCTTTTTCCACAATGTTAGCTCCTATTTACATTCCTAACTGAACAATGTCTAAAGAAGTACTTAAACTGACATAAAACGCAGATAATCTTAGGGCCAAATGCTTAGCGCAAGAAAAAACTTCAATTTGCAAGAGAAGTCCCTCCAAATATAGAAAGGACCAGCATTGTAAGAGGTATGTTAACTAAAATGTGGCAACTTAAGGAGCAGAGCAGGAAGAACCTTTAAGTCCGAAACTGACAATAAGTCAATTTCCTAGTCAGTTTCCCTGGTCCTTCCGCAACCACCTCTGGGCATGTTTTCTCTATAATGGAGGTACAATAGTAGCTATTTCAGCGTAGGAAATGGCTTAGAGCAGTGCTAGAATATGATCCTGGCAATATAAAGTTTTACTATTTGTATATTGTAACAAACCTACAATGTGTTTTTACTGGTAGTCAGTAATGGATTTCTTGTGGAAAAGTAGCAGCCTGCTGCTGCTCCTGCGTGGTGGCTGCCCTGAAGGCCCCGACCTCTGGCGGTGCACCCCGGCCTTTTCTTCGGCCTCCTGGCTTTTTTCCCAGGCCTGCCTCAACCCCCCGCTGAAACCCTCTCCGCCTGTCCCCATCCCCTGGGGGCCTTCTTGCCACTTTTGGGTGTCCACGTGGGGAGAGACATGCACCCCGGGTGGGAGCCAGGGACTCCACGACCCCACCGTGTCAGGCACGTGGGCTCCCAGGATGACCCTGACCTCCAGAGGAGCACCCTCGCCTCCTCTTCGGCCTCACCGCTTTTTTCCCAGGCCTGTCTCAACCTCCCTCTGAAAACCTGGCCGCCTGTCCATGTTTGAAGGGGGCTTTCTTGCCACTTTAGGGTGCCCCCAGGGTGAGAGACACGCACCGCGGATAGGAGCCAGGGACTCCAGGAACCCCCAGGTCGAGCCGCGGGGTGCGGGGAAGGCCGAGACCTCCGGCGGTGCACCCCTGCCTTTTGTTCAGCCTCACTGCTTTTCTCCGAGGCCTGCCTCAACCTCCCCCTGAAATCCTGGCCGCCTGTCCCTGTCCCCCCGGGCTTCTTGCCACTTTGGGTGCCCCCAAGGGGTAGAGACACGCACCCCGGGTGGGAGCCAGGGACTCCACGACCCCCAGGGTTCAGCGTCGGGGCTGCCGGGAAGGCCCAGACCCCAGGCGGTGCACCACGGCCTCCTCTCTGACCTGCCGGCTTTTTTCCCAAGGCTGCCTCAACCTCCCCCGAAACCCTGGCCGCCTGTCCCCGTCCCACGGGGGCCTTCCTGCCGCTTTGGGGTGCCCCCAGGGGCAGAAACACGCACCCCGGGTGGGAGCCAGGGACTCCACCACCCCACCCTGTCGGGCGCCGGGGCTGCTGGGAAGGCCCTGACCTCCGGCGGTCACCCCAGCCTTTTCTTCGGCTTTGCAGCTTTTTTTCCCAGGCCTGCCTCAACCTCCCCCTGTAAGCCTAGCTGCCTCTCTACATTTCAAGGGAGGAGTTTGTTGCCGCTCTGGGGTGCCCACAGTGGGAGAGAAATGCATCCCGGATGTTAGCCAAGGGCTCTACAGTCCACCCGGTCTAGCTGGGGGGCTGTTGGGAAGGCCCTGACCTCCGGTGGGGCACCCCGGCCTTTTGTTCGGCCTCCTGACGTTTTTCCCAGGCTTGCCTCAACCTCCTGCTGAAATGCCTGCCGCCTGTCCTCATCCCCTAGCGGGGCTTCTTGCCACTTTTGGTTGCCCCGGCGGGGGGAGAGACATGCACCCCGGGTGGGAGCCAGGGACTCCACGATCCCACCATTGATTTTGTGTATACCGTAAAATAAGGGTCTAATTTCATTCGTTTGCATGTGGATATCTAATTTTCAACACCATTTTTTGAAGAAACTATTTTCTCCTAAATTGTGTAAAACTACCATATGATCCAGAAATTCCACTTCTGAGGATTTATTCAGCAGGATTTATTCAAAAGAATTTAAATTAGGATCTTGAAGAGACATTACCAGCATTGTTCATAATAGCTATGATGTGGAAACAAGTAAATCCCCATCAACAGATGAATAGATGAAGAAAATACGGTATATACATGCAATGGGATACTATTCAGCCTTTAAAAAGAAGGAAATTCTGCAATATGTGACAACATGGGTGAACCTAGAGGACATTATGCTAAAATAAGCCAGTCATAGAAAGTCAGGTGCTGTGTGATTCCACTTATATGAGGTATCTAAATAGTCAAAAGGATAGAGTGAAAGAGTAGAATGATGATTGCCAGGTGCCGGGAACTGGAAAGGTTCTAACCAATGAGTATAGACTTTCAGTCAGGCAGGATGAATTAGCTCTACAGATCTGCTGTACAACATTGCACCTGTGGTCAACAATAATGTGTTGTACACTTCAACTGTTGTTAAGGGGCTAGATCGTATTAAGTGTTCTTGCAAAAATAAAGTAAAAATCCTACTTACAAATACATGTAATATTCATAAGAATATTAGTTATAGTTATAATTGTACTTTTGTCAGTGGCCTCACATTAGGCTTTATCCATATCCATTTATCTATTTGGGTTTTATTATTATAGTATAGTTTGTATAAATCCATATAAACATACCCAAAACAAGAAAGTTCATCTGTGCCAATCCATTTAGAAATTTCATATTTTCCCTTCCTCTTTTTGAGCTTCATCCACCATTCCAATAATACTGTTTTCGATTTAAGTCAAACTGTCCATGATTTATTTTTAAGCACAGGGACTTTTGCTATAATAAGGATGTTGATTTGTTTCAGAAATTTTTTGCTTGTTTTTTGTTTTTGCTTATTATTACTATTATTATTATTATTATTACTACTACTACTATTTTTGAAACAGTGTCTCACTCTGTCGGCCATGCTGTAGTGCAGTAGTGCCATCTTGGCTCACTGCAACCTCCGCCTCCCAGGTTCAAGTGATTCTCTAGCCTCAGCCTCCCGAGTAGCTGGATTTACAGGCACATGCCAGCGCGCCCAGCCAATTTTTGTATTTTTCAGTAAAGACGGGATTTCCCCATGTTGGCCAGGCTGGTCTCAAACTCCTGACCTCAGGTTATCCACCCGCCTCGGCCTCCTAAAGTGCTAGGATTACAGGTGTGAGCCACTGTGCTTGGCCCAGAAATCTTTTGCTTGTGTAGCAGTTGTTGGGGAGATTTCTCTGAAGCCTTTTTTAGTCCATAGGATTAAACTACTAAAAGTAAAAATAGCATATGGATAGACTGAGTGTAGTTTGAAAGGGTGACGCCTAAACAGGTGTTGGCTTCCTTTGCTTGTAAGTACCTCAAAGACATAGACTGTGTTATTCACCTCTGCGTGCCCGTGGAATTTCATTGAGTCACGTACATGGTGGGTCTTAGTAATTGTGTGTTTAATAAATCAAAAGCATATATTAAAATTAATATTTGAAAACTTTTTTTTTTTTTGAGATGGAGTCTCACTCTGTCACCCAGGCTGGAGTGCAGTGGTGCGATCTTGGCTCACTGCAAGCTCCGCCTCCCGAGTTCACGCCATTCTCCTGCCTCAGCCTCCCAAGTAGCTGGGACTGCAGGCACCCGCCACCACACCTGGCTAACTTTTTGTATTTTTAGTAGAGATGGGGTTTCACTGTGTTAGCCAGGATGGTTTCGATCTCCTGACCTCGTGATCCACTCACCTCAACCTCCCAAAGTGCTGGGATACAGCCGTGAGCCACCTAGCCCAGCCCTGAATACATTTTTTAATCAAAAATTAAATAATAAAATATTAAGACCTGTAGTTCTTTTTAAAGATAAAAGAGTGCTTAGTTTATATCTTTTTATATCTACCACTTTAAAAAATAAAACTAGAATTTTCAAAATCAGCCCCAAATACGAAACAATGACTTTAAAAGGCAATGAATCTGTGGGTGTGAGATAATAATTTAATTATTATCGTTCCTTTATAGAATGTTGTAAAATAACATCCTTGATATAAATAAGGGCAAATGAGGTCTTAAAAATAAGTGTATGATAATAGTAAATACTCAAATATTTGTTCATTATTAAACAAATTAAGAAAGAGGAATGCTCTGTTTCAATTAATTTTTAATTTGGTACTTCTTTATACAGAGTATAACACTGTATTTTCATAAGATACTGTTCTCTGTGTTTATTTAATAGTACAATGAATAAAATGTTTGACTTGTGTTTCACTTACTTTAAACTCTCTCAGTGCCTATTACAACACCTGACAGTGTCTCAGAAATGTTTCAGAATAAGCAAAGTGATGAGAGTTAAAATTTCCAAGAAAGTTTCATGTGTCTGCACATTACGTGAATATATTTCTTTCTCAGTTTCCTCTATTTACTTGAGATTTCTTGTTAGGATCTGGGTCAATTTTTTCTATGTTGTCTCAAATCAAATTACATCATGAATGATTGGAAGAAGTCATTAAACAGAAGTTAAGCAAAAGGATCCTACAAATAATGTTTCCAGTACAATTTTTATTTGTTCATTCTGCATGTAACTTTCCTCATCTGTCAAGAAATATTAATGCTATATATACAAAATTGCTTAAAATATAGTGGTCACATTTGTGTTCACTAGGCGTATTCAGGAATATCATGGTTCATTAAATGAACTTGAACATTTTATACTAGAAATGAATAAAACTGTTATTTGCTGTTATTCTCAGCACATGAGAAGCACTTACATTTTATTATGATTTTGGAGTTATTCAGCCAAGATTGAGATTCCATACTTGTTGTGTCTATGATATTTTGATTGAAACTTAGATCTGTTTTTCCTTAAAAATGATCCTTTGCTGGGAACACACACACACACACACACACACTTATAAATGTATTTTAATCAAGTGTATTTATCAATAAAATCTATTTTATATTGATCTATTTAGTATCCTCAAACCATTTTAGTCAGTCTTAGAAAATAGCCCTCATTTTACATGAAGCCTTTCAAAATTATCCTCAAGACTTGTTTATATAGTATTTACTCAGTAAGTAGAATCAAGTCATTTATTGACAATAAATTCCAGGTACTTCGTGAATTGTTTTAAAACTTAAGTTGATTTAATTCCCACAGGCATCCTATGAGGTGACATTATTGTACCCATTTCACAAATGAAAAGCATGGTTTAAGAAAGTGAAATGATTTCCACAGGATTATATATGTCTTAATGGTAGGGCCAGAATTTAAGTCTATATTCTGATTCTGAGCCCCAGACCCATAAGCGTCAATTACAGTGCTTAATAAATTAATGAATCAACATTTAATTTCAGAAAGAGGGCCATGCTTTCTTCTTTGATTTGGTTGCACAGTCCTGTGAATCCATCCATTTTCACTGGTATTAGCCCCTAGACCTCTTGTAGGAAACTTTCTTTTTGTTTTATGTATTTTCAGTGTTTAAACACCTATATTGGCATGGCTCTTCTATTTGGATCCAGAAACAAACATTAATGATTTCTAGTTCTCTATCCTATGATAATTTACTGGCCATGGAAATACAGTTATTCATGGAACGCTGTTGTGGTCATTCTCCAAGACTTCTCTCGCCTTCATCTCTTAACACACTGGTTGGCTTCCCCCCACTTCTCCCATATTTCTTTCCTTTAAAAAGGACTTTTTTAAATATATCGAGGCGCATGAGCTATAATAAACTTTCTTAAACAAGTAAAACTGTTTCATTCTTATCCCCACATTGTTTAAAATTTCAGCAGCATGCAATACTTCATGACCTCTCTCTCCTACTTTAGAGTGGTATATTAAGATTCTTGGGCTCAGGTAAAATATTCCTCTTATGGCTTACTCCAAATAAGTGTTTATCTACTTAAGAACCTTTGAGATGAAAGCCTGTGGAGGCATATTTCAATTAATGACCAAATACATAACTTACTGGTGGTTTTTTTTCTCCTCTTCCTCAGAAGAATTAATCTGCTACAACATATCTTTAAAAAATTTATGGCCATGGGTATAAAAATTATAATTGTGAGCATTAGCATTTCATTTTCACAAGCAGCTGCCAGTTTATGATCCCTTAGGATTTTATTAAATTTGTGAATAGAGTTGAAAGTCATCATGCTTACTCAGATCTATTCCCTGTCGTCATACATCAGAAACAGCCTTTCTAAAGTGAAACCTTCTGTGGCAAAGGTATTTAGGAACTAATCTCTACCCTTCCCTCTGATACTGTCTTCACTTACCATATTTTTGCCTCCCCCCCTTTTTTTTTGTTTCTTTTTCTCTTTAAGCCTCCCTTTGGCCAGCATATGGCTGCTTCACTCTATTATTTATTGTTATATTTGAGTTTTAGTAAATTCTAATTAAGATTCTGAATTTATAGTTGGACAGTTTTCCCCAAGACTACATAGGTCTCAAGAACAAAAGACAAAGATGAGGCTTCTCAAAGTGACTCTTTTTTTCTCTTCTCTTCCACCCCGACCTCTCCTCCAGAACACTTCTGTGTACACAAAGACTAAAACTTTCAGAAGGAGGAAAGGAACTGTCTAAAATTTTTCATTCGTTTTCTTCCCTTCACTTCCTCATGCTCAGCTGATGGAGAAAGTCCTTCAGCTCCTAAGCAGATGAGGGGACAAAGTAGTGAGAATTCCACATGAGAAGTAGTCAGTGAAGCTGATGCTGGGGTCTGGCTTGCTGCAGGTCATGTAGTATAAACTATGAAATAAAGGTAAGGATCTCAAAGAATAGGCCCAGCCATGTCAGCACTTGCCCAGTGCATGTACAGGGAGAGGGATTGTGTACCCTTTTTGTCCATGAGACTTCTATCGTCTATGGAGTAGCATACGCATGTCCATTATAGGTCTTGGTTTTATTTATTATTATAGATAGTTATCTATATACAACCATAAGTCAATATGATCCTTGATATTTCTGGTAACGCACAGTTAAATCATTATTTTTAAAATTATCTGAAGCATTGGTGTATACATACATTTTCATAGATGACAGAAAATTCTGTCCTGAAGTCAATTTTTGTGAATGTCTTGGTTCTTGGGCTGTTTTGAATCGAAATTCATGTGAAAAAAATAATTTTAAGAAAATTATTGCAATAAAATACTGGATCCTGGACAGATTTGAATGATCTCTAAGTATAAACAGTACTTCCACAGCACTTCCGCGCGGGAGGTAGAATTTTAACAGAAATGATGTCTTGTAAATAAAGACAAGGGGATTAAAGAACTAAGAATGTTTTTCCAGCGTACCTGTCTTTCCTTCTTAAAGTATTCTAAATCCTTGTTTTTCTAGAGAAGTAATACATACTATCTTGGGAACAAAATTTTATTCAGATATTTTTATTCATAACATATGCAAATTATTTATTAATAATGCATGGTTTCTTTATATATTCACATCTGTGCATATTTTGTAACATATGTATTAGATTATAAATTCCTTAAGTCCAAAACCAGACTATTTTTTTTAAAGTAAATTATGAGCAAAACAGAGTTCTCAATACTTTCACTAAGGTAAATGTAGACACTGTTCAAAGATATCTTACAAAATAAGAGGTTTTTTTCTTCTTTTTTTTTTGTATTGAGCTAAGCAGCAGGCCAAGAAGATATTTAATTGAATCATTAATCATAGAATGTGCAGGATCTGAGTGGCTATAGCCATGCAAATAATGAGGTCCAGCTACCTTATAAAAATAACCTGCTTTATAATTGAATTATATTGATACTTTATTTTTCTTAAGCATACCCACTCCAGTGTTGCCAATCGTAAGATCTAATGAGAATATATTGTTAAAATATCTTTGTTCTTATCAGGATTAATGAAAATTATTATTGGTGAAAACTGATATTAGTTGGAGACATTATATTGGTGACTAGATATATATAGCTTACCACATTTTGGAGCTGAAATAGAAAACTATCTCTGTGCCCATAACAAAGATTCATTCTATCAACATGTTTCAAAACTATGAGTCTAAAAATTTCAGATGGCTAGGTGTCAAGTGATTTGTTTTGATTCCATGGGTATTTAGTAATTTTAACAGAACTTCCTAAGAATTTCACTTAAGTGTGTATTTGAATGATCAGTGCATAGCCTGCCACTATCTTCACAGCTGACTGCCAGCACTGCAGTAACCTAAGCAAAATGGACTGGATTTTACAGTCAACAATGAATTAAATTGTAAAACAAGTCTTTGTTGAAATCATGAAGGATTCATGTGAAAATAATTGAGTCATATCTGATGTTTTACCTCCAACATTAATAAGTACATAATTTCGTTTTAGGAGAAAAGTGAAATAAAGGAATTATAGAAATATCAATGAAATAAAACACTTTTTGGTGGTTTTAATTTCCACATATGCGATTTTTAGTTAAAGGGTAAACTGCCTGTACACTGTACGTTATGGTCTCACTTAACGTTGTTGATAAGTTCTTGGAAACTGACTTTAAGCAAAGTGATGTGAAACAAAACCAATTTTTTTCTCATCAAAATTATAATGAAATGATAATATTGAAGGAAATTATACTATTTGAGGCCCTGCTGTACAGTGTTTTGGCTAAAGTGACGGTTTTCAAGAACCTTCAGTGAGGACACTCTGTTCAGTGTTTGAAATGTACAAGGTGATTTCACAAGCATTTTATCATAGTATCTAACTTCATTTCCACAATGTCTCGGTAAGTCTCTGGCGTAGGGATTATAACAGCTACTTAACAGTTGAAAGGAGTGAATCTGAATACCTTTAACTTATTTCATTTTTAACCATCTCCCACCACTTTCCAGACTTTTTCAAGGGAATTTCCACAATTTCTCATTGCAAAGGCACAAAACTTACCGATTCACTTAACAACATAATAGATGAATAAAAGCAGTGAATGGACGTCCCTGAGATAACCAGTAAGGAGTAGGTGGCAGATCCAACACTGCACACAAGGGTCACTGGTTCAGTGACAAGACTTCCTTCCTTCCCCACCAAATGGCAATATGCCTTATCCCTTCCCACCTAAAACATCGATATGCAAAATATTTTTCATCAAAATGGACATGACTAATAACAAAACTGGAATTGAACTAACTCCTCGAATTTCTTTTGAAATACAGATGTTAGTAAAAAGTAAGGGTCAATAATGTTAGGTGTCAATTTGGAGGAAAAAACAACTACAGACTTCAGGTGCATTCCTAGTGATAAGTAGAGATGCTTGGCTGACTTTCTATTATAATCTGTGTTTGAAAACCAAACATTATATGATGATTAACATTTTTTAAATAGTTGATACCTGCTTGCATGGGAGAGGGAATCTCGCCAGATGAAAACGAACTTATGACTCATTAAACCAGTAGCACTACTATAAATTATAAACCAAATTAATTATTTAATATAGAAACAGCAGGTCCAGCTGTTTAAATACCATATAGCATATGGACCTTAGTAACTGGATTCAAATGCTATCTGCTACATCATTTATATTTCTGTTAGAGTGCTGTGCTTCTATGGGGAGGGGCAAACTAGTTCTTAAATTGCTATTATGCTGAATAATTTTAACTTCAGGTGACTGTCTCCCAAATTAATTTCTAATTGTTGAATTCAGTGGGTTTCTTCTGAAAGAGAATTTAAAATGTATTTGTGCTGGGTAATTTCACTGAATCATTTATCATGTGCTTTATTTGGCTTCGGATTTCAGCGTAACGTTTACTTCATATTTTATGTTTGTATTTTGTTTCTTTGCCTTTTTTGTTTTTTTGAGATGGAGACTCGCTCTGTCGCCCAGGCTGGAGTGCAGTGGCACGATCTTGGCGCCGCCTCCCAGGTTCAAGCCATTCTCCTGCCTCAGCCTCCCGAGTAGCTAGGACTACAGGCACCCGCCACCATGCCCAGCTAATTTTTTTTGTATTTTTACTTTTTAGTAGAGACTGGGTTTCACTGTGTTAGCCAGGATGGTCTCGATCTCCTGACCTCATGATCCGCCCCCCCTTGGTCTCCCAAAATGCTGGGATTAGAGGTGTGAGCCACCGCGCCAGGCCTGTTTGTCTTTTAATATTGAGCACTTCTACCTTAAAACAAGGTTCACTTAAAATATAATGTTGTCACTCTACTAACCCTTTTGAGTATCTGTGGTAAGAATGACATAGGGAGGAAAGGGAAAAAGAAAGCAAAATTATTTAGTTTATAAATCATCATAATAATGAAAAGCAAGTCTCTCTGTTGAGAGTTGAGAGGCTGTATCCTCACTTAGGATGTCAGAAGCTACCAAAGGAGCCAGAGCAATGACTAGAGTTATATTCCAGGATGTTGGTGGCAAGAAATTCATATACAGTAGAATGTGTCCCAATATGTTTACATTTGTTCCCTGAACATGGCTTCATTAGTCCAACTCTTCATTAAAATTACTTGTCTTTGTTTGTTTTATTTAAATTCGGACTTGTGAGCCTCAACTCAAACTGTCTCATATGACCCGGAAATCTATATATTTACCTAATTTCTTGAAGAAATTTTTACTAGCTCAGCATCACCATTTAGAAATCATTACACAGGTAGTGGGGTAAGAGTGGATAAAATAAGTCATCTTTGTGAGGATGAAAAAACAAGGGGGGAGGCCAAGTGCGGTGGCTCACGCCTGTAATCCCAGCAGTTTGGGAGGCCGAGTCAGGCGGATCACAAGGTCAGGAGATCGAGACCCTCCTGGCTAATACAGTGAAACCCCGTCTCTACTAAAAATACAAAAAATTAGCCGGGCGTAGTGGCAGGCCCCTGTAGTCCCAGCTACTCGGGAGGCTGAGGCAGGAGAATGGCGTGTACCGGGGAGGTGGAGCTTGCAGTGAGCCAAGATTGTACCACTGCACTCCAGCCTGGGTGACAGAGTAAGACTCGGTCTCAAAAAAATAACAATAACAATCAAAATAAAATAAAATATGCTGATATATAAAAGTACAAATTTTAAACCAAAACTACATAACCAGTTCAGTAACATCTTTTAAAAAATTTTTTAATTTTTATGGGTACATAGTAGATATATATATTCATGGGTTACATGAGATGTTTTGACACAGGCATGCAATGCATAAGAGTCTGTTTTTCATTTAATACATAATAACTGTCTTTCTATTTCAGTAAATAATAAAAGTATCAAAATTTTAATGACTCCATAGTATTCCATTATATGGATATAACCGTGATTTCCAAATTTCCGCTGTTTTGAACAGTAGTGTAGTGAACTTTCCTTTACACATGTCTTTGAGTATAGGACAGATTATGTCCTCGGAATAAGTTTCTAAGGATGGAATTATTGGGTCAAGAGCAATGTATATTTTATATTTTGATACATGACAATACAACAATCAATTGAGATACATTTTTCCCCATTTCCGTATTATTTTCTGATTTCTAAATTTCATACTACATAATGGCCTCGATAGTTCGTACATTTAAAATGACGCTCCCAGGCTGGGTGTGGTGGCTTATGCCTGTAATCTCAGCACTTTGGGAGGCTGAAGGGGACAGATAACTTGAGGTCAGGAGTTCAAGACCAGCTTGGCCAACATGGTGAAACCTGTCTCTACTAAAAAATAACAAAAATTAGCGTGGCATGGTGGCAGGCACCTGTAGTCCCAGCTACCTGGGAGGCTGAGGCAGAAGAATTGCTTGAACCTGGGAGTTCGAGATTGCAGTGAGCAGAGATGGCACCACTGCACTCCAGCCTGGGTGACAGAGTAAGACTCTGTCTCAAAAAATAAAAAAGATGCTCCCATCAGCAGAATATGAGTGTGTATGTTTCCCAGACTCATGCCATTCTTTTGCATTTTTGCTTACTTGACAGAAAATGGCAGTCTTCCAATTTTCATTCATTTAATTATGAGTGAACATTGAACAAAATTTTGTGTTTGCAAGCCATTTGTACTTATTTTATGAAATACCTATTCATAGTCTTTGTCCATTTTTCTTTGGAATATTTCCTTTCCACATTAAGAATAATATCCTCTATTGTCTGTCATATGTTGCAAATAATCTCTCCTTGTCATTTGCATTTCCTTGCCTTTCAGAAATATTTAATTTTTATGAAGTCGCATTTATCCATTTTTTCCCCTATGGCTTCTTCTTTTAGTGTTACGTCTGGCAATATTCTCCTATCCCCAAATTATGTCAATATATACTTATGTTTTCTTTTCATATGTTTATGATGTTGCTTTTTAAAACGTTTAATTCTTTAGTCCAGGGGTAAATTATTCTGATTGTGGTAGGAACTGAACCTTTCCCTCAAATTGTTAAGCAGTCCCAATCACTGATTTTAAAAACATTTTCCCTAAATGTTTAACATTTCTCAAGTTAAACATTAGATGGACTTCGGTCTGTTTCTGAGTTGCTCTCCTCCCTTGGTTTGTGAGTGGCATCTGCTGCTGGCTCCATACTGTTCCCATGACTACACCTTGGAGGCACATTTCAGGGTGTGGTAAGGCAAGTACCCCCCCATTACTTCTCCACAAGTTTTCTGACTATTTTCACTCCTTTATTCTTCCAGATGAAATTTAGAATGAAGTTCACAACAAAAACTCGTTGGAATTTTGATTGTGATTTTGCTTAAAATTAGAGATTACTTTGGGAAGAATAGTGGTCTTTGCAATTTTGAATCTTCCTACCAAAGAACATGGTCTGTCTCTTTCCATTTATTTATATCTTTTTTCCTAAAGTTCCTCCAAGTTTAATAAATGTCTTCACATAGATCCTGAACTTTTAGTTTAATCCTGAGTATTCAGAATTCTTTGCAGTAATTTCAGGTTATAAGCATTTAACATATTTAGGAAAAAAATTACATTAAAAAAAGAAGTTAATCTGGAAGGATGCATGCCAAATTGTTCATAATGTTTTTCATCTGAAAATGACTCAGAAGGTTTGGGGAAGGAGCAAGAGAATTTCGCTGTTTATTTTATGTACTTCTGGAAGGTTTGAATTTGTTACAGGAAGCATGACTTTAAAAACATCAATATGTAATCAAGATTAAATATCACTAAGGCATCTTAATATATTGCTGGTAGAATATAAGTTGCTTTTCTGGAGGGCAATTTGGCAACGGGTATCAAGATCCTTAAATATTTATCTGCTAAAGAAGTGATAAAAAGTGTACACAAGGAACATTGGAACAGCCTAACAACCTGGATTGCTTAAATTAGAGAACACTATGCTGCCATTGAAATTTATCTTTAAAAAAAATTTTTTTTTTTTTGTTTTTGGAGATGAAGTCTTTGCTCTGTTGCCCAGGCTGGAGTGCCATGGCACGATCTCGGCTCACTGCAACCTCTGCCTCCCAGGTTCATGCTGTTCTCCTGCCTCAGCCTCCTGAGTAGCTGGGATTAAAGGCATGCGCCACCGTGCCCAACTGATTTTTGTATTTTTAGTATATATGGGGTTTTGCCACCAGGCTGGTCTTGAACTCCTGACCTCAGGCGTTCTGCCTGCCCTGGCCTCCCAAAGTGCTGGGATTACAGGCGTGAGCCACCGCTCCTGGCCTAAAACTTTATTTCCATCCCATGGAAAATGTTCTTTTAGTACGCCATTGATATGTGTAGCCATGTAAGTAGTATGTGTATGTGTGTGTGCATATGTATATATACATATGTCTATATATACACGTGTATATACATGCACACACTGCTTACATGTATGTACACGTACATGCAACTTACATACATGTAGTCATGTATGTATACATGTGTATATGTATATTACCTGTATATACATATTTTTATATATGTTAATAGTGCTTTTCAGTGGTATTATAAGTGATCTGTATTTTCCTTACATTGAAAAAAATTCAGTGCACTTTTTAAAAATAATAAAATATGTTTTAAACAACCATTAATACATTTTTAGAAAAACAAGATGAAGTTGTCTATGACAATCCATGTGAAAGTCCAGAGGAACTTAAAGTCATTGACTGTGTGGTGGGGCTGCAGGACGGTAAGAATTTGGAAGTGAAAGAACTCAGAAGGCAGTGCCAGCAGCTGGAGTCTAAACAGGGCAGGATCTGTGCTGAAAGAGCCTCTCTCAGGAGTAGAAAGGTAGGGACGCTCAGAGCGGCTTTCTTTTCTCTTCCAGAGATTTATTATTGTATGAAGGATAAAGAGGTATTGAAATAAGGTTTTTACCATCCCAGTGATTAATTTTTTGTGTGCTTACGTACTTATCTATGGCTATAATTAAAATGCTTTTAAATATTTTTCTTAAAAATATTATTTATTTCTTTTGGGATTTAAGCATTTAGCAAATCTCAAGCTTTTAATTTATTCATTCAACAACTATTTGTTGAATGCCCATTGCATACACAGGAACTTTATTTTTATTTTTTTGAGACAGAGTCTTGATCTGTCACCCAGGCTAGAGTGCAGAGGCATGATCTTGGCTCACTGCAACTTCCGCCTCCTAGGTTCAAGTGATTCTAGCTGGGTTTACAGGCATGTGCCACCACGCCCAGCTAATTTTTGTATATTTTGTAGAGACGGGGTTTCCTCATGTTGGCTAGGCTGGTCTTGAACTCCTGACCTTGAGTAATCCGCTCACCTTGGCCTCCCAAAGTGCTGGGATTACAGGTGTGAGCCATGGCCCCTGGAGCACAGGTACTTTAAAAACACAATAGGTAGAAACTCTATTTCTAATAAACAACTATAATAATTCTAAATATATTTTACTGTAAATTATTCAGTAGACAAAACAATTACAGATAACAATATTCAGCTAACCTCAGGCCTTATATTTAGTGATTTTTTCTTAATTTTTAAAAATCTATGAATACATAAAAAGATAACACTAAGAAATTTAATTTTTTCTGACAGAAAAGGAAGCTCATATATATCATTTTTATGCAAATTTTATATGTATTTACTCATATTTACTATACTTTTCTCATTATTATTATTATTATTATTTTTTTGAGACGGAGTCTTTCTCTGCCTCCCAGGCTGGAGTGCAGTGGCGCAATCTCGGCTCGCTGCAACTTCTGCCTCCCAGGCTCAAGCAATTCTCATGCCTCAGCCTCCCAAGTAGCTGGGATTTACAGGTATGTGCCACCACGCCCAGCTAATTTTTGTATTTTTTGTACTTTAGTAGAGACAAGGTTTCACCATGGTGGCTAGGCTGGTTTCAAACTCCCGACCTCAAGTGATCCACCTACCTCAGCCTTCCAAAGTGCTGCAATTACAGGCATGAGCCACCACACCCAGCCCTCATTTCCTTTTTCCAAAGTATACTAATTTATGAATACATAGCCCACTTATGTATGTATTTTATGGCTGATGAATAATGGAGTTGATATCAGTCAATGGCATTTGGGATGATATGAACAATGTTCTAAACCATCTGGAAAGTATCTCTTGCTATACATGTGCAAGAGCATGCAGGATATCTTAGAAGTAGCCTGGCAGTGCCACAAAACAAAAGATGCCTGTGTTCAGCCTTACTAAGTATGTGAGCCTGCTTTGCAAAGCTATTGTACCAATTCATATTCTCACCAGAAACGACAGTTTCTACTGCTCCCCATCTTTGCAGACACTTTTCTTCATATTTTATTCATTGATTTTGCATATTCATCAAAAGGATAAAAGTAAAACAATATTTTATTCTGAATTAACTTCTATTTCCCTTATAATTAATTGGATTTCACTTTATTAACAAGTGTATGACAAATTTTTGCTTCGTTATCTGAAATTTCTTTCAGAAGAATTTTAATTTATTAAGGATTTATTTTCTGATTATGCTAATTACATTTTTTTTTTCTACGACAGGACCTCTTATTACCCACAAAGCAAGATTTTCTTTTCTTTTTCCTTTTCCTTTTTTTTTTTTTTGACGGAGTCTCACTCTTTCACCCAGGCTGGAGTGCAGTGGTGTGATCTTGCCTCGATGCAACTTCCACCTCCCAGGTTCAAGTGATTTTCCTGCCTCAGGCTCCCAAGTAGCTGGGATTACAGGCATGTGTCACCACGCATGGCTAATTTTTGTATTTTCAGTAGAGACGAGGTTTCATCGTGTTAGCCAGGATGGTCCCGATCTCCTGACCTCGGGATCCACCTGCTTTGGCCTCCCAAAGTGCTGGTATTACAGGCGTGAGCCACCGTGCCCGGCCTGTCATTTCTTAACTGTACATGGATTCTCCTTCATCATACAACATCCAGATCTGTGGAACTGAACCAAACCTGGAAAATGGGCAATAGGCTTCCACTGTCAGATACATATTTGCCAGATTCAGAGATTCTATCTTCACTTTTAAAAATTTGAATAGACAAGACTTTGAGAGTTGACAAAGTCACCTTGACTTGTCATTCTCTGCCCCTCCCTATTAAGTACAATTATAAATACTAGGAAGAGTAAAAGGAACAGCTACAGGAGAATTCTGAAAGGTGGTAAGAGGAAGGTGAATTGGTCGGGGCCTCGGTTCTGGAGGAACAAAATACAACCCCCATCCAACAAGAGAGGTGATCCAGGCTCAGCAATTCCCAACTCCCAATGTAGTAATAGAAGGTGGCTCAAGTAGGCTCATTCTTCTGCAACAAATGAGAGTTCTGCCAGAAACAGCAGGCAAGCAGAGGAGAACCAGCAATGGAGATGGGTTGATTAGAAGCCCTGTTAACAGTAAGCTGCAGAAAGCTCTACTTTTTCACCAAGTGTGAGACACCGTTTTCTCTACCTCTGTACTCCTCTCCTTCCACCCCTGTTCCCAAGCACTTGGTTGAGGGCACTAGCAAGTGGAATTGCCAAAATTCAGCTCTCCAGTTCTTTCCCACAAAGAATGCAACTCACTTCCTTCATCAGAGACGCTGCACAGCCAAGGGCACAGGGAGGGGGATTCACACTGCAATGTGCGCTTGACCAGGGAAGTACTCTGCCCCTGTAGGACGGAGACTCCGTTCATTCACTTAGAGATACAGACAACTGATCCTGGGGAAGCTCCATCAGGAACCAGTAGGAGCCCCAGTGGAATGATATTTTTTAAAAAAGCAAACTAAAATAGCTCTGCGAAACTGAAAATTAAATTGTCATAGGAGTCAAATCCTTCAAATTAGGTCCAGACTGGCATGCTGAATCCAAAAAGGTGAATGCTTACTAAAATTAAACAAAATGTAAATAGAACCCAGATTTCCTAACATCATATAAAAAATGTGCAAGACACAGGGAAATGGGAATTGAAATGACAAAAGGCAATCAACTGATGTTAACAGTGAAATAAATCACATCGGAATTATCTGACAACAATTTCAAAGCAACCAGCATAAAATGGTTCAACAAGTAATAAAAAAATTATCTTAAATGAAAAAATGGAATATCCTAGCAAAGAAATAGGAGTTATAAAAAAGAAACAAAATTCATTCATGAAACAGATAAATGCGATAACAGAAATTAAAAGCTTGCTAAGTGGGCTCAGTAAGAGAGGGTGGAAGGCAGGAGATATGATCAGTGAACTTGAAAATGCGTAGAATTTGCATAATCTGAAAAACAGAGGAAATAGACTGAAAGTAATGAACTGAACTTCACAGACCAATAACAAAAGATCCAACATTAATATTATCAGAGTTGGGGAAGAAGAGGAGAAAGTGAGTGGGGCTGAAAGAGTATTTGAAGAAATAATGGGCAAACATTTCCCAAATTTGGTAAAAGAAATACACTCAGATTCAAGAAGTTTAATATATCCCAAATAGTATGAACCCAAAGAGATACACACCAGGACACATCATACTAAACTTCTGAAAAGATAGAAAGAAAATATTGAAAGTAGGCACAGAAACATGGACTTGTTATCTTTAGGGGCACATCCACTGGAATGACAGGGAATTTCTTATCTAAAGCCATGGGGGCAAGTAGGAAGTGGCACAATATTTTTCAAGTGCCAAAAGGAAAGAACTGTAACTACTCATCTACACAAACGTTGATGAATTTAAAAGATGTCATGCTGGATTAAAGGATGTGATGATGTTTGAAGTTATACATTAAGTTGACTTGGTAGATAGGTGGTAAAACATTATTCCTAAGTGTGTTTGTGAAGGTGTTTTTGGAAAATATTATTAGTATTTGTTTATAGTTTTTGTTTGCTTTTGGAAGTGTGCAATTTCTTTAATTTTTTCAGATTAGTATTTGATTCAATAGACAAACAAGATCTGCCCTCACAAATGTGGGCAGCCCTTCTAGTTCATGGAGGGTCTAAATAGAACCAAAAGGGCAGAGGAAGTGCAAATTCTCTTTCTCCTTGAGCTGGGACATACTTCTCCTGCCCTTCGACATCAGATCTCCTGGTACTCAGGTCTTTGAACTCAGACTGGTAGTTTCACCATTCACTCTGTTGGTTCTCAGGCCTTTGGACTCAGACTGAATTGTGCCACCAGTTTTCATAGGTCTGCAGGTTACAGATGGCATACTGTGGGATTTCTTGGCCTTCATAATTATGTAAGCCAGTTCTGATTCTAGATCTCCTCTTATCTCTGTATCTATCCACAGAGATAGAGAATCTATTATTTATCTAGAGAGATAAGATTGATATGGACAGGTGACAGGGAAATACCAGGTAGAAGACGTGGTTCCCTGTCAATGGCCCCACCCTCAAGCCAGGAAACCTGCAGCCCTAAATGGGAACAGGCATTCCTGTTTTTGCACCCAAATGTTGCCTTTTGGCCCACCATGCCCCCCTATCCTGAACCCTTATAAACCCCAAGCCCCACAAGCAGAAGAGCAGAAGGTCAGAAGAGCAGGGTGGCAGAGAAGGAGAGAAGAGAAGGAACGTCTGAACATCGAGGGGTGGTTGGCTGGGGATGGTTGGAGAAGAGATTGGCAACAGGACAGCCAAACACCAGAGGAAGATCATCTTCCCACTGCAACTCCTCTCCAGCTCTCCATCCACCCCGCTGAGAGCCACTTCTGTCCGGCAATAAAATCCCCCACATTTACCATCCTTCAATGTTTCCATGTGACCTGATTCTTCCTGGATGCTAGACAAAGACCTTGGTACCAAGAGGGCACTGAGCTGGTTAACACTTAAGCGGTCTGCAGATGGCAGAGCTAAAAGAGTACTGTAATATGTCCACTGGGGCTTTGGGAGTTGGAGGCACCCACCCATAGATGCTAATGTGGGGCCAGAGTCCAAAAGTGCTTGCCCCAGCTCCTGCACCTGCCTGTCTGCGTGCTCCTCCTCCCATGAGGGGTTTGAGCAGGAGGCAGCAGCACAGATGAGCCACACCCACCAATCATCCTATGTAGGAGATCAGGGAACTCCCCTGTTTCGAGAGGAGATATGAGATATAGATAGGTAGCTAGCTAGCTGCATACCTATCTACCTACCTACCTGCCTATGTCAGATTGATTCTATTTTTCTGGAGAAACCTGAATAATATAGATTTTTGCCCCAAGAGTATATAGAGGAACAGAATGTTAAGGATAAATTTTGTGAATTGGTTTTGAGGTTTCTGGAATTGTTTCTCTAATATGATTAAACTTGAAAATACTAATGACTTTACTTTCAGTAGTAAGATATTACTGATAGTCCATTACATGAATTTTTTTATTGAGATATCCAAAATACCTGCATTGGATAATTTTAGGCCCCTGTGCTTCCTCCAGGTCTCTGCCCTCCCAAATGGAGCCACTATTCTAATTTTTTGATGCTATAGATTAGTTTCACCTGGTTTTAAGAGTTTTTCCCCCCCGCCTTTACGGGGGCATAATTGGGAGTACAATCAACTGTACAATTTAAAAATGTACAATTTGGTTAGTTTTGATGTTTGTGTCTACTCATGAAACCTAAATTCAGACGGTGAACATCTCCCTAATCCCAAAGTGTTCTCGTGCCCCTTTGTCATCCATCCCTCCCTCCTCCCCATCCCAGGCCACCACCCCTCTGCTTTCTGCCTCTGTAGATTAGTTTGCACTTAATAGAATTTTATATAAACAAAATTATACAGTACATACTTTTTTTTTTTTTTTTTTTTTTTGAGACTGGAACTTGGTCCGTCAACCAGACTGGAGTGCAGTGATGTGATCATGGCTCACACCAACCTCAAGCTCCCAGGCTCAAGCAATCCTCCCACCTCAGCCTCCCTATCCTCATAGCCAGGACTACAGCAGCACACCACCATACCCGGCTAATTTTTGTATTATTATTTTTTTAATAGAGACAGGTCTTGCCATGTTGCTCAGGCTGACACGGTGAATAAAACAAAATCAGTGTAATCTTTACAAGTGAATTTCATCCATGATTTGATTGTGTAAATGTTTGATTTTTATTTCTTTAGACTATTGTTTTGTTTCTGATTTTATATTGGGTTGGTATTTCCTGTGAGTTACTATTTTTCTTTAAAATAGGAATTTTTCCTTCTCTTCAAAGATTAGAACAAATGTCCAATTTTGGCTGTTTCATGAATGAGTCTTGTCCATCTTTGTAGAAACTTGCCTCATCTTCACATCTTTATTGAGAATAATATCACTCATCTACATTTAACTTTCAACCTCATCCTCTCCATTAATCATCTATTTGAGTGACCCAGGTTTTTGACCTTTTCCATGTTTACATCAGTCCTATAGGTGATTGGGCAGCCATTGAAGTATTATCAGAGGCATTTTCCCTATCCCATTAAAACCCTTTATGCCCATGCATTACTACTTCCTACTCATAAGCTCCTTTTAACTTGTTAAAGTCTTGCTTGAATTAAAGACTTGTTTAAACACAAAATTTAGACTTTTACTAAACAAAAGTTATTGATTGATTGGTGGTTTACAGTAGGACTTCATTCTAGTCAGTATAGCTGCTGGCAGTACAGCTGGTCAGCCTTTAATACAGTGCTGCTTAGAGTCAAAGCATATACTTAGAGTTCGTGGTATGATTTATCTTTTTGGTCTTCTGTAGTCTCCTCCTCCATCCCCATCAGTCTTAACCAGTCTTCTTACATTATGACTAATCTTTGGGGATTTGTGCAGAATGTTATTTTAGATAAGCAAAAATGAGCCAAAAGATTAGGGGAGTTTAATATTTTCTTTTAAAAAGCATTTTATAGTTATAAGAGCAATTTTGAGTGGTAGAAACGCTTTGAAATTTTATTTCCATTTTCTACTTTTAGTTTTTTTCTATTTGTTTTAGATATTAGAGGATTATTAAGCTGAACTCTTCAACTGATAAAAAGTATGCCATCATAAACATAAGCAAGGCATATTTTAGGTTAAATTTCACATAGAAAACAATATATTTTTGTGAAATTCTGTGTAGATATACTTTTTAAAGTATTTATTGACATGTTTATTTTATTTTATTTTATTTTTTGAGATGGAGTCTCGCTCAGTTGCCCAGGCTGGAGTGCAGTGGCATGATCACGCTTACTGCAACCACTGCCTCCCGAGTTCAAGCGATTCTCCTGTCAGCCTCCTGAGTAGCTGAGAGTTTCGCCGCCCACCACCACACCCAGCTAATTTTTGTGTTTTTAGTAGAGACTGGGTTTCACTTTGTTGGTCAGGCTAGTCTCGAACCCCTGACCTCAGGTAATCCAGCAGCCTCAACCTCCCAAAGTGCTGGGATTAGAGGCGTGAGCCATCGTGCCTGGTCGACATGTTATTTTTTTAAGAAGGCTTTACTGGGGTATATTTGTCACATGTTTTAACTGTACAATTCCAAGCTTTTTAGTATATTTATAGAGCTATGCAGGCAAGATATACTATTAAACGTGGAAGTTGAGAAAGCTCTTCTGATAATATCTCTTGATTTGGTGATGGTCATACCTGTAATCTCAGTGCTTTGGAAGGCCAAGACATGGGGATCACTTGAGGCCAGGATTTTGAGACCAGCCTGGGCAACACAGGGAAACCCCGTCTCTACAAATAATAAAAATAAAAATATCTGTTCATTTGAAGTAACATTTTTTTTTAAGACAGGGTCTCATTCTGTTACCCAGGCTGGAATGCAGTAGCATGATCACAGCTCACTGTGGACTTGACCTTCTGGGCTCAAGTGATTCTCCCACTTCAGCCTCCTGAGTAGCTGGGACTATAGGTGTGCACCACCATGGGTGACTAATTTTTTATTTTATGTTTGTAGAGATGGGGGTCTTACTATGTTGCCCAGGCTGGTCTTGAACTCCTGGGTTTAAGCAGGCTTCCCAGCTCAGCCTCTAAAAGTGCTGGGATTATAGGCTTGAGTCACCATGCCCAGCCTAAAGTAACATTTCTACCCCGTTTAATAATTCAGCAGCTTGTCATGCAAGATATTCACATATGCATGTAACACATTAGACAGCTTAATTTGGTAAAACTGTAAAATGGAAATTTTAAATTGTTTGCAGCATCAATAACATTGATGTTACGATGTCAACATACCCATCTATTTTTTTAAAATAAAACTCTATTTTCTTTTCTTATTTTATTTTTTAACTTTTATTTTTATTTTTTAACTTGTTTTTTGAGACGGAGTCTCGCTCTGTCGCCCAGGCTGGAATGCAGTGGAGTGATCTTTGCTCACTGCAAGCTCCGCCTCCCAGGCATTCTCCTGCCTCAGCCTCCCCAGGAGCTGGGACTACAGGCGTCCGCCCGCACACCCAGCTAATTTTTTGTATTTTCAGTAGAGACGGGGTTTCGCCGTGTTAGCCAGGATGATCTGGATCTCCTGACCTCATGATCCACCCACCTCGGTCTCCCAAAGTGCTGAGATTACAGGCGTGAACCACCGCACCGGCCCATTTTTCTTACTAAAGAAAATATGTGTATTAGAAAACATACGGTTGGGTGCAGTGACACACGTGTAATTCCAGTGCTTTGGGAGAGCAGGTGGGAGAATCGCTTGAGGCCAGGAGTTTGAGACCAGCCTAGGCAACATAATGAGACCCCATCTCTATACAAAAAGAGAGGATTAGTTGTGCATGGTGGCATGCCCTGTAGTCCCAGCTACTTGGGAGGCAGAGGCAGGAGCATCCCTTGAGCCCAGGAGTTTGAGACTGCAGGAGTTCCACTGCATTCCAGCCTGAGTGACAGAGGGAGACCCTGTCTTTAAAAACACATAAGAAAGAAAACGCAACTGCAGAAAATTATAAAGGATTTAAGCCATTCCAAATATCACTGCCACTTTTTATGTAGAATATTTTAAAGCATTTTCTCTCTCTATACACATACATATGCATACTCTTAATCCAAGTAGCTAGGCAGGATTTTATTTACCTAGTGCCTAGATGAGAAATTGCTTGGAGATTCCAAATACCTATTTCATTATAAATTAAAGATGCCACTGATGTTAAGACTTAACACTATTTTATTAGCCAGGCGCGGTGGCAGGTGCCTGTAGTCCCAGCTACTCGGGAGGCTGAGGCAGGAGAATGGCGTGAACCTGGGAGGCGGAGCTTGCAGTGAGCCAAGATCGCCCTACTGTACTCCAGCCTGGGTGACACAGCGAGACTCCATCTCAAAAAAAAAAGACTGAACACTATTTTTTATATTGCCAGGAAGGAAAACGCTACCAGTCATAGTTGTAAATTTAAATTGCCATCAATTGTAATACATCAGTTTTAGAGCTATTATTAATAAAATGTGCATGTGCATCTTAGAGCAATGAAATATAGTACTATGTATTTGATGACCTTTTAGACCTGCGATATTCAGAAAGTGAAAGTTAAATATGGGCTGGGCATGGTGGCTCACACCTGTAATAACCCTAGTACTTTGGGAAGCCAAAACAGGAGGATGTCTTGAACCCAGGAGTTGAAGACCAGTCTAGTCAACATACCAAGATGCCATCTCAAAATGTTACAAATAAGTGAATAAATAAATTAGAAGAAGTTTAAGTATCCAAATGTATTTCCTTTGTTTTGTGATTTTATTTCAATTTTATAGTGATTTTTTTTTTTCTTCAGACAGGGTCTTGCTGTGTCACCCAGGCTGGAGTACAGTGGTGCCATCTCGGTTCACTGCAACCTCTGTGTGGGCTCAAGCAATTCTCCCATCTCACTCACCAGAGTAGCCGGGACCACAGGTATGTGTCACCACACCTGACTAATTTTTGTATTTTTTTTGTAGAGGCAGGTTTTTGCCATGTTGCCCAGGTTGGTCTCAAACTCATCCATCTGCCTTGGCCTCCGTAAGTGAGATCACAGGCATGGGCCACTGTGCCCGGTCTAGTGCTTTTTTTTTTTTAACCAAAAAAATGAGGAAGCCTCAGGAGGAAAATTGATACACAAGTAAATTTTATTGGTAATGTTTTTGTGTGTACCTTCAGCAGAGGGAAAATTAGTCTGCATTATGGTATATCCAGACTAAATGATACTAAAATGAAATTATCCTCAGGATTTGGAATCTTCGAGAAAACTTATTCATTTTTATTTTTTTTGAGTTACAAATTGTCTTCATTTACATTTGAGAACAGTGAGTCACAGAGAGATTAAGTAATTTACTCAAGATTGTACAAATCTTTGATTTGAACCCAATCTTTTAACTCTGCGGAACTCAGAGTCACTCTTATTTGGAAAAACTTTTTAACTGATGTGGATCCTCTAATATGGGCTTCCTATTATTCATTCTCTATTAGTCAGAAGTTTTGCAAGCAGGCAGAATTCATTTTGCCAATTATAGGATTTTCCCTCAGTTGCAGTCAAAGTTCATAAAATTATAAGTCTTTATCTTTAATTAGAACTTTTTTTGAGACAAGGTCTTGCTCTGTTGCCTGGACTGGAATGCAGTGGCACAGGAATAGTTCATTGCAGCTTTGAGCTCGTGGGCTCAAGGAATCCTCTGCCTCAGCCTCCAAAGTGTCTGGGACTACAAGTGCATGCCATCACACCTGGCTAATTTTTTTAAAAACCTTTGTAGAGATAGGGTCTTGCTCTGTTGCCCAGGCTGGTCTCAAGCTCCTGGCCTCAAGCAGCTTTTCTGCCTCGGCCTCCCAAAGTGCTTAGATTACAGGTGTCAGCCGTTGCAACTGGCCAAAACTATAACTTAAAAAATATATATATACATGCATATATGTGTGTATATATATTTGTGTATATATATGTGTATGTGTATATATATGTGTACATATATATCTCGAAGGCATCAGAAGAGAAAAGCTATAACTTTCAGTCTTGATCTTGATAGTGACTTGATTAGGCTATCTGTTTAACATCAAATATGCAAACTAATACTTTCTTTGAGAATATTAAAAATGCAGAAAACATGGAAGTAGTTTTTCATTTTAAATAAATTGTCCTCTGTATATTTAAGGTGTACAACATGATGTTATGGGATTCATATAGGTGGTTAAAAGATTACTGCAGTGAAGCAAATTAACATATCCTTCAACTCACATAGTTACCCATTTTCTTTTGTTTGGTGGCAAGAGGAGCTTAAAATCTCATTTAGCGTGAATCCCAAATACAGCACAATTTTATTACCTGTATTTCTCATGTTGTACATTATATTTCTAGACTTGTTCATCCTACATATCTGCTACCTTGTATCCTCTGAGCTACGTCTCCCCATTTTCTCACTTGCCCCCCAAGTAATTTCTTTTCTTTTCTTTTTTGAAGCAGAGTCTCTCTCTGTCCGCCCAGGCTGGAGTGCAGTGGCTTGATCTCGGCTCACTGCAAGCTCTGCCTCCTGGGTTCACGCCATTCTCCTGCCTCAGCCTCCCAAGTAGCTGGGACCACAGGCGCCCGCCACCACGCCCGGCTAATTTTTTGTATTTTAGTGGAGACGGGGTTTCACCGTGTGAGCCAGGATGGTCTCGATCTCCTGACCTCGTGATCCACCCATCTCGGCCTCCCAAAGTGCTGGGATTAGAGGCTTGAGCCACCGTACCTGGCAATTTCTTAAGTGTCTCATATAAGAGGGCAGTAGCTTTCAGCTTAAACTTTTCTCTGTATGTACTTAAGTCAATTTCTTTGAGGTATGCTTTTCTTTCCAGAATAGTTAGATATAGGTATACCACTTTGATGTTGACACTAGTTTACCTATAAATTGTCTTCTGCAAATCTGTCTCTATCTCCATCTCTATCTCCATCTTTGTGTCTATCTCTATATCTATCTATCTATCTATCTATCTATCTATCTATCTATCTATCTATATCCATCCATCTATCCATCTGTCTAACTAAAGCAAATTCATGCTCTTCTCCTATTTGTGGAATCAAGACAATAGATGGAGGTGAGGGAAAGAATTTGGCAGGAATGGGGATGTGTATTATCTGTGGCATAAGGAAACTTTACAGAAGTAGGGTCAAAAGTATACTTTCTAGTTTTTTCCCATGACTTTTCACTTTGATGTAGCCCTTATCAGGCAACTGAGGTTTTATATAAGTCCCCTGATTCTTAGAACATGAAGGCGCAGTATTCAAGTTTGGTCCCTTGAAACCACAAATTTTGTGCAAAAAATTAAGAAAATTGAATAATTTCCTCATCAAATATGTATTGATCATCTGTTATACAGCCATGAGAAGTGGTTCTGTTGAACACGTTTATTTTATCAGATCCCAATTCTAAACCAGGCATAGAATGGAAACCATGAAGATAGGATGGAATAACTTCTGAATGTTTGAAAATAGAGGACTTAAAATAAATATCAAATGTTTTGGTTTTGTTTTTTGTTTTCCTTTGTTTTTTGAGACAAGGTCTCACTCTGTCACCCAGGCTGGAGTGTGGTGGTGCAATCTCACCTCATTGCAGACTTGACCTCCCAGGCTCAGGTGATCTTCCACCTCAGCTTCCCAAGTAGCTGGGACTACAGGACTACTTGTCACCATGCCAAGCTAATTTTTTATATTTTTTGTAGAGACACGGTTTCACCATGTTGCCCAGGCTGGTCTAGAATTCCTGTGCTTAAGCGATCCTCCCACCACAGCCTCCCAAAGTGCTAGGATTACAGGCATGAGCCACCACGCCTGGCTGAAAATACCAGGTTTTAAGTATCAGCACTACCTCTTCAGTCTTTTCTATTACTATGTTGTGCTCAGTGGTATTTTTTATTTAATTAGAGCAGTGCTGTTCAATAGAACTTTCTTTGAGGATGGAAATCTTTTGTGTCCCTGCTGTGTGGTACAGAGCCACTAGTGACATGTGGCTTTTGAGCACTTGACACATCTTGTGCAGCACAGGAACTGCATTTTAAGGAATTGATACACCACACGTGGCTACCGTATGGGCCAGGGTCGGACTGGATGATTTGTAAGGATTCTGCTTCATCAGTGTCATTTTTTAACTGACAGAAACCTTTAGTTTGTTTTTTAAAAAAGCAATGTGTTTATTTAAAAGAATTCATAAAATACAAGTAAATAAATTAACTTATTACTTAGGCATATATCCTTCCATACTTATTTTTTCTGCATACGCATTTTGGAAAATGGAATATCTGCCATTGTTTAAATCTGAGGTATGGTCTACCTCTAAAATATATGATTCTAACATTCTCACTTTTGTTGGCATCTGATCAGGGTATAGAAAACAGTTAAAGGACAGAGGATAGTTAAGGGATTATATGAAGAGAAAATATGATTGAGTGTGGTAGACTTGGGCCTACCTGAATGTCGAGAGAACGACTGTTTTCCAATAAGAAAATTCCATTCGAGGATCCTAGCAGGAAGGTCTGAAGTTCACTGCAGAAAGCAAGCTACATAGTACTAAGCCACTAAGGGGACATGGAGCCAGGACTTCCTACTTTGGTAATATTCTCATCACGCCCTTTTGGGATCCCAGCCTTGCTGATTAGCCTCTCTGCTTTCTCTCCTTATAGTTCAACCTGCCTGTTTGTTCCCAGCAGTTCTTTTCCAGCCCATTTATTATGCATTTCTGTACAGCTTTTCCTCCTCTTTTCTTATACCGTGCTGCAGTTCTTATTGCTACCTAGAGGTTTTCAAAATTCCTAGGGGCGGACACGTAGGCATAAACAAAGTTCTTCCCTGTTATCCTTATTTTTTCACCTAGACTGAAGAGGTAGACAAAATAGAAATAAAGACATTAAGGGTATGTGTTTGTAGTCCCAAAGAGCTTGTCTGGCCATTTTATGACGTTGACGGTGACATTCTGAGTTCAGGACAGATTGGACTCCCTGGCTGACAGGAGTGAGGAGATAGGATGGTAGAGGAGAGGGTAGAACGACTCTGGAGGAAGCTTTCCCCTCCCCTGTGCCAATCCTGTTATCCCAGACTTCACCATAATTAAAGATGAGGGAGGCACTCAGTAAAGGNGTTTTCCAAAATAGAGAAATCATTGTGATTATTTTTTCTTTTTGGAATGTTGGATAATATAGTCTGCTTCATTAATCATCGAGCATGCTATGGATTTTCCATTTTTATAGGCTCTGTATCTCAGTTAAGGTAATACTGGTAATTTTTGTACTGTGTTTGAAGATGAAAAATATAGGCCAAAATCACAGATCTTGCATAGAAACTGGGTAATGAAGACAGCTCTGGAAGTAAACATAGACACACACATGGACACACATATATATAAAGTACACACACATATTTTTTTGAAGTTTTAAAGCTTTTAAAGCCCCTCCGTTCTCCCAGAGTGGACAACCACTCCCCTCTCTTAGAGTGGGTGGGGACAGCAGTTGCATGGGCAGCTTTCCTTGTGAGCCACCAGTCCCTCTGGACACACTGCTGTCTAGCCACGCCCCCATTCCCTTTCATCTTTCTAATTGACCAATGGGCTCGGAGCCTTAAGGCCACGCCCCTATTTGGCATTCTACTGCAACCCTGGTTACGCCTCCTCTGGCTCAGTCACACAGCTGCCTGGTAGGTGACTGGAGGTGTTGATCAGTGCTCGCTGGGATTTTGCTGATGTGGCCCCAACCCCGCCTCCCTCCCCACTCTGCAATGGCAGAAGAAACTCGACAGAGCATATTGGCTGAGGCCAAGAAAAAGGTAAAAACATACCAGGTCATGGCTTCCCAACCCAGCCACAGATCCCCTCTGACAACAAGACCACTGCCAGAGTCCATACCACTCCTGAGGCACACCGGACTGGGCCTGCTAACCCTGGTGCCTCTGGGCTACCCCCATCAAAGTTTTGTCAGTCAGCCTCACCCCTTCAGCAAGCAGCCCAGTCCCTGCCCTTGCCAAGCACCCCAGGGTGACTTTGGGCGGGTGACTCCTGGGGCTTCCTGCTGCATTACTGGGCCCTCATCTCCTGCTTCCCCAAGCTTGACCTCCCTGGGCTCTTTGGGCTTGCATCTCTAGGGACCTGGGTCCCCCAGCCCCAGGCCCTGCCCTCCTGAGTCATCCCCGGGTGACTTTGGGCTGGTGACTCCTGGGGCTCCCTGCTGCAGACTCTGCCCTCCCCTCCTGCTGCCTCAAGGTCACCCTCCCTGGGCTCTTTGCACTGGCGTCTCCAAGGACCTGGGTCCTAACCCTGTGTTTCCCTCCCCCATTGTGGAGCAGTGACTCGGACATGCTACTGATGTGGTCCCTCCCCCCGACCTGGAGGAGTGGAATGTGGTGATGTCACAGTCCACCTAGGAACTGTCATTACTGGAAAACCAGCCTTTGATCTTATGACCCAGTCCCCTAAGTGTTCTCACCCCATTTCTGGTTCCTCTGGTCACAGCACACATTTCTAGCTGGAAGGGGAAGAGGGACTGTGGGACCTAGGAGCAAGAGGTTCCAGTCTGCCTCACTCCCTTAACATCGACATTGACAGGGTGAAAAGCCTACACTTTCCCCGTGAGCACAAAACGTTGACAGTATCTCTGGGTGGCAATGGGAGAATGGGTTTGGTTTGGTTTTCTCCCAGGTTTCTACTTTCCAGAGAGATTTTAACATTTTGTTCTGAGTTCTCCACCTCATATTCTAATTCTCCATGGTTCTGGGACCAGACTGCCCTTCAGTCAGTGTTGTGTGAAGTGAGATTTGCTCATCTTCTGAGGAATAGATCTTGGGAAACTGAACTAGACAGCTTGAATCCTCCTCATATTATCTCAACCTGGGGTGCGCTGAGTGCCACAGGATAAATATGGGACATCTTTCTGAAGTGTCAGGTTCCCTTGATTCTCTTGAGATCAAGAGAAAAAACATTAATATACTTAAGGATGACAGTCACATAGGCTTCTGAGAGTATACCAGACTTCTCTCTGAAATGAGGTTTGGGTTGTCCTCTTTCTGATAAATTCCCGGATTTAACATAAAGGCTGCCTTCTGCCATGAGGACACATTGATGTAAAAGTTCGAGAGGTACTGGTGCACTTCTTGACACTAACAGACGTGTGAGGATGTATGACTCTAAACCACAAGGCATCCAGTTCCTGCCTACTTAATATTTAGTTTTCTACCTCTGCCTCTGGTTTATGGTCCCTGGCAGCTGCTGATTCTTGGTAAAACCCCAGAGCTTGGAGTCAGAAGACTGAGTTTCAAAGTTCCAGTATCGCCTTTTTCTTTTCTTCTTCTTCTTCTTTTTTTTTCCTATCCATGTCAATCCCTGTCAGTGACTAAATGATTGTGACAACGCCTTGTACAGTGGTTGGTGTCATTAAATCAGATGGTGTATAAGAGTATTTTGTAAAAACTGTAAAGGAGGATGTGGCTGTAGGGGCTCATGGTTCCATGAGGATTACTGCTCTTCTTTCCCACAGTTAAAAGAATATTGGCAGAGAAACAGCCCTGGTGGTCCAGCAGGAGCGAAGAAGAACAGGAAAACAAATGGCAGTGTCCCTGAGACAGCCACTTCTGGTGGTTGCCACTCACCTGCGGATGTGAGTCTTGGCTGACCAGGCTCCTGGGGACAGGGGGCACAAGGGGCAGTAGAGGGTAATTGTTAAGATTGTGGATGGAC
>NW_016817788.1:34748-42319 GCF_001698545.2 Rhinopithecus bieti
CGATTCTCTAAGCCCATTTTCTTGCTGGGGATGGGGCACAGATAGGAAGGGGACAATTAATCTTTTGTTTACTTTCTGAAAAGATGATACATTCGTATAGTCCAAAACTCAGACGGTACAGAAGGGAAGTATCTCCCAGCCACCCCATTGCTCTCTCCTGAGTTTATTATGAACCTTGCAAACATGTTTTATGTATATTATCATAGTATGTACACACACACACACACACACACACACACACACACACAGTTTCCTCTCTACAGAAATGGTAACATACTAAAGGTACTCTTCTGTACCTTCACAGTACAAGTACCCAATACCCCACCTAGGACTTGGCCAAGACCACAGCCAGGTAAGGGCAGGGCAGGCACTTGGCCTCCAAACTCTGCGTCCAGTGCTCGCTCCCCACCGCACCCCCCAACTCACCCACAGCAGCTGACTCAGCCCCAGGCTGCCTCTAACAACCAGACAAAAAGCAGCGAGAAATGGCCATGATGCCTCCTGGGCAGGACACTCCATCCTGCAGAAGGGACCTTTAGGCTCACTCCTCCATCTGTAAAGCTGGGCTCCCAGGGGACAGGGCAGGTGGTTGAACTCACACTGATCTCCTTCTCCTCCTGTGTGGCGGGGACAGCAGAGAGAGCCTGCTCTAACTCTCCTATACGCTGCACTGTATGTTGCAGGCGGCCAGACAGATCCTTGGACTCTTCTGTAATGAGAGAGTTGAGATGGGGCCCAAAGGACTCTCCCTAAAGACCTTTCAGGTTGAAGGATAACAGGGTGCCCAGATTCCCACCTTTAAAGTATCTGAGAGAACGTTCCGTGTGATACGTGTCCATATTTAGTTTCTTTATCTGTCTATTCAATCTCTGGATTTGAACCTTTGGGAGAAAAGCCAAGCAAGTGCTGGAAGAGAAGGAAAGAAACATTCTCCGGAGGACAAGAGAAAACTTCACACCCTCCACTCACCTCTAGCTCCCTTTCGGCTTTCTGTTTCTTGTTGTTTGCCTTCTTTTCCTACAGGAAGAGGAAGACAGAGCTCTTACCAGGGGGAGGCAGAGACGGCACAGCAAGAGACATGCCCCAGAATGTCATCAATGCCCCAGGACAGGCCCACCCATGAGACCAGGTTATCAGGGACCCTGTGGGGATGGGGTGGAATCTCAGGGGTGAGCCTTCTTCCCCAGGCTGGGAGTGGGCGAGACTGGGGCCTCTATGTCTGAGTGTCCCTCAAACCCAGCAGTCATGTTGTGGGTAAACAAAGAAATCACATTACTTCTTCCAGCTGATGTTCCACTTGCTTCTTCTGTTGTTTCTGTGGGGAGAGTCAAATTAAGGTGATGGAGGGTGGCCCCCTCAACTCTATTCCCCAGGCCAGGAAGTGGTAGGCAGGGGCCAGGAATGAATTTTAAAGGCAAAGTTCTCAGACCCAATAGGAACACGAACTGGTCAACTCTCCTCAAGCTCCCAAGGACAGAGGATTTGTGTGTTTGTTGGTTTTTACCCACAGCCACAGAACTCAAAGTCTGAATGTGGAATCTCTTGAGAGGACAGGAACATAAACCTCTAGAGATGGAGTTTGAGAAAGGCCCCCTCTTCCGCCGGCTTGTGATTTAGAAAAGTGCGTTCATTCAATAAACATTTACTGCGCACGAACGGGCCAGGTAGGGTTCTTCACATCAGGTATAGGCTAACGGAAAAGGACAGACAGAAGCCCTTGGCCCTGAGGTTTCCATTCTAGGGGGCCTTTAAATCTCAGACTCTCAGAGCTAACAGACACCTTTGATACTCACTACCTCCTCTGGAAACACGAGTCCAGAAAGCAGAGGCGACTTGTCCAGAATCAAAGAGCAAATTAGGGACTGAGTCATGGCAGAAATACGGGGACCCTGACAACCAGTCAGGCTCGCACTCCCCCGAGAGGCCACAAACCCACGGCGTGTGTAGCAAGGACTAGAGCAGGGGTGTGTGGAGAGGAGAGAGTCGGCAAAGAGGGCAGCAAAAGAACAGCCACACTGCGTGCTCTGGGGTCCCTCCAAGTGAGGTCAGGGTGCCCCAGCTCCCTATTTGCACTTGGCACCAGGGACCCCCAGTCCCTTTCTTCAGGGCCCCAAGGGAAAACTGGAGCCCGGGATTGGCAGCCTGGACTCAGGGGACCCCACTGGACTCTTACCAAAGATTTGATGATGTTATTCAGTTGATTGATTTTGACGGACCTCGAGTGCAGGGCTGCTGGTAGTTCTTGGCACGGGCTCTGAGGCGCATGCAGAGAGGAGGAGGTGGAGGAGGAGTGGGGGAGAGGTAGAGAGAACAATCAGGGCTGGGGTGTGTGGGGCTGACTCAGCTGGCAGAGGGGCACCCACTCCCCGCTGTGGGAGGAGGTTGGAGGGCTGCCCTGCGGGGTCACTGCACCTCCGCCCAGAGCCTCTTACCTCCAGATCCTTGAGGGGTGCAGATGACGTAGGGCCCTCTCCGTCGATACCTGTTGCTGACTACAAGTGATGAGAGTGCACATGGAGATGTTCTGTCCCTCTGTGTCTAAGCCCTCTGACTTCCGTTCTTCCCCATCAACTGGCAACATTTTCTTTTCTGCCTATCTTGAACCCTTTGTCCCATAACCCCTTTGTGCCAACTTCTCTCATGGTTCTTATCTCCCCACCATCCCACCCTGGGGCCCTTTCAGTGACTCCTGATGGCAAGTGGCTGTTCTCATTGTCCTGGCTTCCCCATGAGACTGGGGATGAGGAAAATCGAACAGCAATGACCATATCCTGGTGTCCTGGGTGTTTACAGCAGGCCATGTACTAGGGATTAACATAAAACACTAACAAATCTCATTTAAACCTCACAAATGGAAGTCAAACAATAACACCACCTCTATTATACACATGTGCTAAGAGAGGCCCAAAGAGCTCAAGCAACTCCCCCTAAATCCTATCCCTAGCAGACAGAGAGGCAGGATTCAAACCCAGAGTTCTGAACCAGGACCNCATTTTAAATAAATTGTCCTCTGTATATTTAAGGTGTACAACATGATGTTATGGGATTCATATAGGTGGTTAAAAGATTACTGCAGTGAAGCAAATTAACATATCCTTCAACTCACATAGTTACCCATTTTCTTTTTGTTTGGTGGCAAGAGGAGCTTAAAATCTCATTTAGCGTGAATCCCAAATACAGCACAATTTTATTACCTGTATTTCTCATGTTGTACATTATATTTCTAGACTTGTTCATCCTACATATCTGCTACCTTGTATCCTCTGAGCTACGTCTCCCCATTTTCTCACTTGCCCCCCAAGTAATTTCTTTTCTTTTCTTTTTTGAAGCAGAGTCTCTCTCTGTCCGCCCAGGCTGGAGTGCAGTGGCTTGATCTCGGCTCACTGCAAGCTCTGCCTCCTGGGTTCACGCCATTCTCCTGCCTCAGCCTCCCAAGTAGCTGGGACCACAGGCGCCCGCCACCACGCCCGGCTAATTTTTTGTATTTTTAGTGGAGACGGGGTTTCACCGTGTTAGCCAGGATGGTCTCGATCTCCTGACCTCGTGATCCACCCATCTCGGCCTCCCAAAGTGCTGGGATTAGAGGCTTGAGCCACCGTACCTGGCAATTTCTTAAGTGTCTCATATAAGAGGGCAGTAGCTTTCAGCTTAAACTTTTTCTCTGTATGTACTTAAGTCAATTTCTTTGAGGTATGCTTTTCTTTCCAGAATAGTTAGATGTAGGTATACCACTTTGATGTTGACACTAGTTTACCTATAAATTGTCTTCTGCAAATCTGTCTCTATCTCCATCTCTATCTCCATCTTTGTGTCTATCTCTATATCTATCTATCTATCTATCTATCTATCTATCTATCTATCTATCTATATCCATCCATCTATCCATCTGTCTAACTAAAGCAAATTCATGCTCTTCTCCTATTTGTGGAATCAAGACAATAGATGGAGGTGAGGGAAAGAATTTGGCAGGAATGGGGATGTGTATTATCTGTGGCATAAGGAAACTTTACAGAAGTAGGGTCAAAAGTATACTTTCTAGTTTTTTCCCATGACTTTTCACTTTGATGTAGCCCTTATCAGGCAACTGAGGTTTTATATAAGTCCCCTGATTCTTAGAACATGAAGGCGCAGTATTCAAGTTTGGTCCCTTGAAACCACAAATTTTGTGCAAAAAATTAAGAAAATTGAATAATTTCCTCATCAAATATGTATTGATCATCTGTTATACAGCCATGAGAAGTGGTTCTGTTGAACACGTTTATTTTATCAGATCCCAATTCTAAACCAGGCATAGAATGGAAACCATGAAGATAGGATGGAATAACTTCTGAATGTTTGAAAATAGAGGACTTAAAAATAAATATCAAATGTTTTGGTTTTGTTTTTTGTTTTCCTTTGTTTTTTGAGACAAGGTCTCACTCTGTCACCCAGGCTGGAGTGTGGTGGTGCAATCTCACCTCATTGCAGACTTGACCTCCCAGGCTCAGGTGATCTTCCACCTCAGCTTCCCAAGTAGCTGGGACTACAGGACTACTTGTCACCATGCCAAGCTAATTTTTTATATTTTTTGTAGAGACACGGTTTCACCATGTTGCCCAGGCTGGTCTAGAATTCCTGTGCTTAAGCGATCCTCCCACCACAGCCTCCCAAAGTGCTAGGATTACAGGCATGAGCCACCACGCCTGGCTGAAAATACCAGGTTTTTAAGTATCAGCACTACCTCTTCAGTCTTTTCTATTACTATGTTGTGCTCAGTGGTATTTTTTATTTAATTAGAGCAGTGCTGTTCAATAGAACTTTCTTTGAGGATGGAAATCTTTTGTGTCCCTGCTGTGTGGTACAGAGCCACTAGTGACATGTGGCTTTTGAGCACTTGACACATCTTGTGCAGCACAGGAACTGCATTTTTAAGGAATTGATACACCACACGTGGCTACCGTATGGGCCAGGGTCGGACTGGATGATTTGTAAGGATTCTGCTTCATCAGTGTCATTTTTTAACTGACAGAAACCTTTAGTTTGTTTTTTAAAAAAGCAATGTGTTTATTTAAAAGAATTCATAAAATACAAGTAAATAAATTAACTTATTACTTAGGCATATATCCTTCCATACTTATTTTTTCTGCATACGCATTTTGGAAAATGGAATATCTGCCATTGTTTAAATCTGAGGTATGGTCTACCTCTAAAAATATATGATTCTAACATTCTCACTTTTGTTGGCATCTGATCAGGGTATAGAAAAACAGTTAAAGGACAGAGGATAGTTAAGGGATTATATGAAGAGAAAATATGATTGAGTGTGGTAGACTTGGGCCTACCTGAATGTCGAGAGAACGACTGTTTTCCAATAAGAAAATTCCATTCGAGGATCCTAGCAGGAAGGTCTGAAGTTCCCTGCAGAAAGCAAGCTACATAGTACTAAGCCACTAAGGGGACATGGAGCCAGGACTTCCTACTTTGGTAATATTCTCATCACGCCCTTTTGGGATCCCAGCCTTGCTGATTAGCCTCTCTGCTTTCTCTCCTTATAGTTCAACCTGCCTGTTTGTTCCCAGCAGTTCTTTTCCAGCCCATTTATTATGCATTTCTGTACAGCTTTTCCTCCTCTTTTCTTATACCGTGCTGCAGTTCTTATTGCTACCTAGAGGTTTTCAAAATTCCTAGGGGCGGACACGTAGGCATAAACAAAGTTCTTCCCTGTTATCCTTATTTTTTCACCTAGACTGAAGAGGTAGACAAAATAGAAATAAAGACATTAAGGGTATGTGTTTGTAGTCCCAAAGAGCTTGTCTGGCCATTTTATGACGTTGACGGTGACATTCTGAGTTCAGGACAGATTGGACTCCCTGGCTGACAGGAGTGAGGAGATAGGATGGTAGAGGAGAGGGTAGAACGACTCTGGAGGAAGCTTTCCCCTCCCCTGTGCCAATCCTGTTATCCCAGACTTCACCATAATTAAAGATGAGGGAGGCACTCAGTAAAGGGACCTAGTGGGAAGCTTGATCCAGACAGCCAAGGAGGGAGGTTCGCGCAGTTCTTTTGGCCACCCGGGGGGGTAATCGATCCATGGATGCCTTTCGTGTACAATTTAGGCACTTATGGCTATAGGCCAGGCAGGAGAGTTAAGAAAATTTCAATAGCCAGGTAAGGTGATGCAAGCCTGTAATCTCAGCACTTTGGGAGGCCAAGGCAGGAGGATCGCTTTAGTCCAGGAGTTCGAGACCAGCCTGGGCAAAATGGTTAGACCCTGTCTCCATTTTTAAAAAAAGCCTTGGGGCAGACAGGAGTATGGAGGTTTGGATGCTAATAGAACAGCAGTGGCTTGCTGCTTGGAGTTCTCTTGTTTCTTGTCCTATGACCATAGGCTTTGCATCACAGCAATTTTTCCATGACTCCATACTTTTCACTTCTTAAATATTTTTTCCTTTGTTCCTCATCTCTGTAAAAAGCGATCAACTGGAGTTGGACTGTAATACGAAGTATGTCCAGAATATGGCACTATTTAACAAGCGTTACAGCATAAATCATTTAGCGTGAGTCACTGTCATCTGAAGCTCCGTGTCTTTTCTTTCTTTCTCTTTCTTTCTTTCTTTCTTTCTTTTTCTTTCTTTCTTTCTTTCTTTCTTTCTTTCTTTCTTTCTTTCTTTCTTTCTTTCCTTCCTTCTTTCTTTCTTTCTTTCTTTCTTTTTGTCTTCAATTCTGTATGTTTGAAATGCTGGGTTTAAGTTAGTTAGAATAAGGGAGGTTCGTAATTTTCCTAAAATGAGAAGCAATATGCAAAAGTTGATATCAGAAGCTATACTCTCGCTTTGCAACACCAAACAATACTGGCCCATTTGTGTTTTTCAAAAATAATACTCCATAATAAATGGATGTATATACAGAAGCATAACAAAATAGAAGCACATAAAAATGAAAAGTCTCATAAATCCCATTCTCACTGCTCATATAAGTGCTGTTATAAATTTGTGTAAATGTTGAATAAAAATGGTGTCGTAGGCAACACAGTGTTCTACTACTTGCTGTTTCTAATAGCATTATTCCATCTCAGCGTGTATTGGTTTACCAGGTGCTTTTAAATAGTTGTATGGTATTACATCGTGTAAATGAACTTGATTAATTTAAATAGTTCCCTGTTAATGGACATGTTGGTTCATTTTTGTGAACAATTGGTACAGTGAACAATTATTTATTTATTTATTTGAGACAGAGCCTTGCTCTGTTGCCCAGGCTGGAGTGCAGTGGCATGATCTTGGCTCACTGCAAGCTCTGCCTCCAGGTTTCATGCCATTCTCCTGCCTCAGCCTCCCAAGTAGCTGGGACTACAGGCGTCTGCCACCACGCCTGGCTAATTTTTTGTATTTTTAGTAGAGATGGAGTTTCACCATGTTAGCCAGGATGGCCTCGATCTCCTGACTCCGTGATCCACCTGCCTCAGCCTCCCAAAGTGCTGGGATTACAGGCGTGAGCCACTGCGCCTGACCCAAAAGCTTTGCCTTTTTACAGATATTAGACATGTTTCTTGTTTAAGAAAAAAAATCTTAACAATAATGTAGAAGAAGAGAAAC
>NW_016817789.1:0-266 GCF_001698545.2 Rhinopithecus bieti
TGTGTGTGTGTGTGTGTGTGTGCATATCTGTGTGTGTGTGTCTGTGTGTGTGTGTGCATATCTGTGTGTGTGTGTGTCTGTGTGTGTGCGCATATCTGTGTGTGTGTGCATATCTGTGTGTGTGTGTCTGTGTGTGTGTGCATATCTGTGTGTGCGTGTGTGCATATCTGTGTGTGTCTGTGTGTGTGTGCATATCTGTGTGTGTGTGTGCATATCTGTGTGTGTGTGTCTGTGTGTGTGTGTGCATATCTGTGTGTGTGTCTGTC
>NW_016817790.1:0-2551 GCF_001698545.2 Rhinopithecus bieti
CTCTTTACCCCTGGTGCAAGAAACCTTCCTTAAAGGAGGATTTATAACAGCTGAATTATTTCAGAAATCTTTGCTTTTAGGCAGATAGGGAGAGTACAGGAAAAGCCCATTCCTTTATCTGTTGATCCTCAAATGGTTTTAGCTCAAAACCATTTTTACATCACAATAGTATAATGTAGATCTCTTCAATGTGTTCATTTATTCAACAGATATTTGTCAAGCACATGATATATGCCAGGTACTTGGGATACAAGAATACAAAATTATATCCCTAGTCTCCTAGAACTTACACTCTAGTAGCGAGCTAGAGAATAAATGATAACTATTTATTATATGCATACACATATGGTTTCAGATAGTGATCCATATTGGAAATAAAGCTGGTTAAGGGAATAGAAAATGACATTGAAGGTAGACTTGGTTAGACTGGGTGGATTGCCATGGTTTCTCTAGGGGGCAACATTTGAGCAGATATGAGAGCGGATATTCTCCAATTTGGGCAAAAACATTCCAGGCAGAGGAAACAACAAGGGCCAGGGCACTGAGTTCAAAAGATACTTGACCTGTCCTACAAATAGCAAGGATTCCAGTGCAAGAGAAGGTGGGGAAGGAAGGAAGTGCAAGCATAGGCAAGGGCAAGATCACACAGGGTTTTGCAGGCCATGATAAAAGAGTTTAACTCTTTCTATAATTTTGACAGGACATCATTGGAGAATTTAGAAAAAGAGAGTGAAGATATCTGATCTGTTATCTTCGAAGAGTTCATTCTTCATTGCTGAATAGAGATTAGATTGAAATGGAAGCAATAGTGATACAGGGAGATAACACTGGAAGCCACGTTACTAGTCCACATCAGAGGTGGTTCAGACCAGCGTGGAGTGGTGGGGTCAGTTAGAGAGCCTCTATGTAGGATACATTTCAAAGACAAAGCTGACAGGATTTGCTGTGATGAATTAGATATGAAGTATGAGATTAACTGAGAATTATTTCTAAGTTCTTTGCTGGGGAAAAGTGGAGGAGGAAAAACTTAGGGTACAAGGAGTGTTGAAATCAAGAGTCTTTCTTATTATCAGAGTCTTGTTAGATATCCAAGTGGAAATGCTGGAAACAAAGTTGGGTAGATGAGTCTGAAGCTGAAGACAGATACTGTGACTGGGATAATAATGTAAGAGTTGGCCGGACACAGTGGCCCACTCCTGTAATCCCAGCACTTTGGGAGGCCAGGATAGGAGGATTACTTGAGCCCAGGAGTTCAAGACCAGCCTGGGGAACATAGTGAGACCTCACCTCTACACACACACACACACACACACACACACACACAATATAATCGGGTGTGGTGGCACATGCCTGTAGTCCCAGCTACTCAGGAGGCTGAGGGAGAAGGATCACTTGAGCCTGGGAAGTCAAGGCTGCAGTGAGCCATGATCACACCGCTGCACTCCAGCCTGCGCAACAGAGTGAGACCCTGTCTCAAAATAAATAAATATGTAATATGGCAGTCATTGGCTCTTAGATGGTTTTTAAAGACATGGGACTGGATGAGGTCTTCTAGGAGGAGAGTTTGGGAAAAGAGCCTGAGAATTGACTGCACCTTTCAAAACAGGAGGAAGAAAAAAAATTACTCAAAGGAGGCTAAAAATCAACATCTGTGATTTATAAAGAAAACCAGGCAAGTGTGATGAAGAAAGTTCATGATAGAATCAAAAACAGTGTCAAATGTTGAAAATACAATTAGACAAACACAAAAGAATAGACCATTGGGTTTTGCAATATGGAGCTCATAGTTGACCTTGATAAAAGACATTTCCACTGGAAGCATGCATCAAAAAACTATTTGTGGTAGGTTAAAATATAGTAGGAGGTGAGGATAGAAAGACAGTGACTAACTGTACAGATACTGCTGCTCATGCACTAATTAAAAGACATTTGTTGAGTATCTGCTATGTTGTATGCATTGCTAAATAGTAACAGCTAGGTTTAGTCAGGAAGAACAACATCAAAATCGTTATAGTATCCCAAGATAGGTACAGTAAAATATGTGAAAGAATCAGAGTAGTCTCTTCTCCAACAGAGTGTAAGACCCAGCTTCATGGAGAAGGTGGTAGATGAGCTCATCTGGGAGGCTGAGTAGAAGCTTGTCAGTATAGAGGGAGAACATCAGAAGTGTGGACAACAGCTTGAATAACCATGAAAGGACAAAAGAGGATGGTCTGCCCTGGAAATATTAAGAAGTCTCATACGATAAGACACAAGATATTAGGGGAAAAGCATAAGGTAGATTGAGTCAATGAGGTCAAAGAGAAGCTAGCTGGAGGAACCGGCAATCATAAAATGAGTAAAAATATATGTTCAAAGATTCTTTTTAGAAGGACTACATAGGATGGATAAGGGGAGAGAGAGAATTGAGGCACAGAGACAAATTGGAAAGGTCAAATAATAACTAGAGACATGAAAAACCCATAGAAATCTGATGTAGATGATGTGGTTCCCAAGGTTGAACAATTAAGTACACTTTCAATTGTTATGCCCATGATATCAACATATTTTA
>NW_016817791.1:0-1993 GCF_001698545.2 Rhinopithecus bieti
TTTCATTTCAGTGCAAATTGTCTTGGGTTGTCTAAGAACAATGCTTTCTCAGGCTCCCTTCACTCCCTCCAATTGAATAAAGATGCTTTCATCCTATCATTTACATCAAGTTAATTTCACCAGAGTCATAGGCTTGACATTAAGATACCCCTTGTTTTTAGGTTTTGACAATGTCAAAATCATCCTTTTATTCAATTTTATTTAAAATTTCTGAAAAATGGATAGTTCATTACATAAGTCATGTGATAAATAAAACCAGCTTCAGGATTTTATAGCACTTTTAAGGAAAAAAGAAAGGGAAAATCAAAATACATATATTAGGAGTATCATTAAAAGGATAAAAATTTGCATCTTTCATGAACACAAAATATTTCCTGGATAGAAACAAACACAGTTGATCCTGTAGAATTTTCTCAAATAATATTTTTTAAAAATAAATACAATGATGTATTGCTTAATGATGTGACTATGTTCTGAGGAATGCGTTGTGTGAACATCATAGGGGGTACTTACAAAAACCTAGATGGTATAGCCTACTACACACCTACACTATGTGATATAACCTATTGCTCCCAGGCTACAAGCTTGTACAGCATGTTACTGTACTAAATACTGTAGGCAAATGTGACACAATAAGTATTTGTGTATCTAAACGTATCAAAACATAGACATTATACAGCAGAAATAAGGTATAATGGATTAAAAAATAGTATACCTAAAAAGGACATTTATAATGAAGGGAGCTTGCAGCATTGGAAGTTGCTCTGAGTGTCAGTGAATGAGTGGTCAGTGAATGCGAAGTCCAAGAACATTACTGTAAACTACTGTGGACTCTGTAAAAGCTGCATGATTAGACTATACTAAATGTATTTTTAAATGTTTATTTAATAATAAATTAAACTAGTTTATAAACCTTTTTACTTTATCAACTTTTAAAATCTTCTAAAATTTTGACTCTTTTGTAATATTTAGCTTGAAACACAAACACATTGCACAGCAGTACAAAATTTTTCTTACTTTATATTCTTATTCTATAACTTTTTTTTTTTTTTTTTTTCTTGAGATGGAGCTTCACTCTTGTTGCCCAGGCTGGAGTGCAATGGCATAATCTCAGCTCAGTGCAACCTCCGCCTCCTGGATTCAAGTGATTCTCTTGCCTCAGCCTCTTGAGTAACTAAGATTACAGGCACACACCACCACACCCAGCTAATTTTGTATTTTCATAGAGATGAGGTTTCACTATGTCGGCCAGGCTGGTCTCAAACTCCTGACCTCAGGTGTTCCACTCGTTTGCCCTCCCAAAGTTCTGGGATTACAGGCGAGAGCCACCATTCCTGGCCTATAAGTTTTTTTTTTCTATTTTAATTTTTTAAATAAACTTTTTTGTTAAAACTAAGGCACAAATACACACATTAACCTAGGATCATCAATATCACTGCTTTTCACCTCCACTTTAGGGGCAATAACATGCATGGAATTGTCATCTACTATGATAAGCATGCCTTATTCTGGAATACCTCCTGAAGGACCTGCCTGAGGCTGTTTTACAGTTAACTTCTTTTAATAAGTAGAAGGAATACACTGTAAATTAATTATAAAATTTTAATATGGTAAATACACAAACCAGTAGAATAGTTGTTTGCTATCATTACCGAGTATTATGTACTGTATGTAATTGTATGTGCTACACTTTTATTTGAGTCACAATTTAGTGGGTCCATTGACACCAGAATCATCACATACACTTGAGTAACATATTTTGCAATGATGTTACAATGGCTATATCATCACTAGGTGATATAAATTCTTCAGCATCATTATAATCTGAGGACCATGATTCTATATATGCCCTATCATCAACTGAAATGTCATTATGCTGTGCGTGGCTCCCAATAACCTCCTTGGCATTTACCCAAGTAAACTGAAAACTTACAAAGGTAGTTAACCAAGACTTGGGTGATTATAGCATCTTTATTCATAACTACTCAAACTT
>NW_016817792.1:0-14932 GCF_001698545.2 Rhinopithecus bieti
ATGTCTGTCTTTTTTTATTGCAACCATCTTAGTGGGTGTGAAATGGTATCACATTGTGGTTTTGATTTGCATTTTCTTAGTAACTAATTATGTTGACCATCTTTTCACGTGTGTATTGGCCATTTATATCTTCTTTGGAGAAATGTTCATTCAAATTCTCTGATCATTTTTACTTTTAGTTTTTTAACTTTTAATTTACATTCAGGGGTACATATGCAAGTTTGTTATTTAGGTAAATCGTGTGTCACAGAGGGTTGGTGTACAGATTATTTCATCACCCAAGTAATAAACATAGTATACCATAGACAGTTTTTCAGACCTCACCCTCCTCTCACTCTCCACCCTCAAGTAAGCCCCAGCTTCTGTTGTTCCCTTCTTTGTGTCCGTATGTACTACATGTTTAGCTCACACTTATAAGTGTAGTTATCTAAGTATCTTCATAGGTCTTTAAAAAGTTGCTTTATGAATCTGGGTGCTCCTGTGTTAGGTGCATATATGTTTATGGTGGTTAGGTCTTCTTGTTGAACTGAGCCCTTTACCATTATGTAATGCCTTTTGTCTTTTTTGATCCTGGTTGGCTTCAAGTTTGTTGTGTCTGAAATTAGAATAGCAGTCCCTGCTTCCTTCTTTATTTTTTGTTTGTTTGTTTGCCTGGTAATTTTTCCCCATCCTTTTATTTTGAGCATATGAGGGTCATTGCATGTGAGAAGAGTCTCTTGAAGATCATACACCACTGAGTTTTGCTTCTTTATCCGACTTGCCACTCTGTGCCTTTTAATTGGAACATTTATACCATTTACATTCAAGGTTAGTATTGATACGTGTGAATTTTGATTCTGTCATCATGCAGTTAGCTGATGATTATGCAAAGTTGTTCGTGTGGTTGCTTTATAGTGTTCTCCAGTGTGTTTTTGCAGTGTCTCAGAGAGTTCTTTCTTTTCCATATTTAGCAGTCCCTTCAGGAGCTCTTGTAAGGCAGGTCTGATGGTAATGAATTTCCTCAGCATTTGCTTGTCTAAAAAGTATCTTATTTATCATATGAAGTTTAGTTGGTTGATATATAATTCTTGGTTGAAAATTATTTTCTTTAAGATTGCTACAAATGGGCTCTGAATCTTTTCTGGCTTGTTAGGTTTCTGATGATAGGTTTGAGGTTTGCTGTTAGCCTGTGGAGGTTCCCTTTGTAGGTAACTTGCCCCTTCTCTCTAGCTGCCTTTAGCATTTTTCTTTCATTTTGACCTTGGAGAATCTGATAATTGTGTGTCTTAGGGATGACCTGCTTGTGTGATGTTTCACAGGGGTCCTCTGCATTTCCTGAATTTGAATGTTGGCTTCTGTAGTGAAGTTGGGGAAATATTCATGGATGTTATCCTGAAATATGTTTTCCAAGTGGCTTTCTCTCCCCACATCTTTTTCAGGAATACCAGTGAGTCATAGATTTAGTCTCTTTATATAATTCCATATTTCTTGGAGATGTTCTGTATTCTTCTTTATTGTTTTTCTTTATTTTTGCCTGATTGAATAATTTTGAAGAGCCAGTTTTGAGCTCTGAATTTCCTTCCTCAGCTTGGTTGATTCTGCTCTTAATACTTGCAATTGCATTGTGAAATTCTTGTAATGTATTTTTCAGCTCTTTCAGATAAGTTTGATTCTTTCTTACAATGGCCATTTCATCTATCAGCTTCTGTATTGTTTTATTGTAATCCTTAGATTCCTTGGATTGAGTTTTGAATTTGTCCTGAATGTTGATTATCTTCATTCCTATTCATATTCTGAATTCTATTTCTGTCATTTCAGTCTTTTCAGCCTGCCTAAGAACCAATGCTGGGAACTAGTGTGGTCATTTGGAAGTCAAAAATCACTGTGGTTTTCTACTGGCACAAGACAGGGATGCCCTCTCTCACCACTCCTATTCAACATAGTCTTGGGGAAGCTTCTGGCTAGGCGCAATCAGGCAAGAGAAAGAAATAAAGGGGGGCCGGGCGAGGTGGCTCAAGCCTGTAATCCCAGCACTTTGGGAGGCCGAGACGGGCGGATCACGAGGTCAGGAGATCGAGACCATCCTGGCTAAACACAGTGAAACCCTGTCTCTACTAAAAACTACAAAACTAGCCGGCCGAAGTGGCGGGCGCCTGTAGTCCCAGCCATACTCGGGAGGCTGAGGCAGGTGAATGGGCGTAAACCCGTGAGGCGGAGCTTCGCAGTGAGCTGAGAATCCGGACACTGCACTCCAGCCTGGGCGACAGAGCCGAGACTCCGTCCTCAAAAAAAAAAAAAAAAAAAAGAAAGAAATAAAGGGTACCAGTTAGGAAAAGAAAGAAGTCAAATTGTCCCTGTTTTGCCAGATGACATGATTGCTATATTAGAAAACCCCATGTCTCAAGCCCAAAATCTCCTTAAGCTGATAAGCACTTCAGCAAGTCTCAGGATACAAAATTAATGTGCAAAAATCACAAGCATTCTTAACACAGAGTAACAGAACAAGCAGAGACCAAATCAGGATGAACTTCCATTCACAATTGCTTCAAAAGAGAATCAAATACCTAGGAATCCAGCTTACAGGCGATGTAAACGGACCTCAATTCAAGGAGAACTACAGAACCACTGCTCAGTGAAATCAAAGAGGACACAAACAAATGGAAGAACATACCATGCTCATGGGATAGGAGAATCAATATCGTGAAAATGGGCCATACTGCCCAAGGTTAATTTATAGATTCAATGCCATCCCCATCAAGCTACCAATGAGTTTCTTCCCAGAATTGGAAAAACTGGCTTTAAAGTTTCATGTGGAACCAAAAAAGAGCCCACATTGCCAGACAATCCTAAGTCAAAAGGACAAAACGCTTGGGGCCGCAACACTACCTGACTTCAAAACTATACTACAAGGCTACAGTAACCAACAACAGGCATGGTACTCCGCTCAACCAAGCAACAGAGATCTAGACCAACTGGAACCAGAACCAGAGTCCCTCAAGAAATCAATACCACAATCTACAACCATACTGATCTTTCGACAAACCTGAGAGAGAACAAGAATGCGGGAAAGGATTCCCTATTTAATAAATGGTGCTGGGAAACATTGGCTAAGCCATAAGTTAGAAAGCTGAAACTGGATTCCTTTCCCTTACCCCTTATACGAAGTTAATTCAAGATGGATTAGAGACTTAATGTTAGACCTAATACCATAAAACCCTAGAAGAAATCTAGGTAGTACCATTCAGAGGACATAGGCATGCGGGCAAGGACTCTCATGTCTAAAACACCAAAAGCAACGGCCAGCAAAAGCAAAAGATTGACAATGCGGTCTAACATAAACTAAAGAGCTTTTGCACACAAAAGAAAACTACCATCAGAGTGAACGGCCCTCCAAGAATGGGTAGAAAATTTTTGCAATCTACTCATCTGACAAGGGCTAATATCCAGAATCCTACCAAAGAACTCAACAAAATACACAAGAAAAAAACAAACAACCCCATCAAAAAGTGGGCAACAGGATATGAAACAGACATTCTCAAAAGAAGACATTCATACAGCCAACAGACACATGAAAATGCTCATCATCACTCGCCATCAGAGAAATGCAAATCAAAACCACAATGAGATACCATCTCACCACCAGTTTAGAATGGCAATCCATTAAGAAGTCAGGAAACAACAGCTTGTTTGGAGAGGATGTCGGAGAAATAGGAACACTTTTACACTGTTGGTGGGATTGTAAACTAGTTCAACGAAATTATGGAAAACAGTATGCGCAATGTCCTCAAGGATCTAGAACTAGATGTACCATATGACCCAGCCATACCCACTACTGGGTATATACCCAAAGGATTTTATAGAATTAGTCTACTACAAAGACACATGCACAGTATGTTTATCTGCGGCACTATTCAACAATAGCAAAGACTTGGAATCAACCCAATGTCCATCTGCTGACAGCACCCTGGATTAAGAAAATGTGGGCACATATACACCACGGAATACTATGCAGCCATAAAAAAGGATGAGTTTGCGTCCTTCTGTAGGGACATGGATGCAGCTGGAAACCATCAATTCTTAGCAAACTATACCAAGAAGAGAAAACCAAACACCAGCATGTTCTCCACTCATGGTGGGAACTGAAAAATGAGATCACTTGGACTCGGGAGGGGAACATCACATCACTGGGGCCTATCATAGGGGAGTGGGAGGGGCGGAGAGATTGCACCCTGGGGGCGACGTCTATACATGATATAAATGATGAATTGATGGGTGCCTCGACAGTTGACTGGGTCAGCACACCAAACATGGCAATAAGTAGTACATATGTAACGAAACCGTGCACGTTATGCACACGTAACCCATAGAACTTAAGTATAAATAAAAAAAAAAAAAATCCACCTGTGGTTTTTCTTAGTTTCCTGAGTTTTCTGGTGCTGAAAAACCTTTCTACATCTTTGTTGGCTGATGTTCCTCCAATCTTTGGAGTTGCTGTCCTTTGGATTTTTTTTTTTTTCCTTTTATCCTCTTTGATGTGCTTAGGTGTTTGATTGTGGTATAAGGTGGGTTCATTCAACTAGCTACATTTCTAGAAAATTTTAAGGGGGCCAAGGCTCGGCCCAGGACTCCTGGGCTAAGTTCACTCTGGCAGGCTTGTACCAGGTCCCTGGCTTTCTTCTCTGGCCTCTTCAGATTAGGAACCTGCTGTGCTAGAGTGGTTGAGATGTTCTCAGTCCTCTCATCACAGGACTCTGATGGATGGTGCCAGGCAAAGCTCTTCATAGGGCAGTGGCAGCAGATTCCACACTCATTTGCACATGCCAGCAGCAGTGGCAGTGTAGTGAGGTGCACTCTCATTGGCTGTGATGGGGCCTTGGTGGATGCAGGGGTACCAGCCTCCATGCAGGCATTCACAATGGTGGCAATGGCAGCACAGTACGGCAGGGTTGGGCTCTTTGCTCATTTTACAATTGGGCTATTTGATTTTTTATTGTTCAGTTGTAAGAGTTCTATATATATTTTATATACAGGCCCTTATCAAACTTATGATTGAAAATATTTTCTCTTATCCAAGGGCAATCTTTTCATTGCCTTGATGGTGTGCTTTGAACACAAATATTTCTAATTCTGCTCAAGTCTAATTGGTCTACTTTTTCTTTTGTTGTTTATGCTTTTGGTATTTTATACTAGAAATCATTGCCCAATCTAAGGTCATGGAGATTTATCTTTATGCTTTCTTCTTGGAGTTTTATAGTTCTAGATTTCAAATTTAGGTCTGTATCCATTTGTAGTTAATTTTGTATGTGGTATATATGGTATGGAACCACATTTGTTCTGTTGCCTGTATATATCCAATTATCCCACCATCATTTGTTGAAAGAACAATTCATACCTACTGATGTCTTGACATCCCTCTCTAAAGTCAATTGACCATAAATATACAGATTTATTTCTGTACTTTAATTCTATTCTACTTATCTTTGCACACAGTTTTAATTACTGTAGCTTTGTTAGTAATTTTGAAATAAAGAAGCATGAGTCCTCCAAGTAGTTCCAAAAAAATTTTAGTTATTTTGATTTCTTATATTTTTACATAAATCTTGAGACTTATATAAAGAGCAGACAAGAGCAAACACCCTTGCCAAGTTTCCAGTCTTAGAAGGAAAATTTTAGTCTTTTATCATTAAGCTTCCTGTTAGCTTTTGGTTTTTGTAGACATCCACTGACATTTTTTTTTAAGTTTCCTTCTCATGTTAGTCTGGTTTTCTCAAATCATGAAGGATTTTAAATTTTCTTAATTTTTTTTGCATCTTTTTCAATATTCTAGTCAATTAATATGGTGTATTACATTGATTTATATTAATACGTTGACCCAACCATGCCTTCCTGGAATAAATTTCACTTGGTCATGGTGCATATTTTTCATATGTTGCTGGATTTGGTTTGCTAGTATTGTGTTGAAGGTCTTGCATTTAATTTCATTAGGGGTAACAGTCTGTAATTTCCTTTTGTTTTAGTTTATTTCTGGCTTTTGTATAAGGGTATCACTAGCCTCATAGAATGAAGTGAGAAGTGATTTTTTCCTCTTCTATTTTTTGGGAGAGTGTGTGAAATAATGATTTTAATTCTTATTTAAGCATTTGGTAGAATTCAAGAACAGCAAAGCCATCTGGGCATGGGCTTTTCTTTGTGGAAAGTGTTTTGATTGCTAATTCAATATTTTCACTTCTTATAGGTTTATTCATATTTTATACATTTTTTTCATTCAGTTTTGGTAATTGGTGTCTTTCTATGAGTTAACTCATTTTATTTAGGTTATGTAATTTGTTGGTATAACATTGTCCATAATACCCACGTATAATACTGTTTATGTAAGATTAGTAGAAACTTTCCCTTTATCTTATCTCTCCATCTCTATTATGTCTATCTCACCTTTGGTAAATCTATAATACCTAAAGGTCTGTCAATTTTGCTAATCTTTCCCAAGAATCGGCTTTTGGTTTCACTGATTTTTACTATTCTTTATTCTCTATTTTGTTATTTTCTACTTGAATCTTTTATTTCCCTCCTTCTTCTTGCTTTGGGTTTAATTTTGTCTTCTTTTTCTGTGTCTCAATATGGAAGGTTGATTTGAGATCCTTCTTATTTTTTGTTATAGGTATTTGCAGCTATAAATTTCCTCACTAAGCACTGCTTTTAAGGTGCATCTTATGAATTTTGTTATGTTGTGCCTTTGCTTTCATTCATTTAAAAATATTTTATAATTTCCCTTTTTTTGATGAAGTGATTATATAGGTTTGTGTTACATAACTTCCACAGAGATATAAATTTCTCAAATTTATTTCTGTTATTGATTTCCAATTATATTTTATTGTGATTGCAGAGCATACTTTGTACGATTTCAATGATTTTATGTTTATTTCTATTGTTTTGTAGCCTAACACATGGCACATCCTGGAGAAGTTCTATATATACTTGAGAAGCATGTGTATTTTTCTGTTGTTGAGTGGACTGTTCCACAAATGTTTATAAGATCCAGGTTTGTATAGTGTATTGCTATTTTCATCTGGAGAATTTCTATCTTGTTTTTAAAAATAATTTCTTTCCATGTATATTCTCTGTTTAGTGATACATTGGTTTCCTGGTTTCTTTTTTTTTTTTTTTGGATGAAATTTCGCTCTTGTTGCCCAGGCTGGAGCACAAGGGCATGATCTCAGCTCACTGCAACTTCCACCTCCCAGGTTCAAGCGATATTCCTGCCTCAGCCTCCCGAGCAGCTGGGAGGTGTGTGCCACCACCCCAGCTAATTTTGTATTTTAGTAGAGATGGGGTTTCACCATATTGGCCAGGATGCTCTGGATCTCCTGACCTTGTGATCTGCCCACCTCGGCCTCCCAAAGTGCATGCATCAGCCACCTTACCTGACTTCCTTTTGTTCTCTCTCTCTCTTTTTTTTTTTTTATGTGACGGTGTTTCGCTCTTGTTGCCCAAGCTGGAAATGGCACCGTTTCAGCTCACTGCAACCTCCACCTCCCGGGTTCAAGCAATTCTCCTACCTCAGCCTCCTGAGTAGCTGGGATTACAGGCATGTGCCACCATGCTCGGCTAATTTTGCATTTTTAGTAGCTCTTTCAAGCATATTTAAGACAGTTTGTTTAAAGTCTATTAAAGTGTAACATCTGTGTTCATTCAGGGACAGTTTCTATTAACTTCTTTTATTTCTGTTTATAAAGGTCATACTTTCTTGTTTCTCTACATGTCTCATATTTTTTGCTGAAAACTTGGGATTTTATATAATATAATGTGTCACTGATGGAAATCAGATTCCTCTACATCCCTGAGGTTATTTTTGCTTTTTGTTTAGTAAACTTTCTGAACTAATATCCTAAGGTCTGTATTTATTATAAGCAAAGTCTCTGCTCAGTTAGCTTAGTAATCAAGTAATGATTAGACAGAGATTACCTAAACACTTGGCACTAATAAGTCTCCAGTGTTAGCTGAGGGTCACTGTTTTCGTGTAGTGCATGGCTTCCACCCTCAAGCAGTTAATTTACAACTTTATATTCACTTTCTACTTGTGAAGAGCCATAACTTCAGCTTAAGGTGAGAATTTAGGACCCGCTCAGGTTTGTCCTGACCATGCTCAAAGCCCTTCATATGTGCATGGTTTTCTAGATTTCCACAAATATATCAGAGCTTTTCAAAGTCTACTGTGGACATTTCATTCCCCAGCTTTCCTTTTAAGTTTTTGATTAGCCTATAGTTTCCTCCAACTGTTATCCACTGTTTCAGGCAGACATGATTTTAAACAACTGCTGTAATTGTTTTCCACAAATACCTCCACGAAAAGATAGTTAACTTTGGGTAAGCTTTGAGTCAGGCCAAATAAAGACAAGCCATGGAAGTGGTGTCTTCCAGAGATCCACCAGATGGATTACATAATGACCCCTCTAGGAATAGGGCTTTAACAAAAACTTCAGTCCCATCTGTCCCCTCCAGTGGCTGCCAACTGCTGGTTTTCATTCTGATTGTAGATCGTTTACTTTTTTGGCTACTGTGCAACAGGGAAGAGGGGATTGGAAATAGGGTAAACTAAAATGCCACAAAGCTCTCTGGTCTTAGCAAGATGCAGCTATTTTTCTTGAATAAACATTCCTGATTATTCCAAGCCTTTGGTTAATTCCCAGCATTCTGAAAAAAAAAGTATTAACAGTTCTTACTGGTGCTTTCCTTGCTTTTATAGAGGAGAGTGGTTTCCAAAGTCTATACTCTACCATTTCCACTAATGTAACCTAATTGTTTTTATTATGACAGAACATTCTTCCTCTGGATTTTGCATACTTGGTTATCTCACTTTGATCCGGTCTTTGCTTACATTGCAACTCCTCAGAGTGGCTTTTCCTACTCACTGTTTTCACAATACTTGCAACTACCTAACTGTACTGTATTATCTTTATAGTACGTGGCAATATACTATATAGTTAACCAATGCTGTCCCCTGTAAAATATTACTCTGTAAGGATGAAGACTTTGTGTATTTTGTTCACCGTTTTAACTCTCTCATATAACACTGTCTTTGGCACATGGTATGAGCTCAATAATTATTTGCTGAATTATTAAATTGATTGATGACCACTTTTCCTTTCCCCAAATCAAATACCTGGCTAAATGAAATCAGTCTTTAATAAAATAATATTTACTATTTTCTATTTATTATTTTTTATGAATATTAATGTGATATACACTAATTAAAATATGGAAATGTAGAAACTTATAGAAAATAATAATTACCCATGGATACTCTTGTGAGCAGTTTGATACATAACAGTTTGTTTTACTGAACTGGATTTTTTTTTCNTTTACTGAACTGGATTTTTTTTTCCGAACGCATTTTTATGTATGGATGAACCTGCTTTATTTAAACATTTCCATATTGTTGAACTTTTTGAGATTGCCTTCAATTTTTTGTTAATCCATGACAAATCTTTTTGTAAAAAAATACTTTTTTTATTTTTATGGTCAGTTCCTAGGATTAAAATTGTACAATTAAAGTTTCTGAGTCTTAGAATATACAAAATGATGAGTTATTTTGATACATATTACTAAATTTCCCTTCAGAGATGATTTTTTTAACTTGTAACCATTCTGCAGTCTTGGATATTTCCTATTCCTTCAAAACTTTCCAACCTTTACTACATTCATATTTATTTTATCAGTTCATAGGCCAATAAAAATGTTATCTTGCATTGTTAATTTCTTTCATTACTAATGACACTGAGCATTTTTATATGTTTATTAATATTGATTTCAATTTTACAATTGCCTGCCCCATAACTATTTTTAGTTTTTTTAGTATTCAGTGTTTCCTTTTTTATAAGGGAGCCCTCTGTTAAGTAAATAATTCTTTATTGAACATATACACTCTTTCTTGATTTCTCATTTCTATTTTTATGTAAATTCTAGCATTTTTATTTCTTATGCAGTCAAATATCATAATTTTATTTATATAAACACTTAACTCTACTTGTTGTGTTTGATTCTTAATATTTCATATTTTTGCTATTGTGATGAGGTTTTCATCCTTTATATTTTCTAAATAATTACATTGGTAGATTAAAAAGGCATTGATATTTATTCAATTTTTACAGATACAGTTTTATTGCTTTAAACAATGTATTAATTATTCTCTTTTATTTTCATATTGATTATATTACTTGAAAGTAATTGTTCACTCATTTCTTCATTTAACACATAATTATTTGGTACATACTCTATTCCAGAGACTGTTCCTCACACTGAGAATATATTTTCATCTACAGAACAAGAAAGGTGATGACTTTATCCTCATAGCAGAAGAGAGGTAATGATCAAGCAAAACCTTCTGTAATATATCATATGATGATAAGTGTTATGAGTTATAAAACGGGGAAAGAGGCTATAGAGTGATGATGGCAGAAAAAGGTTACAATTTTCAATTTTCAATGGGGTGATTAAGGAAGAATGCTCTGATAAAGTGACATTTGAGAACAGACTTGAGGAAGTTAGGAAGTAAGTTATGGGAAGATCTAGATCTGGGCAAGCAATGTTCCAGATAAAGAGAACAGTACAAGAAAAGTGCTTCCCTGAAGCAGAAACAAGTCTAACATTTTTAAGGAACAGTAAGGAGGCCAATGTGCCTTTTGTGGAGTGATCATGAGGGAGAGTAGTAGGAGACAAGGTCAGAGAAGGAGTAAGGGTGGCAAAATATGTATAATCTTGTAGAATTTGGACTTTCATCATGAGTGAGCTGGGAAACCAATACATAATTTTAATGAAAAAAGTGACGTGATCCAACTTAAATTTGCTAATGATTTTTTCTGACTACTAGGGGAAGAATAAAGTAGTGGGGAAGGACAGAAGCATAGAAACTAGTAGTTGCAAGGTAATAGTCTAGGCAATAGATGATGTTGGTTATGACCTGGGTGGTAGTGCCAGAGGTTGTGTAAGTATACAGATTGGGAATACACTCTGATGGAATAGCTGATAATAGTTGTCTGGTCATAAATTATGAGAGAAAGAGGATAAAGAGTGTAATTCCTAAGTTCTGGGCCTGAACAATTGAGTTAATGACCTAACCATTTATGCAGATGTGGAAATCTAGGAAAAGGTTGGGGTTAGAATGAGGAATAAATCAAGCATTCTACCTTGTAAACAGTAAGCTTGAGTTTCCAATTAAGCATCCAAGTGGAGATGTCATGTAGGCAGTTGACTATACAAACATAAGTTCAGGGGGAGTTCTGGGCTAGAGACGTAAGTTTAGGTGCCACCCATTTATGGAAGGAATTTGGTTGAGATCATTTTATGTATGAAGTCCTCAAAGTCTGAGCACTGAGGCATTCTGACATGTATACATCATGAAAATGAGGAAGACCTAGCAGTAGAAATGGTAAGAAGTGACCTGTGAGGTACAAAGACAATAAAGAGCAAGTGGTGTCATACAAAAGAGTACTTTAAGAAGGAGCAATTGGCTCTTATTTTCTAAAATGTATATCTCTTATTTTTATTATTGCATTATATAGAAATTCCGGTAGTGATAGTACTAACAATTAATATCTATTAAGCACCTAGTATGTATTAGGCATTTTGTTTAGCACTTGACATTCATTATACAATTTAGTTCTCACAATAATATAGGAGTAAGTGAAAATTATCATCCCAATCCCTCAGATGCAAATCTAAGGACCAGGTAAATTAGACCACTTGCTTAATATTTCATAGCTAGTAAGTTTTGAATGTAGATTTGAACTCAGGATGTTGGAAGTCAAAATCAGTGTTTTTAACTGCTATGCCATTTTGGCAAAGTACTGTTAATCATTAGTGATGTTAGCAGTAGTCATCATTGGCTTTGAAATACTGGCATTTTTGCATTGAGCATGATATGGGTTGTTGGCACATCGATATAAATAGATTATATGATAAGTAGGTAGGTAGATAGACATAATCTTGCTATGGAAATGTAAGAAAATGAACTTTTGTAATTTAGTAACAATTTTATTAGAAGTAAATGCTGAAATTCATTTAAAACCCATTTGGGGCTCTTTTGAGTAAATATTGACAAGATTATTTTTTAATGCATATGGAAATTCAAGGGATCTAGAATAGCCAACATAGTTTTCAATAACAACAAAGGGAGACAACTTCTCCATTTGATTTCAAAACTTACCATAATGCTATATTAATATATAGAACTAAATAGTATAATGAATGTCAAGTGCTTAACAAAATGCCTAATACATACTAAGTGCCTAATACGTTAATTGTTAGTACTATCACCAGTGGTAGTAATAAAAACAGAATAACACTTACATAAGGGTAGACATATAGATCAATAGAACAAAATGGAAGTTCAGAAATAGATCCATACATATATAGCCAATGATTTTTGACAAAGGTGCAAAGTCAATCCAGAGGCAAAAAGATAGTCTTTTAAACAAATTGTGTTTAAACATTTGGATGCAGAAACAATTAACCTGATTTTTTTTCTGATCGTATACAAAATTAACTTGAATTGGATTATAGACCTAAATCTAAGATCCAAAACTATTAAATTTCTAGAAGACATGATAGAATACCATTATGATCTTGGGTTAGGAAAAGATTTCTTAAACAGCACACAAAATACATGGACCACAAGAAAAATATTTAGTAAATTGGACTGCATCAAAATTTAAAAGTATTGTTCTTCAAAATACATGAGTAAGAAAATGAAAAGATAAGCCATAGACTTGGAGAAATAGTTGCAAAACATGCTGATAAAATACTTACAACCTTACAGTAAGTTAAACAATTCAATTAAAAATTGGCAAAAGATTTAATCGGCCGCTTCACACACACACACAAAAATGGTATATGAACGGTCAGCAAGCACATGAAATGAGCAGACACTTCACAAAAGAAGACGTTTATGTGGCCAACAAACATATGAAAAAAAGCTCAACATCACTGATCATTAGAGAAATGCAAATCAAAACCACAGTGAGATACCATCTCATGCCAGTCAGAATAGTGATTATTAATAAGTCAAGAAACAACATGCTGGTGAGGCTGTGGAGAAATAGGAACATTTTTACACTGTTGGTGGGCATGTAAATTAGTTCAACCATTGTGGAAGATAGTGTGGCGATTCCTCAAAGATCTAGAACCAGAATTAGCATTTGACCCAGCAACCTCATTACTGAGCATATACCCAAAGGAATATACATCATTCTATTATAAAGATACGTGCAAGTTATGTTCATTGCAACACTGTTCACAACAGCAAAGACATGGAATCAACCCGAATGCCCATCAGTGATAGACTGGGCAAAGAAAATGTGGTACATATACACTTTGGAATATCATGCAGCCATGAAAAGGAATGAGATCATGTCCTTTACAGGGACATGCATGGAGCTGGAAATCAGTATCCTCAGCAAACTAACACAGGAACAGAAAACCAAACACCATGTGTTTTCACTTATGAGTGGGAGTTGAACAATAAGAACACAATGAAAACACATGGACACAGGGTGGGAACAACACACACTGGGGCTGTGCAGGGGAAAGGAGCATCAGGAAGAATAGCTACTGCATGTGGGGCTTAATACCTAGGTGATGGTTTGCTAGGTGTAGCAAATCACCAGGGCACACATTTACCTATGTAACAAACCTGCGCATCCTGCACATGTATCCTGGAACTTAAAATAAAATAAATCTTGAAAATAAATAAAATAAAAGATGCTCAGCAATGTTATCAAAAATGGCGATTAGGCCAGGTGTGGTGACTTACGCCTGTAATCCTAGCACTTTGGGGACACGAGGCAGGTGGATTACTTCAGGTCAGGAGTTCAAAATCAGCCTGACCAACAGGGCGAAACCCCTTCTCTACTAAAAATACAAAAATTAGCCAGGCGTGGTGGTGCCTTCCTGTAATCCCAGCTATTGGGGAGGCTGAGGAATGAGAATCACTTGAACCCGGGAGGCAGAGGTTGCAGTGAGGCGAGACCGTGCCACTGCACCCCAGCCTGGGTGACAGAGCAAGACTCCATCTAAAAAAAAAAGAAGAAGAAAAGGCAAATATAACCACAAGGAAATATCAGCACACACCATTACACCATTAAATGGTTAAAATTGACAAAAAGATAGAACACAACTGTAATTTTCATACACTGATGGTGAGATGATGAGATATAAAATAGTATAATCAGTTTGGAAAACATTTAAAATTTTTCTTATTAGCTTAAACATGCACTCATTATGACTCAGCAATCCCACACCTATATTTTATCCAGGAAAATAAAACTATATGCCCACACATAGAGTTGTGCACAAAGGATTATAGCTGCTTTATTGCTAATAGCCAAAAACTATAAACAATACAAATATCCATCAGCACATCAATACAATTAAATACTATTCAGCAATAAAAGAAATGAACCACTACAGACACATGCTACAACATGAATGAATGTCAAAAATATTAGGCTGAGCAAAAGAAGTCAGATAGAAAAAGTACATACTGTATTATTCCATTTATATAAAACTATGGAAGAGACAATTTAAACTGGTGGCCTTGGCCTGGCACTGGATGTACGTGGAAGGAGGATTGATGGTGATAGGACTCTGATGTGATTTTGATGGCAAAAGGACACTTTTACGTATAATAGAAAAATTCATTTTCCTGATAGTGGTGATGGTTACCTCTGTATAAGTTTGTCAAAACTCAACAAATTGCAGAAAGTTGTATTTTAATATAGGTAAATAATCCTTCAATAAGCTTTAAAAAAAAAAAAAAAAAAGACAATCTATTTTGGCAACCAAGGAGGTAATAATACATTTTTCCTGTCAATTATTAATGTGAGAAAGATAATGATAAATGTCCTAATATTCAACCTCTGCATTTCTGAAATGAAACATACTTCATTATAACAGTTTA
>NW_016817792.1:17618-21259 GCF_001698545.2 Rhinopithecus bieti
TTACTTTTGGCTGATGAATATTATTGAAAGAATATATGCCCAAAGACTTTTCCCTACAATTTTTCTTGCATACTCATACTTAATCTCTTATTTTGTACTGTCCGTTTTTAGAATGCTCGTTAAAAACAGACGTTATCTAAAATGTGTTCTTGTTTTCTCCTGTAAATCATTTTTTATTTATTTATTTATTTATTTATTTTTTGAGACAGAGTCTTGCTCTGTCACCCAGGCTGGAGTGCAGTGGCCGGATCTCCGCTCACTGCAAGCTCCGCCTACCGGGTTTACGCCATTCTCCTGGCTCAGCCTCCCGAGTAGCTGGGACTACAGGCGCCCACCACCTCGCCTGGCTAGTTTTTTGTATTTTTTAGTAGAGACGGGGTTTCACCGTGTTAGCCAGGATGGTCTCGATCTCCTGACCTCGTGATCCGCCCGTCTCGGCCTCCCAAAGTGCTGGGATTACAGGCTTGAGCCACCGCGCCCGGCCTCAATCATTTTTAAAAGTATGTCCTTTTGCTTGCAAGACAAGATATTGTCCATGATTGTTATTTTTCCATTTGCAAAGTATAATAGACTTAGCAGATTTGACACTCCAAAGGTATTCATAGTATCCTTATAGCTTGCCTTCCTTCTTTGTAAAAGCAGAGGATCTAAAATACCTTGCCAGACTGCCTTGAAGCTGACTACGGCTATATGAGGCAATATTTGGTCATTGAAGTACAAACAAATGATGCTGGGAGGGCTTGCTACAAACTTTTTATGTGAACATACTAAGCATGTATGTAAGTGTATGAACATACTAAACCAGGATGTCCTTTGGATACTTTGTATATTCCTGCCTGAAATTCAGATATGAAGCTAGGACATACAGGCACCTTGTAACCATGCAGGGAAAAGCTACACAATAAAGCTAGCAGAGTAAGAAGATAGAAAAAGCTTAGATATTTGTTGAAGTCCTTGAGTAGCTATACCAGCCCTGGGTTACCTCCCTCTGGCCTTTACATCACTGAAATATGTAGCCTCTCACCTTTGTAGGTGCTGTTGGTCAGCTTTTCTCATACATGCAGACAAATGTGAGTGCAATTTTCTTGTTTACATTTAATACCTACCAGGTTACTGTTGAAATCTCACACCTTAAACTGGAGAGCAGAGTGATATGTATTAAAAGTAACTGTAACTAATGGCCGGGCACAGTGGCTGACACCTGTAATCCCAACACTTTGGAGAAGCCAAGGTGAGCAGATCACTTGAGGTCAGGAGTTCGAGACCAGCCTCTACTACAAATACAAAAATTAACCAGGTGTGAATGGTGCATGCCTGTAGTCCCATCTACTTTGGAGGCTGAGGCAGAAGAATCCTTTGAACCCGGGAGATGGAGGTTGCGGTGAGCCAAGATCTCATCACTACACTCCAGCCTGGGTGACAGAATGAGACTGTCACCCACAAAAAAAAGTAACTAGTTATGGAGCAGTGTATGAAGAAGGGGTTGGTGCTTTGAGAAGTCTCTGGAGAATATTTTTATATTTCTGTTTCCCTCTATTTGTTTCCTCTATTTGTAATAGTTTCCCTCTATTTGTAAGCCACTGAGCTATAGGACAGCTTTCTGTATTCAGATGTCTTTTTAGTTAGCCTCCATCCCAGTTATTTGGTAGCTCCGTCTGTCTGGCCTTCTTCCCAAGCCTGTTGCCAGAAATGCAGTCATCTGTACAGATGGCTATCTGCTCCTGGTAGCTCTGTGAATCATGGAGTGTCCCAGAGTAGTTGCTTGTTGATATTATGGCTCTTCACTAGCAAAGGGTACTTGAGGAGGGTTGTTATACATCTGCCCTAACATCCATCCTTGCCTGCAGCCCTTACTCTTCTAAATGAGGTGATAATGGTTGGCTTTTTTTAGGATTGCCTCTATCTATGGTCATGATTCTGTGATGTCTTTTCAGAAGAGAGTTGACATTAAGATTTGCAGCTTTCTTCAATATGCTGACATGTTCATAATATTAAGAAGAAATTCCCAGTATGTGACTAGCACCCTTGCCAGATTTCCAGAAATGAAACAAATTCCTTGCCACCCTTTTAATTCCTTGGCTTGTTCCATAGGTGGATATTTAGAAAGAGGCACTATTCAAGTCTCAACTTATGCAGAGTTCTCAAAGTTTGCTTTAAATTTATGAAGATATGTAAACATTCAGAAGGGAAATTAAACATATCTGTCCCAAATGCAAATGTTCTGCTACATGACACTTGATATTAAATCAAATGTCCCTCAGTCCGATCAGTGTGGTGCAATGTGAAGTGCAATGGCTTGGGACCTAGAGATTCAGTTACCAGGTGTGTGACCAGGGGCGAGGGATTACAAATTCTCCATTTCCTCATCTCTTAAAAAAAAGTTTGGATTATAGTTTTCAGCTGTCATTTGTTTGTTTTTTGACTAGTCTGTTCTTTTATTATTATTATTATACTTTAAGTTCTGGGATACATGTGCAGAAGGTGCAGGTTTGTTACATAGCTATACGCGTGCCATATGGTGGCACCTATCAACCCGTCATCTATATCAGGTATTTCTCCTAATGCTATCACTCCCCTAGCCCTCCATGCCCTGATAGGCCCCAGTGTGTGATGGTCCCCTCCCTGTGTCCATGTGTTCTCATTGTTCAACTCCCACGTATGAGTGAGAACATATGGTATTTGGTTTTCTGTTCCTATGTTAGCTTGCTGAGAATGATGGTTTCCAGCTTCATCCATGTCCCTGCAAAGGACATGAACTCATCCTTTTTTATGACTCCATAGTATTCCGTGGTGTATATGTGCCACATTTTCTTTATCCAGTCTATCATTGATGGGCATTTGGGTTGGTTCCAAGTCTTTGCTATTGTGAACAGTGCTGCAATAAACATATGTGTGCATGTGTCTTTATAGTAGAATGATTTATAATCCTTTGGGTATATACCTCGTAATGGAATTGCTGGGTCCAATGATATTTCTGGTTCTAGATCTTTGTGGACTCACCACACTGTCTTCCACAATGGTTTAACTAATTTACACTCCCACCAACAGTGTAAAAGTGTTATTTGGATTATAGTTTTTAACCAAAATTTTACTGAGAAATAGTAACTATCCAGTGTCTGTAGTGTGAAACTCAGGAATAAACACATAGAAGAGAGAAACAGAAAGGAACATATTTTCAAGACATGAAATAGCAGGCAATCAACTAAGAGTCCTTCTAGCCCTAATATTCTGCTATATAATCTGTTTCAGTGTGTGACATTTCTTGGAATTACCATACTTCCATCAAAAATGGGCTTCCACATTCTTGTGAATTAAAGATAGATAGGTAGAATAGATATAGATTTACATACATACAGTGGTTATTTTTAACTTGATGGTTTTTATGTTTTAAAAATTTGTGCCTTTCTGAATTTTTCATATTTTCTACAGAGCCATATATTTTACATTTAATAATACAAAAGGACAATTATTTTCCCATAATGACATATTCATTTGGGGAAGAGGTTGTCTAACAAAGACCAATGGGCTGTATAATATCCTGCAGTCAGTTTCTAAAAAGGTTGATACAATAATTGCTGCAGTAGCAGCAGCAGCAACAATAATGATAAAAAAAATTTAAGCTCTTACTTGAGCCCTATTTT
>NW_016817792.1:23625-29026 GCF_001698545.2 Rhinopithecus bieti
GCCAGAATGGTCTCGATCTCCTGACCTCGTGATCCGCCCGTCTCGGCCTCCCAAAGTGCTGGGATTACAGGCTTGAGCCACTGCGCCCGGCCCTCATTTTCTTTATATGATTTTCGAAGCACAAAAATACGTAATTTTAATGAAGTCAAATTTAGTTATTCTTTCTTTTCTTACTTGTGCTTTTTGTGTCATATCTAAGAAGGTTTGCCTAATCTAGAGTTGTAAATGTTTATATCTATGTTTTCTTCTGAAAGTTTTAAAGTTTACATCTTGTATTTAGATGTTGTTTATATTTTGAATTAATTTTCATGCATGATCTGAGCAAGTTGTCCAACTTTATTCTTTTGTGTCTACATATCCAGTTATCCCAGAACGTTTGGTTGAAAAGCCTTCTTTTCCACTAAATTATCTTGACACTCTTGATGAAAGTCAATTGACAATAAATGTAGGAGTTTATTTTTGTGCTGTTAATTGTATTCCATTGACCTCTATCTATTCTTTTTTAACTTTTAAGTTCAGGAGTACATGTGCAGGCTTGTTATATAAGCAAACTTGTGTCAGGGTGGCAGGGGGTGGGGTTGCTGAACAGATTATCTCATCACCCAGGCATCAAGCCTAATACCCATTAGTTACATTTTATCATCCTTTCTTTTCTCTCCTCCCATCCTCAACCCTCTGGTAGGCTCCAGTATGTGTTGTTCTTCTCTAGGTATCCATGTGTTCTCATTATTTACCTCCCACTTATAAGTGAGAACACGCAGTATTTGATTTTCTGTTCCTGCATTAGTTTCCTAAGAATAATGGCCTCCAGCTCCTTCCATGTTCCTGCAAAGGACATATCTCATTCGTTTTTACGGCTGCATAGTATTCCATGGTGTATATGTACCACATTTTCTTTATTCAGTCTACCATTGATAGGCATTTAGGTTGATTCTATGTCTTTCCTAACGTGAAAAGGGCTGCAATGAATATATGCACATATGTGTTTCATGATAGAATGGTTTATATTCCTTGGGGTATATATCCAGTAACAGGTTTGCTGGGTTGAATGCTAGTTCTGTTTTTTTTGTTTGTTTGTTTTTGTTTTAGGTCTTTGAGGAATTGCCACACGTTTTTCTATGATGGTTGAACTAACTTATGTCCCAGCAACAGTCTACAAATATTCCTTTTTCTCTGCAACCTTGCCAGCACCTATTAAATTTTTATTTTTTAGCCATTCTTACTGGTGTGAGATGGTATTGAGGCAGGCAAACAGGGTCTGGAGGCAGGGAACATAAGGCCAATTCACACTACAGTTATGACAGGAAATATCCTCTCCATAGAGGATATTGTTTAATTCTTTGTTCAAGATGCCAAGAACCTGGGTACCCTCCACCATTGACAGAATCTCATGTAGTTTACATTTACATTTCTCTAATGATCAGTGATTTAGAGATTTTTTTCCTTAGCCTTGCTGGCCTCATGTGTATCTTCTTTTGAAAAGTGTCTGTTCATGATCTTTGCTCACTTTCTAATGGGATTATTTTTTCTTGTAAATTTGCTGAAGTTCCTTATAGAGGCTGGATATTAGACTTTTGTCAATTGCATAGTTTGCAAAAATTTTCTACCATTCTGTGGGGTGTCTGTTTACTTTGTTGATAGTTTCTATTGCTGTGCAGAAGCTCCTTAGTTTAATTAGATCCCATTTGTCAATTTTTCTCTTTTGTTGCAATTGCTTTGGTTGTCTTCATCATGAAATCTTTGCCCTTGCCTATGTCCTGAATAGTATTGTCTAGGTTGTCTTTCAGGGTTTTTATAGTTTTAGGTTTTATGTTTAAGACTGTAACCTATCTGGAGTTAATTTCTGTATATGGTGTAAGGAAGGGGTCCGGTTTCAATCTTCTGCATGTGGCTAGCCACATGCATCATTTATTGAATAGGGAGTCATTTCGCCATTGCTTGTTTTAGTCAGGTTTGGTGAATATCAGAGAGCTGTATGTGTGCAGTCTTATTTCTGGGTTCTCTATTCTGTTCCCTTGGTCTATGTGTCTGTTCTTGTACCAGTACCATGCTGTTTTGGTTACTGTGGACCTGTAGTATAGTTTGAAGTTGGGTAGCATGATGCCTACAGCTTTGTTCTTTTTGCTTAGGATTGCCTTGGCTATTTGGGCTCTTTTGTAATTTGTTCCATATGAATTTTAAAATAGTTTTTTTTTTTTTTTTTTTCTAGTTCTGGGAAGAATATCATTGGTAGTTTGATAGGAGCAGGATTGAATCTGTAAATTTCTTTGAGAAGTATGGCCATTTTAGTGATACTGATTCTCCTATCCATGAGCATGGAATATTTTTCCATTTGTTTGTGTCATCTCTGATTTCTTTCAGCAGCGTTTGGTAGTTCTTATTGTAGACATCTTTTACTTTCCTGGTTAGCTATATTCCTAGATATTCATTCTTTGTGTGACAATTATGAATGGGATTGCCTTCCTGTTTTGACTCTCTGCTTGGCTGTTGGTGGTATGTAAGAATGCTAGTGATTTTTGTACATTGACTTTGTATGCTGAGACTTTGCTGAAGTTGTTTAGCAGTTTAAGGAGCTAGACCTGTATCTATTCTTATAGCTATATCACAATTTCTTGATTACTGCGGTTTTTTTTTTTCACCTTTGTTATTGTTTTAGTTATTCTGGTCTCTTGCATTTCCCATGAATTTCAGGAAAAGATTTTAAATTTTAATACAAAAAGCAACCATGACTTTGATAGAAATTGCAGTGTCTGTGGATCAATTTGTGGAATGTGATTGTTAGTTTCATGTGGCAACTTGTGTAGTACTCAAATCAAGCATTAATCTCCGTGTCTCCATAAAGGTATTTTCTAGGTATAGTTAACATCTACAATCAGTTTCCTTTAGGTAAAGGAGATTATTTTTGATACTGTGGGTGAGACTTATGCAATGAATTGACAGGCCTTAGGAATAAAAACAAGTTTCCTGGAAAAGAAGAAATTCTGTTTCCACACTCAGCATCAATTTCTGCTTGAGTTTTCAGTTGGCTTGCCTGCCCTATAGATTTGGTACTAGCCAGCACCCACAATCACATAAGCCAACTCCTTGAATAAGTGTTTTCTTTTTTGTGTGCTTTTGAGACAGGGTCTCGCTCTGTTGCCCAGGCTGGAGTGCAGTGGTGTGATCATAGCTAACTGCAGACTTGATCTCCCAGGCTCAAGCAATCCTCCCATCTCAGTCTCATGAGTAGCTGGGACTACCAGTGCACATAACCATGTCTGGCTAATTCTTTGTTTTTTGTAGAGATGGTTCTCACTGTATGGTCATGGATTGTCTGGAATTCTTGGGCTCAAGTGATCCTTTTGCCTTGGCCTCCCAAAGTGCTGAGATTCCAAGTATGAGTCACCACACCTGGCCTGAAATAAATGTCTTCATAAATATTCTTTCTCCTTCTCTCTCTTCCTCTCTCTCTTTCCACCACTCTTTCTCTCCTATTTGCTCTCTTTCTCTGGAAAATCCTAACTAATAATAAAGTATAGCCATCTTAACAATACAAAGTCTACTAATGCAGGATCATAAGACGTCTTTTCATTCATTACATCTTTTCCATTTCTTTCAACAATGATTTATACTTTCTAGTTGAACTCATTTATGATTCCAATAGGTTTTTTTGGAAATTACTTATAATTTCCTCAATACAAGGTCACGTCATTTGCAAATAGATGTAGTTTTACTTCTTTCTTTCCAATCTGAATTTCTTCCATTTCTTTTTCTTACCCTATATCCCTGGCTAGGAAATCCAGTAAAATTTTGAAAACATGTGGAAATGGCAGATATCTTGTCTTGTTCCTGATCTTATGGGGATAACTTTTACAATTACAATCAATAATTGTAAAGTGAGTTGTAGCTTCTCTTTATCAAATTGAGGAAGTTCCCTTCTGTGTTTAATTTGTGAGTATTTTTCATCATAAAAGAGTGTTGGCTATCGTCAAATGGTTTTTCTACATCTATTGAGATGATTGAGTGTTTTTTTTCGTTATCAAATGAACATGGTACATTACATTTTTTATTTTTATATGTTGAATTAATCTTGCATTACTGGATTAAAGCTGCTTGTTCATGGTGTATAAAATGTTTTTATGTGTTTCTGGTTTTGGTTAGCTAGCATATTTTAGAATTTTATATCTTTATTCATAAATCATATTGGTCTGTTTTTGCCCTGTGAATTTTGGCATGCTGTTGGTAAGTGCATATACATTCATAATTATTATGTCCTCTTGACGGATTAACCCTTTATCATTGTAAAATATTCTTTCTCTCTAGTATGAATTTTTGTACTAAAATCTATTTTTTAATAGAAGTATATCTACTCCTCTATCATTATTACTTTTCGCATAGTATATCTTTTTCTATTATTTTACCCTCAACATGTTTTGTCTTAGAATCTAGAGTGTGTTCCTTTTGGAAATAGGTATCTAAAACATATCATGTAGTTTTCTTCATTCTGCCAATCTCAATGCTTGAATTGGAGATTTTAATAGATTTATTTTTATTGCAGTATTATATATATAACCTAAAATTTACTATTTAAACCATTTTAAATTGTACAATTGAGTGTCATGAATATATTCACAACCCTCAAAACTATTTATTTTCAGAACATTTTGTCTTCCCAAACTGAAATTCTGTCATTTTATGCACAATTTTTAAAATTATGGTGAATTCAATTTATCTATTTTTTCATGTGTTGCCTGAGTTGTGGGTGCCATATCTAATTCATTTATATTAATGTCACTACTAAGAGAGTAAGATTGACATCTGCCATTTTGCTATTTTTTTTAATATATCTTACATCTTCTTTGTTCCTCTTCCTCATTACTGTTTTTTCCCCCCTGTTAAATAGCTATTTTCTACTGTACTACTTTAATTCCCTTGCCATTTTCATGCTGTGTTTTAAAGTTATTTTCTTGGTGCTTGCCCTCAGGATTTCAATTAACGTCTTAACTTATAGCAGTGTATTTTAGATTAAAAACAACTTAAATTAAGCAGTATAGAAAAACTTTTCTTCTATATATCTCTGTTCCCTCCATGTTCCTTTTTACTATCATTGTCATATAAATTCAGTCTTTAAACATTATAAGTGCATCAACAGAGTTTTATAATTATTGTTTAATGCTATTTTCTTTTAACTCAGTTAAGAGAAGACCATTACAAACAAAAAAAATACATACTATCATTTGTATTTGCTTTATGTTGTTCCTGGTACTCTTTATTTCTTTATGTGGATTTTAACTACCATCTTAATGTTTTTTTTCTTTTTAACCTGAGAACTTTCTTTAGTATTATTTATAGCAAGATCTACTAGTGACAAATTGTAAGTTTTTGCTGATCTGGGAAGTATTTTTTTTTTTTTTTTTTTTTT
>NW_016817792.1:31388-43156 GCF_001698545.2 Rhinopithecus bieti
TGTTAGCCAGGATGGTCTCGATCTCCTGACCTCGTGATCCGCCCGTCTCGGCCTCCCAAAGTGCTGGTATTACAGGCTTGAGCCACCGCGCCTGGCGATCTGGGAATGTTTTAATGTCTTCATCTATGAAAGATAATTTTTCTGCATAGAGAATTGTTGGTTGACAGTCTTTTTCTTTAAGCACTTTGAATATGTCATCCAACTGTGTTCTGTCCTCCATGATTTCTGATGAAAAATTATCTGTCAATGTTATTGTGGATTCTTTTTACACAATGAGTTGCTTCTCCCTTTCAGGTTCTAAGATTCTCTATTTTTAAAGTTTGAGAGTTTTATTATGATCTGTTTCAGTGGGGCTTTCTTTGCATCTGTCCTACTTGGATCTCATTACTCTTGATCATACAGATTAAAGTCTTTCTTCAAATTACTGAGATTTTGAAAAGTGTTTCTTCAAATATTCTCTCTGTCTCTTTCACTCTCTCTTCTTCTGGGATTTCTATTTTGCATATTGTGTTAGACTGAATAATGGCCCCCAGTGATATCCAGGACCTAATCCCTAGAACCTTGAGAATATCACTTTAAATGCCAAAAGATAGCTTTCACTGTGATTAAATTAAATATTTTGAGAGGATGGGATTATCCTAGATTAGTCACATGGCCTTAAGTGCAATCACAAATGTCCTTATATGAGAGAGACAGTGGGGGAGATTTGACACAGCAGGCATAAGGTAATATGAATGTGAAAGTACAGAAACATGAAGACACTATATTGTTGACATTGAAGTTGGAAGGAAAGGGCCATACATATAGAAATGAAATTCTAGGAGCTGAAAAATACAGGGAAACAGATTATCTCTTGTGTCTCTGAAGGGAGTGTGACCCTGACAACACCTTTGTTTCAGCCCAGTAAAACTGATTTCAGTCTTCTGGCCTTGGAACTCTAAGAGAATAAGCATTTTTAAAGTCACAAAGTGTGTGATAATGTTTTCTACAGCAGCCAAAGGAAGCCCATATATATGTGTTGGCATGGTTGATGATATATCAAAGTTCTCTGAAATTCTGTTAATTTTTCTTCATTTTTTTCTTTCTGTTTCTGAGACTAGATAATCTCAATGACCCCATCAAGTTAGCTGATTCTTTATCTTCCTTTTTTCTTTCTTCTGTCTGCTGTTGAATCCCTCTGGTACATCTTTTATTTCTGTCTTACACTTATCAACTCTAGAATTTGTAGTTCATTTGTTGTAATGTTTATCTCTATCAGTATTCTCTACTTGATGAGACATAATTCTCACACTTTCATTTAATTATTTAGAAGTGGTTTCCCCTGGTTGTTTGTACAGATATAAAATAGCTGATGTAAAGTATTTTGCTGCTAAGTACAATGTCTGCTCTTGTATTTTCCTCTAGTTTGTTGTTGAGGTCTCTCTCTGGAGAGAGGTTATAAATTCTAGCCCTGCTTTGATGGGGTTCCAGGGGATTTGGTTGTAGATGTCTACAGTGTGCCTTTCATTTCTTAATCCTGGAAGACAGCCTAATGCCTAAATGTCCAACCCACATGGAAGGTATCTTTTTCACAGGAAACTTGTTTATAATGGCAGACACCCTTATTGCTTTTGTTTGACCTGTGTACGGTTCATTTCTACCAGGATAGCCATTCTCTAAAAGAGCCTCACTGAGAGGAAAGTAGAGTTTGCTTTTGTCAATCAGGTGAGAAACATAGGAGGCAGCACAACACAACTCATGAAATAACAGAAGCATTTTTAAACTCTCAGATCTATAGGAGAAGAGGGGTACTCATGAGGGAACACAGAAAGCCTGAAGGCAACAAAGTGCTCAACTAGTCGGTGAGGGGTGACAGACTTGGGGGACTTGTGGGACTATGCCTTTATTAAGGCTCATGGGTGTTATCCCTTAGGCTCTCCCACAGGGACTGTGGAATGGCTAGTTTAAAGAAAACATGAATGAAGCGGGAAAATTATTCACGTGACTCTGGTGTTGATCAATAGGTTTTCTTATGGTCAGCAGCTATGGGATGTGTTAGGTCTTGAGTAAGCAAGATGAGGAATAACCAGGCTATATCAAAAACACAGAGAGAGGAAGTTTTAACTAGGCCAAACAGGTCAGAGTATAACTAGGTTTTGAGTAACTTATGTCAGGCCTAAAAATGGATGCTGAAATAGCAACTATGCTAAACAAATTTCTGATAGCTTTTCTTCAGGGATAGTTTCTATTGACTGCTTTTTCCTCAGGTATGGGCCATAGTTTCCAGTTTCCTTGCATGTCTCAATTGTTTTGTTATTGAAACTGAACATTTAAATAATATAATGTGAAATTTCTGAAAATCAGATTTTTCCCCATTCCTAAAGTATTTTGGTGTTTTTCTGTTTACTTTTGTTGCTGCAGTTTGATTAATGACTTTCTTGAACTATTTCTGTAAAGTCTGTATTATTTGATGTGTATGGTTACTAGTCTCTGCTCAGTTAGCTTAGTGGCCAGCTAATGATTGGACATATATTAGATTAGACACATATGAGAAATTAGGGCCTTCTCAAGTCTTCCCTAGGTATGCACATAGCCCTGCCCATACTTGCATCCTTCTAAAATTCCCAAGAATATGTTGAAACTTTTAAAATCCTCCTATGGACATCTCATTCCCTAGCTTTTCCTTTTATATTTTCTAGTCAACTTCATGTTTGCCCTAATTGTAGTTGACACCTCAAGCAGCTGCAATGTTGAACAACTGCCACAGATTGATTTAAACAAAAGCCTGTTCACACTGAACGAGGTTGAATCAGGTGAAACAAAGACAAGTTCTATAGGTTGAGATATTTAGAGAACTGCCAGACAGGTCCCTGATGCCATTCTGTGGGGATGGAGCTGGCAGACACCTTTAATGGCCTTCTTCCACTTTTGATGGCTGCCAGAATGCTGTTTTTACACCACTATAATTGTAGGGCACTTGGCTTTTGAGAATATTGCAGAGTTGAGTAAAAGAATATGGAAATATGGTAAGTTAAAATGTCACAAATTTCACTGTTCTTGCCTATATCCAGAAAATTTTCAAAAATAAAGACTTCTCAAATTCTTACAAGTTTTTAATTAATTTCCAGAGTAATGAACAAGTTAATTTAGAATTTTCACCTGTGTTCTTATTGCTTTTATGGGGAAAAGGGTTTTCAGAAGTTCTTACACTGCCATTTTAGTAATTAACCACTGGAAGAAAATGTACAAACTACACCTCTGACAAAGGATTCATAACTAGACCATATACCAAACTGAAAACTCAATGAAAATTTCTTAAAACATCCAATAGAATATAGAGAAAATTCATCAACAATCATTTTGTAAAATAGGATATATGTATTCAAAATAAACACATGAAAAAATATAGCTACTTTAAAAACAGTTTGGCAATATATTACAAAACTGAATATGTGACTATTTTATAACTCAGAAATGCTTATTAATTTATCTTAGATAAATGAAAGCCAATGATCACACAAAACCTTATACATTAATATCCATAACAACTTTATTTATAATAGCCCAGAACTAGAAAGAACATAAATGTTGTTCAACAGGTGAATAGTTAAACTATGGCACATCTCTACCATGGAATACCACACAGAAATTAAACATTGTATTACTGATATAGACAACAGTTTGGATGCATCTCAAGGGAATTGTGCTGAGTGACAAAAGCCAATCTCTATGTGTTATATACTGTATGATGAGATTTATATAACATTCCTGAAATAATAAAATTATAAGGATGAAGAACAGATTAGTGTTTACCAGCTTTTATAGATGAAAAAGGATGACAGGGAGATGTTTATAAAGGAATAGCACAAGGGATCTTAGTGGTGATGGAACAGTTCCATATCTTGATCATTGTGGTGGTTACCCAAATATACACATGTGGTAAAATTACATAGACCTACACACACATAACGCACACACACACACACAAAGTAGTGTAACACTAGTAAAGTCTGACTAAGGTCTGTGGATTATACAGATGTCAATTTCTTGGTTTAAATATGATACTGTAGTTATGTAAGTTGCTACCACTAGAGGAACTAGATAAAGGGCATATCGCACTTCCCTGTACTCTTGCATCTTCCTTTGAATCTATAAATATTTCAAAATAAAAGTTTTTAAAAAATCAATTGGAATAGACACATACTTATTCCTATAGTAGTGTTATTATATTCATTTATTAATATATTCTCATAGCCTTCTTCATATGAAGATAAGGTATAGGGAAGAGTCATATCTAGTATTTGGGAAACGGAAAGAAACTCCAGTGGACCCACTTGAGAGTATATCATGGCAGAAAAAATTTGTTTCAGATGTACTATTTTCTGGTACCACAGATAAAGAATAAGGATAATGCAATTGGAACAGTTGAAATATTGGCTTGTTTACTTGCATTTGTGTGTTTGTTTTAAATTTTACTCTGTGTATTAGTTCATTCTCATGCTACTATAAAGAAATACTCAAGACTGGGTAATTTATAAAGAAAAGAGTTTTAACTGACTCGCAGTTCTGCATGGCTTTGGAAGCCTCAGGAGACTTACAATCATGATGGAAGGCCCCTCTTCACAGGGTGGCAGGAGAGAGAATGAGTGCCAGCAGGGGAAATGCCAGATGCTTAGAAAACCATTGAATCTTGTTATAGATCACTATCATGAGAACAGCATGAGGGAAATCACCCCCATAATTCAATCCTCCATGTGGTCCCACCCTTGACACATGGGGATTATTACAATTCAAGGTGAGATTTGGGTGGGGATACAGAGCCAAACCATATCATTCTGCCCCTGGCCCCTCCCAAATCTCTTGTTCTCACATTTCAAAACACAATCAGGCCCTTCCAATAGTCCCCCAAAGTATTAACTCATTCCAACATTAACCCAGAAGTTCAAATCCAAAATCTCATCTGAGACAAAGCAAGTCCCTTCCACCTATGAGCCTGTAAAATTGAAAGCAAGTTAGTTATTTCCGAGATACAATGGGGTATAGGCATTGAGTAAAACACCCATTCCAAATGGGAGAAGTTAGCCAAAACAAAGCTATAGGCCCATGCAAGTCCAAAATCCAATAGGGCAGCTGTTAAAGCTTAAAGTTCCAAAATGATCTCCTTAGACTCCATGTCTCACATCTATCTGGGTCACAATAAAGCCAGAGGGGGGCTCCCACAGCCTTGGACAGCTCTTCCCCTGTGGCTTTGCAGGATACAGCCACCCTCACAGCTGTTTTCATGGGCAGGTGTTAAGTGCCTGTGGCTTTTCCAGGTGCATGGTGCAAGCTATTGGTAGATCTACTATTCTGGGGTCTGGAGAACTATGGCTCTCTTCTCAGAGCTCCACTACACAATGCCCCAGTGAAGACTGTGTGGGAGCTCCAACCCCACATTTCCCTTCTGCACTGCCCTAGCAGAGGTTCTCCCTGAGAGCTCCACCTCTGCAGCAGACTTCTGCCTGGACATCCAGGCATTTCCATACATCCTCTGAAATCTAGGCAGAGGTCCCCAAACCTCAATTCTTGACTTCTGTGCACCTGCAAGCCCAACACCATGTGTCAGCTGTCAAAGCTTGGGGCTTGCACTCTCTGAAACAATGGCCTGAGCTGTATGTTGGCCCCTTTTAGCCACAGCTGGAGCTGAAGCAGCTGGGACACAGGGCACCATGTCTCAAGGCTGCAAAGAGTAAGGGGGAGCCTGCGGCCTGACCCACTAAACCATTTTTTTCCTTCAAGGCCTCCTGGCCTGTAGTGGGAGAGGCTGCAGTAAAGGTCTCTGACATGCCCTAGAGACATTTGCCCCATTGTCTTGCTGATTAATATTTGTAGTGAAAGGAATATTCTACATCTTGAAAGGAGTTTCTGTTACATGAGTACGCATTTGTCAGTACACATGAATTGGTATACCTAACAGGTTTGTATACGATACAGTATATAAGTTTAGCTCCATTTATCCCCCAAAGAAGTATAGAAATATTAAACTCTACCTCCTGATATGCATGATAAAGAGTTTAAAGATGAAGTGTATTGATGTCTGTAACTTATTTTGAAATGAAAAAAATAATTATTTTATAGATAAGAGCATTAATTGATGCATATATTTGTGTAAAAAGAAACATAAAAAAGTTTGTATATGACTGTATAATTCCTTACATTTTTCAGTGTGTTTGATTGAACATTTTCATAATGAAATGTTGGGTGAAATATTTGGAAATGAATATAATCAACTAACTTGTAACCTTAACTTGGAGATTGTATCAAATTGGTTAGAGGTGTGGACGAAGCCAAATTAAATTGTAACTATAGGTTTTTTAAAATTTGTGTTGAGTTAAATTGTAAGGTAAACTGAAAGAAGCTGTGTAAGAGAACCAAGGATCATCATGGTAAAGAGAATGAACATGAGATGTGTGTGTGTCTGTGCATGTACATGTGTGTGAGAGAAAAAGAGAAGGGGGGGATAGCTGGGCACAGTGACTCACAATTGGAATCTTCATGACTTGGGAGGAGGAGGTGGGAGGACCACATGAAGCCAGGAGTCCAAGACCCACCTGGGCAACATAATGAGACCCCCATCTCTACAAAAAATTTAAAAATATTAGCTGGGCATGGTGACACATGCCTTGTAGTCCCAGCTACTTGGGAGGCTGAAGTGGGAGGATCACTTGAACCAAGAAATTCGAGGCTGCAGTGAGCAGCGATTGTGCCACTGTCATCCATCCTGGGTGACAGAGTGAGACCTCAACCCCAGAGAGAGAGAGAGAAAAAAAAAGGAGAGAATATTTTAAATTATTTTGCAAAATTCAACAATTCCAAAATACACTTTATTCAAGGAAAAAAATAATTAAAGTATGCATTTTAGATATTGGGGTGATGTCAGCAAGATGGCAGAATAGGAATTTTCTCCTGTCATTTCTCCACTATCTACAATTTTGACAACCACTCAAGTATGAGAGTACCTTTGTGGGAGTCTGATAGTCCAGCTCACAGATGGAGCAAAACAATTATGAGAATAGGCACATTGAAAAGAACCATAAAATAGTTTCACTACTTATGTCATCCCTCTCTCAAGCTAGCAGAACTCAATGCCAAGAGATACACCTTTGACGCATGATTTCTCCAATGGGTGAAAGGGAGAGTGTAGTAAATGAATGCCTGGCTTTCCTAGCCATATGGGACACTGACCAAGAGGCCTACTTCTTTCTCTCCCCACTCAGAATACTGAGGGAATCATCATGGCTGAGTGACTGAGAGGCTGTGAGCAGGGAATAGAGGTAGGAACTCATAGCAACCAGAGACTGAAATTCAACAAAGGGACACATATGCTACTAACAATTTCATAGACTCCATCAGGAGACCCACTAGTGGCTTGGGATGCCTGAACTGTAGACCCCCGAAACTGACACATGGGTGCTCCTGAAACTTTGCATGTCTCCCTCCTTCCTCTACCTTGGCTTGCTCCCTGCACATGGCCCAAACCCTGACAGTGAGTGTGAACTTGTGAGCATGCAGAGGCAGGCAGCTTGACTCTGTGGGAATGGGAGAAGGCACACGAACTTGAACACTTTAGGGCACCATATTAGAGAAAACAAATGGGAAACTCTCAGAATTTGGTTTGGTTTTATGAAATTAAGAAAAAACAGATAATTTTAAAATTTCTCAAAAAGAGGTTGAGTGACACATCTACAGAAAGGATGTGCAAGAGTCTTAGTATCCCCAGTCAGGCTAACTGGTATAACTGTTTCTCTTCTGAAGCCAGGCAGTATAGACTGAAGGAGGTGACTACTTCTTCAAATGTGAACATGGCAACATGAGATTTCAAGAAACACCTGCCAAAAACAACACAAATATAATACCACCAAAGAAACTCAATAATTTTCCAGTTACCAACAAAAAAAAAAATGGAGATCTACAAATTTCCTGACAAAATATTAAAAATAATTGTTTTAAATAAGCTTTGGTTGCTACATGAGAATATAGACAGAGAAGTCAGTAGAATCAGGAAAACAATGCATGACCAAAATGATAAGTTCAACAAAGAGATAGAAACTGTGAAAAACAAACAAACAAACAAATTCTGAAGCTGAAGAATACAATGAATAAAATAAAAAATGTAACAGAAAAACATCCACAGGATACTCAATCAAATGAAAGAAATAGTGAAGTCAAAGCATTAGGAGAAATGCCTAATATAGATGACAGGTTGATGGGTGCAGCAAACCACCATGACACGTGTATACCTATGTAACAAACCTGCACATTTTGCACATGTACTCCAGAACTTCAAGTATAATATAAAAAAAAAGAAAGAAACTATCAGAGTGAACATGCAACCTACAGAGTGGGAGAAAAATTTTGCAATCTATCCATCTGACAAAGGTCTAATATCCAGAATCTACCAGGAATTTAAGCAAATATACAAGAAAAAAAAAAAAAATCAAGAAGTGAGCAAAGGACATGAACAGACACTTCTCAAAAAAAGACATTCATGAGGTCAACAAACATACGAAAAAAAGTTCAACATCACTGATCATTAAAGAAATGCAAATCAAAACCATGAGGAGATACTATCTCATGCCAGTCACAATGGTGATTATTAAAAAGTCAAAAAATGACAGATGCTGGCAAGGTTGCAGAGAAATAGGAACACTTTTACACTGTTGGTGGGAAAGTAAATTAGTTCAAACATTGTGGAAGACAGTGTGGTGATTTCTCTGAGATCTAGAACCCAGAAATAGCATTTGACCCAGCAATCCCATTACTAGGTATATACCCAAAGGAACATAAATCATTCTATTACAAAGATACATGCACATGTATGTTCACTGTAGCACTGTTCAAACGAGCAAAGACATGGAGCCTACCCAAATGCCCATCAATGATAGAGTGGATAAAGAAAATGTGGCATATATATACCATGGGATACTATGCAGCAATAAAAAGGAATGAGATCATGTCATTTGCAGGGACACAGATGGCACTAGAAGCCATTGTTCTTAGGAAGCTAATGCAGGAACAGAAAACCAAACACTGCATATTTTCACTTATAAGTGAGAGCTGAAAAATGAGAACGCATGGACACAGGGAGGGGAACAACACACACTGGGGCCTGTCAAGAGGGGTGGGGTGTGGGGAGAGATAATGTTAGGAAAAATAGCTAATACAGACTTGGCTGAATACCTCAGTGTTAGGTTGAAGGTGCAGTAAACCACCATGGCACATGTTTACCTGTGTAACAAACCCACATATCCTGCACATGTACCCTGGAACTTAAAATAAAAATAAAAATTAAGAAAAAACCAAATCAAACCATAGTACTATAGGAAAATCATCAGTCACAAAGAAAGACAGCAAGAGAGGAAGAAAGAAACAAAAAAACTCACAAAACAGCTAAAAAACATTTAACAAAATAGCAATAGTATGTCTTTACCTATAAATAATTAATTTTAATGTAAATAGATTAAATTATCTAATCAAAAGACACTGAGTGGCTGAATGGATGAAAAAGGAAGACCTAAGTTCTTGCTATCTATAAGACAGTCACTTTAGCTGCAAGGACACATACAAACTGAAAGTGAAGAGATTAAAAAGATATTGCATGTAAATAGAAACCAGAAAGAAGCAGAGACAGCTATACTATACCAGATAAAATAGACTTAAAGTCACAAACTGTAACAAGAGACAAAGAATGTCATTATAAAACAATAAATGAGTCAATTCATCAACAAGATGCTATTTTGAATATATAGACACCCAACATTGGATCACCTAAATATATAAAGCAAATATTAATAGATCTGAACAGGAAATATAGACTGTAATGGTATAGTAGTAGAGGAATTTAATACCCTGCTTTCAACAATGGACAGATCACCCAGACAGAAAATCAATAGGGAATTGACTTGAACTACACTTTAGATCAAATGGACTTAACAGATACAAAACATTCCCTACAAAAGCAACAGAATGTACATTCTTCCCAAGTAATTGCGCAGGTACATTTTGAAGATACATCAAATGTTAGGCCACAAAACAAGTGTTAACAAACTTAAGAAGACTGAAATCATACCAAATATCTTTTCTGATCACAATGGTAAGAAATTGTCAATCAATAAAGGGAGGAAAACGAAAATTCACAAATATATGGAAATTAAACAATACACTCCTAAATATCCAAAGAATCAAAGAGCAAATCAAAAGAAAATTTAAAAAACTTGAGACAAACAAAAGTGGAAAACAATATACCAAAATATATGGGATGCAGCAAAAGGCATTTCTAAGAAGGAAGTTTATAGTGATAAATGCCTACCTTAAGAAAAACAAAATCAAATGAACAACCTACACCTCAAGGAAGTATAAAAGAACAATAAACTAATCCCAAAGTCAGACGAAGGAATGAAGTAAATATCAGATCAGAAAAAAGTGAAATAGAAACTAGAAAATAAAAAAGAGCAATAAAACTGAGTTGTTTTTTTGAAAAGACTGAAAACAGACAAGCCTTTAGCTAGAGTAACTAAAAATGAAAGAGAAAAGACACAAACAAATAAAATCAGAAATGAGAGAGAAGACATTACAACCAATACCATAGAAATATAAATGATCATTAGAGACTATTATGAACAATTATACACATGTTGGGCAATCTAGAGGAAATAGATAAATTTCTAGAAACGTACCACAACCTAGCAAGACTGAATCATGAATAGAGAATCTGTAGAGACTAATAATGAAAAAGAATATTGAATCAGCAATTTTTTAAAAAAGAACTTCCTAACAAAGTAAAGCCCAGAACCAGATGGCTTCAGTGGTGAATTCTACCCAACATTTAAAGAAAATCTAATACCAATCCTTCTCAAATCTTCCAAAAAATGAAGAGTAAGGAACACTTCTAAACTCATTTTATGAAACCAGCATTATTCTCCTACCAAAGCCAGGCAAGGACACTACAAGGACAAAAAAGAATACAGTCCCAAATCCCTGTTGAATACAGATGCAAAAATCCACAACAAAATACTAGCTAAAAGAACTTAACATCACATGAAAAAGATCATTCACCATAATCAAGTGGGATTTATCCCTGGGATACAAGGATGGCGCAACATACTCAAATCAATAAATATGAACAATAAGACAATGAAGGATAATAATCATATGATCATTTCAACAGATACAGAAAAAGCATTTGAAAAAAATCAACATCCTTTCATGATGAAAACTTTAAAAAAATTAGTTAGAGAAGGAATATCCCTAAACATAACAAAGGCCATATATATGACAAACTCATATCTAACATCATATTCAGTAGTGAAATGCTGTAAGCTTTTCTTCTGAAATCAGGATCAAGAAGAGAATGCTCACTCTTGCCACTTCTATTCCACATGGTACTTGAAGTTCTGCTTAGAGCAACAAGTCGAGAAAAAGAAATAAAATGCATGCAAATCAGGATGGAAGAAGTAAAATGGTCTCTGTTTCAAATCACATGGTCTTCAATACTGAAACCCAATGACGCCAACAGAAATTAAAAATGTTGGAAGTGATAAATAAATTCAGTAAAGTTGTAAAGATTTTTGGGGACTTATGTGGTTCCATATGAATTTTAGAATTTCTTTATTTCTGTAAAAAATTCTATTAAGATTTTGATAGAGATTGCATTGACTCTGTAGATCACTTTGTTTAGTGTTAACATTTCAGTAATATAAATTATTCTAATCTATGAACAAAGGGTTCTGTTCCTTTTTTTTTTTTTTTTT
>NW_016817792.1:43970-61012 GCF_001698545.2 Rhinopithecus bieti
CAATGAACTATCCAAAAAGTAAATTAGTGGCTGAGTGCAGTGGCTCACGCCTGTAATCCCAGCACTTTGGGAGGCTGAGGAAGGCAGATCACCTGAGGTCCAGAGTTTGAGACCAGCCTGGCCAACATGGTGAAATCCCATCTCTACTAAAAATACAAAAATTAGCCGGGCATGGTGGCAGGTGCCTGTAATCCCAGCTACTCGGGAGCCTGAGGCAAGAGAATCTCTTCAACTTGGGAGGCAGAGGTTGCAATGAGCCAAGATCACACCACTGCACTCCAGCCTGGGTGACAGAGCAAGACTCCATCTCAAAAACAAACAAACAAACAAACAAAATAAAATAAATGAGAAAACAATCCCATTTGCAATTGCATCAAAAGGAAAACTTATTTAGGAATAAATTTAACCAAGGAGGTGAAAATCTGTACATTAAAACTGTAAAATACTGATTAAAGTAATGAAGAAGAGAAATAAATGCAACAGTATCCTGTGTTCATAGTTTAGAAGAATTAATTTTGCAAAAATGTTGATACTAACCAAAGTGATCTACAGATTCAAAGCAAGCCCTATCAAAACCTTAATATAATTTTTTACAGAAACAGAAAAAAAATTCTTAAATCTATATGAAACCACATAAGTTGCCAAAGATCTAAAACAATCTTGAGAAAGAAGTTTAGAACTAGAGGTATCACATTTCCTTATTTCAAATTATGTTATAAAGCTATAGTAATCCAAACAGTATGGTATTTGCATAGAAACAGACACATAGACCAATGGAACAGAAGAGAAATCCAAGAAACAAACCCACACATATATGATCAACTAATCTTCAACAAAGGCACTAAAAATACATCATGGGGAAACATAGTCCATTTAATAAATGGTATTTTAAACATTGAATATCCAAATACAAAATAATGAAACTGGACCCTTATCCAACACCATACATTAAAATCAACTCAAAATCTATTAAAAACTTAAACATAAGACCTAAAACTGTAAAATTACTAGAATAAGAAATAAGGTCTCTGACATTGGTCTTCGCAATAACTTTTTTTGGCTGTAACACCAAAAGCACATGCAACAAAGTAAAAATACACAAGTCAGACTACATTAAATTAAAAAGTTTCAAAGCTAATGGTGGCCTATACCTCTAATCCTAACACTTTGGGAGGTCCCAAGGCAGGCAAGATGGCTCGAGCCCAGGAGTTTGAGACCAGCCTGGGCAACATGGTGAAACTCCATCTCTACTAAAAATACAAAAACTGAGGTGGGAGGATCACCTGATCCTGCAGAGGCCAAGGCTGTGGTGAGCCATGATCATGCCATTGCACTCCGCCTGGGTGACAGAGTGAGACCCTGTTTCAAAAACTAAATAAAATTTTAAAAAGTATCTGCCTAGCAAAGGAAACAATTGACAAAATGAAAAGGCAACCTGTGGAATAGGAGAAAAGAGTTGCAATCCATATTTCTCATAAGGGGTTAATATCCAAAATATATAAGGAACTCATACAACTCAATAGCAAAAATACAAATAACCCTATTTTGAAAAATGGACCAAGGAGCTGAATAGACATCTCTCCAAGGAAGACATACAAATGGCCAACATATATCTGAAAAGGTACTTAACATCATTAATCGTAAGGGAAATGCAAGTCAAAACCACAATGCAGTATCACCTCACACATGTTATTAGTAGGAATAATATTATCCAAAAGTTAAAAGATAATAAGTGTTGGTAAGGAGGCATTCTTGTACACTGTTTATGGGAAGGTAAATTAGTATAGCCATTATGTAAAACAGTACGGAGATCCTCATAAAAGTAAAAACAGAACTACTATATGATCCAGCATTCCCACTTCTGGTTATATATCCAAAGGAAATGAAATCAGTATGCACTCCCATTGCACCATTATTCACAATAGATAAGTTACGGAACAACCTAAGTGCCCACGGACAGATGAATGAAGAAAGAAAATTCTACACACATATATATATATATATATCTTAGCCATATAAAGAGGGAACTCTTTCTATTTACATAAACATGGATGAAACTTCAGAGCATTTTGATATAAGCAAACTAACTGAAGAAGCCAGATGCAAAAAGAAAAAATACTAGGACATCATTGAATCTTAAGAAGTTGAACTAACGGAAACAGAGAGTTGAATGGTGGTTACCAGGGTCTAGGGGTTGAGGTAACGTGGAGTTGTAAAAAAGAATTATTTTAATTTTCACCTTTATATACCATTTAGGTTGTTCACAGTAATTATGTTACCTTAAAAAAATAAAATGTGCACGTTAGATGGGAAGATGTTGTTAGAACATATTTTGCTGATTTTTTTTATATGATTGTACTGGTCAAACTACCCTTATAACTTGAAGAATTCCTTTTTGAGCAGGCAAAATACAGATTGTTCAATAGAAGAAAAGGAGGAATTAGTAGGGCAATCTTCTATAGCCTAATAGGCAAGGTTGTGAATCACACTTTGCTCATAGTCCATTTTCTTTCATTTTATCTACTGACGAGAATAATTTACTCATTAGGTTTCTACAAAACATATACAGCAACTCCATTACAGAGATGCTCAAATAATGCAGACCTAAGTGGCTCATCATCTCTTTCTGGTAATGAGGTATGATGGAATGAGGAATTATAGAAAGATTGCTCCTTTCCCAGACATCATTTGCATACCAGGGGCTCTGGTATAATATTATTATACCAGATAATAATATTAATTATCTCAAAAAATAATTAATATTTTTGAGATACCCAGTGCTATTTCCTGTGCCTTTCATGTGAAGCTCTATGCCTTCACTTATACTATTCTGTTCTGTTTTGTTTTATTTGACATTGAGCATCTACACTTCCTTTCCGGCTGTTGAATTCCTACTCATCTTTTAAGACTCCACTGAAAAATTAACTCTTCCTTGAAAATGTTTAAATTTTCCTAACAAAAATTTTTCCTCCATTTTGCTTTTTATATTACCGCATTTATTATAATCTAAGTGTGATGCTTGCATGTCTATCTACCACTCTACACTGAGTTTGTAGAAAGAAGATCATGCAAATTCGGCTTTAGTACAGTTAGCCTTGCAGGTGACTCCAAGGAACTTTGAAGCTCTCTTTACCGAAACTTCCCTAAGAATAGCAACATGACTTCATTATTTAGTGTCCTGCTACACACACACACACACACACACACACACACACACACGCACACAAACAATAGGATAGTGTTTGTTTTGTGTATATCTGGCACTAAATATGTTGGTAAATATATTGGTGGTGTATTTTGAAACGTCCTTAAGACTCATGAAAGTNTAATCATCCAGTTTGTCCCAGGGTATTAGTGACAGAGAGTTTCCATATGTGAAGAACATAAAATGGAATACTTTCAATTGGAGTCCCACTGTATTAATCCCAGTAAGGAAAGAAAAATTCTCTGTTACTAAACCCCAGAATATCTTTTTCTACAAAATTGATGCAGTTTCAATCAATTGATCTTTGTGTGAATGCTTTATCCAGGCCTCAGTAATGTGCTGTGCAGCACTGACAGTATTTAAGGTATTAAATATCTACTGTGCCAACAAGCTGAGTGATTGACTCAAAGGAGCTGAATTTTTACTCAATCATTGTCCCATACATTTCTCCTACTCTAATTGCTACCTTTACACAGCATTAAAAACAAATTAAGAGCATATACATTATTAGAATATAAAATATGCAGATATGCTAACACGTTGCAGGGCAAACCTGGGCAATACTATTTAGTGTACGCAAGTGTCATGGCTGAAAGGATAGCTTCTGAAGCCAGAAAGCCACGGATTTTTGAACTTGACTGCTCCGTTCTCCCAACTGAATAGACATATGATCATCCTCCCAGAGGAAGACAGCATCTCTGAGTTCTTTTGGAGGTACATCTATGTGTGTGCCTGTGTGTGTGTGTGTGTGTGTGTGTGTGTGTGTGTGTGTGTGTGTGAAGTGTTTGTACAAAACAGAAATAGAGAGGAAGTGTTTGTAACAAAAACTAATAAAAAATGAGAAACTGAATTGACATTTGGTTAATTAGTTTACAGTTCTAAAACTGAAAATCATCCACATTGTGTGTTCTAGAAAGACTTCCTGCATTGTGACAGAATTGCAACTGTTACAAACTTCTTCCAGTATGCCCACATAGAAATTGGAAAATCCCCAAAATGATGTCATATATTCTACTTGTCTGCATTCTTTATTATGGTAAATGTGATGAGAAATACAAGATACTTGTACTCATGCATGTGATATCAGCAAAGGAGTTCATTGATTTGTCACAGATTATTGTTCTCTGTGCAACAAATTCAAACCAACCTCTAATAGTAACAGACAGTGTTTAAAGATTAAAAAGGCCGCAGAATATGTGATGGTTCACGAAAGAGTAACTTCCCAAAATTCCCTCTCAAGCTGGGAGTTTTTCATCATCTCTCTCTTCTGTTTCTTTGGAATAAAGAGCAGGTCCAGAATATAGAGGATACGGTTCTTTTGAGTAACTACTACTTATAGCATCTCTAGTCGTGTGAAACCATGAGACCTGCAGTCTTTGTGGACAGAGCAATAATACTATGGAAAAGTTGTCTTTGTAAATATGGTAAGGAATTTGAAGGTACTAGGGATCCTGACTAGCCATACTTTGCTAATTTTTATAATTGGAAAGTGGTCATCATGATACCATGCATATCCCTGTACAGATTTTTGTACTGCAATTAGAGTCCGCTGTAATCAATTCGTAAAGTACAAAAATGGCTGTTGATAGAGGTTTGAAAGGATGTTTCAGATAACAATAAGAAAAAAGTGTAGACTGTCCTTGAAGAGATTGTTGTTTAAAGACTCTGCCAGTGAAGGCACATTTCAATTTTACCCATGAAGGATATCTCATCTAAATGAGCCTTCTAAGATACATTCATATGAAATTTGTTGAAAATGGTTATCAGTTCTGATCCCACCACCCCTTATGCACAGAATAGTTATGGTCAGCTGATGTAGATGAAGAGATATTCATTTTCCCTCATACGTTCATTTCGACAACGGATGCTTGGAAAAGTTAAATCCATGTAGCTGAGGTCTTTGAAAAACTCTTCAGTGAGCTTGACTGGCTTAAAACTGGAACAAATGTACTGGATAGGGAGTGGAGGAGTGCCACAGATCACTTCCCTCTCAGTCCTTTAAGGATTCCATGGCAATGAGCATGTATTCTCTTTGGGTACAAACAAAACTCTTGGAAGGGGGAATTGAAGCCTGTTTTGCTTTGAAAAACTTGCAAAAAAGCCTGAAGAAAGTGTTGTTTTCTTTTCCATATTCAACCTCAGCCTAAATACAGTGTAATGACTGAATATACATTCACATATGGGGTGGAAAACTGACATTAAGTGTTAGGCCATAGAACACCGACATTAAGTGCTATGGGTATAGAACAGTAGGTATCAGATTCAGGAGATTCCCAGGCCAAGCCTGAAACAAAAGAAGCATACAAAACGTCACAGATGATTCAGGTACCCATAAAAAGCTTGAGGACTACTACTCTACTGCAATGTTAATAGACGCTCCATGAAAACGTGGCTTTGTGGCCAAATAAGTTTGTCTCAGCATTTGTAAAAGTCAAACAGATTTCTTTAACACAAGACTTTTCAGAAATTAATCTGCTGATTCACACTAATCCTGAAGAAAGGAATAGTGTATGCCAGTGTGATATGGTTTGGCTCTGTGTCCCCACCTAAACCTCATTAGAATTGTAATCCCAATGTGTTGAGGGACGGACCTGGTGGGAGGTGACTGGATCCTTGGGGCAGTTTCACCGTGCTGTCTCAAGATAGTGAGGGAGTTCTCACTAAATGTGATTGTTTGATAAGTGGCGCTTTCCCATTCTCTCTCCTGCTGCCATGTGAAAAAGGTCCTTGCTTCCCCTTCATCTTCTGCCATGACTGTAAGTTTCCTGAGGCCTTCCCAGCAATGCAGAACTGTGAGTCAATTAAACCTCGTTCGCGGTGGCTCAAGCCTGTAATCCCAGCACTTTGGGAGGCCGAGGCGGGCGGATCACGAGGTCAGGAGATCGAGACTATCCTGGCTAACATGGTGAAACCCCGTCTCTACTAGAAAAAATACAAAAAACTAGCCGGGCGAGGTGGCGGGGCGCTCTGTAGTCCCCAGCTACTCGGAGGCTGAGGGCAGAGAATGGCGTAAACCCGGAGAGGCGGAGTTTGCAGTGAGCTGAGACTGGCCACTGCACTCCCAGCCTGGTGACAAGGTGAGGGACTCCTTCTCCAAAAAAAACAAAAAAAAAAAAAAAAAAAAAAAACCTCATTCCTTTTATAAATTACCCAGTCTCAGGTATTATCTGATGGCAGCACTGAAGAACGAACGAATAGCGCTGGTCTCTCGCAAAGGTCCCAAGGACCAGCGCCTCAGTAATCCACTCTGGAACTTGGTAGAAAAGGCAAGTTTTGGGCCCAGCACAATAGACTCACCTCAGTCAGAACTCTGAAGGTGAAGTCCGGTGATCTGAGTCTTATAAGCCCTTCCAGGTGACTCTGATGTGAGCTAGTATCTGAGACCCAATAGTATTTGAAGTGTTTCCCACAACTATTTGACTAAAGAGTCTTTTTTTTTCTTTCATCAGTTAGGTGGCAAGACTAATATTTTCTGCCAGGAGGAATGCTACTAAAAGTTGTGCGTGAGGGGGTGGGGTGGGAAAGGGTGTGTGTGTATGTGTGTGTGTAATGAAGATGTGTGAAAGTATTGATATCATCACTTGTAGGAAGGTTTATTTGAAGACTATTTATTTACTTATTAATTTATGTTAACACCACCGTCTGTTTAAAACAACTTTAAGGCAGCTCAAAAAGAATGCTGGCGGTAAAGGATTGTTCCTGGGCATTTTGACTCCATCCTATTAATGCAGGCATCCCTGAGACCCCCATTGTGCTAATTTGCTTATTACCAGCAGACCTACACTATTTCTGAACAATAAAAAAAGGAAGACCAGCAACCGAAGTAGTCAATGACCAAACTTCAAAGTTCTTAGAGAAAGAGGGAGATAATGTACAATTTTCCCTACTGATTAAAATTAATAAGAGTTAACAGGGAGAGGTGGTTGAGCGAGCGTCTCCTGATTTTAAAACATGGTACAAAGGCTCCTGCATTTGAAAAAGGCAGTTGGGCTTACCTCATGTAGGTGTGCTTTAGAGCTCAGGCAGGATGAAGCAGGATGAGGAGGACTTATGATGAAATCACGAGGTGACTAGACTGGGCTGGGGTGGGCAGGGGTAGGAGCTCATGCTGAATCTAGTCCAAACATCATAGAAAAGAGGAGTCTCCCCTCCTTGCAAAAGCAGGCTGTTTGGAGCCCCAGTAATTTTCTTTGCAGATGCTCTGAAAAACACTAGTCAGTTACATTTTATGTATTTCACAATTCTTCCCTCTATATACAGATGTTCCTTTACTTACGATGGGCTCACATACCAATAAACCCATCTTAAGTTGAAAATGCATTTAATACACCTAACCTAGCAAACATCATAGCTTAGCCTAGCCTACTTTAAATGTGCTTGGAACGTTTATATTAGCTTACAGTTGGACAAAATCGTGCACTACAAAGCACATTTTGTAATAAAATGTTGAATATCTCCTGTCATTTATTGAATACTGTACTGGAAATAAAAAGCAAAATGGTTGTATGGGTGCTTAAAGTATGAGTTCTACTAAATGCCTATTGCTTCTGTACCACTGTAAAGCCCCCAAAAATGTAAGTTGAACTATTGCAAGTCAGGGACCATCTGCATTGACTGTTTTCAAAGTGTTCATTGCCAGACAATGCAGCTTTGGGGAGCTAGAGAAAAGTCATCAACATTAAAAACAATTGTACATTTTCCTTCAGTTCTCAAAGGTAGAAACGATACTAGATATTTAGTCCTGTGTATTCGCTCTAGAGAGGACAGAAATAAGCAACAGAGACGGGAAATGACACTGTGAGTGGCAGAGAAAATATTAGCACAAAGGTCTCATTTGTATAATTTGACCACTGAATGGGAACGTGAATTCCTCTGTACCAATCTGAAGTCCAGGTACGGTAACTAGTAAAATAAACACATTTTAAAGTGTTCATGTTAATATGAATCTCTAGACTGTAGATTATCTGAGGACAGTGACCTTATCTACATTATACAATGTTTACTTCCAGTTGCTACGTCAGTTACTGGCACATAATGGACACTCAATAAATACATGTTGGAAGATTATTCTTTGAATGAATATAAAGAGTTTATTTGGTGCGTATTTGGGTATACAACAAATATTAAACAACTTTTTTTAAACTTTTTGTGCACAGGACAGAAAACTGCCTGTACATGCTATGTCCACTTTTGGAACACAGATTTTTAACAATTATTAATGCACAAATCTTACATATCATGCAACTCTATGCCAAGAACCCAACTTTCTTCCATGCAACAGATATGAAGATCTAAATGGAAACCTAGCTAAGTCTTAAACACTTTTCCAGTAGCAAGTATAATATATGTTGTTGAGGGAAAACCAGTCTTAACAATTCCTTGTACACAATATTCATATGCCAAATACAATGACAGGAGGACTCATACATATACAGGTAAGACATTTCTTGTTTTAACAACACAAAAGACAACATCACAGTTCCACAGTTCCTGTCTTTACACAAGAAGCCACAACAATAGTTTAACATGATACACAAATGGAATTTAGAGAAATCTACACTTGAGGATAATTTTTTGAAGTTATCTTTACTGACTGGGGTTGACAATACAACTCAATTTCTACGCACAAAGTACAGCACAATAACTTGACCAGAATACTACAAATCTAAAAAAAAAAAAAAAATTGGTAAAATCACAAGAACACTGTTACCTTGAGCCTGAGAAGCCAATTCAGATTCAACCCTGAATTTGGTTGATTTGGATTAAGTGACGCAAAAAGTCAATAGAACCATTGAATTTCAGAAATCATAAAATTGCACTATGCCAAAGAAAAGAGTACATGTGAAACAAGCGTAGATAGAAAACATCAAGCCAAGAAAACAACACAATTCACATAATTTTGTTTGCCCCGACAAAACATTTAAGCAGTTAATTTTGTTATGTTTTGTTTTGTTTGTTTTTGAAGAACAATTGTGGTCTTTGAAATTTTCTTGGTGGGAGAGCAAATTTTGATCAGCATTAGTGCTGTGAAATCTTTTTGGATTATCATCCCCAAAGTATAGGTGAGATCATGAGAAAATTTGGCAGTCCTTCTCCCAGATTTAGTTCACTGAAAGGCTTGGCATTCTTTTGCACAAGCTCAATCTAAATAATGGGGCTTTAGTATGGACGATAAGAAGGTCTAATGGCAGATAGAATAGTGAACTCTGCCTGTTTGTTTGGTAAATGTCACTGACAAATTTGAACTTTTGGGTGAAGGACTGCGAGAAGAATTCAACAGCACCTGGAGGTAAGGTTCTGTTACAGAGCCCTTCTTTTGCCCTCACTGGCTACGTTGATTCATTGTGGCTCATGGATTTGCCTCCGTTCAGCACGCCAGAGACACTTCTGCTCTTGGTTGGGGTCCCGCTTCCAGATCGGGAGAACTCCGTGAGGTCGTGCAGTGATGGCTCCTTGTACATGGCCACTGAAAAGCACACAAAGATGGTGTAAAAGGCCTTCAAACGGGCATACCGATCGTGAAATTTTCTAAGAATAGCTTGTAGGTGTTCTGTTCTACACACCTAAATGACAAGAGTGTGAGGTAATGCATATGTTAATGAGCTTGATTTAGCTATTCCACAATGTATACATATTTCAAAATCTTGTTCATAATAAATATATACAATTTTATGTCAATTATAAATTAAATTCAGAAAAGGAAAAGAGAAAAAAATACATTAAAACATGGGCACACCGCACTGGTCCTCAACTTTTCTTTTGGTTACTAGGCTTCTGTGCCTTAAGCCAGACATGAAAAACACTGCTTTCAAGGACTCAGTAGAGAGTGGACAGGATCAGATTAAGCAAAAATCTAGCCTTGGTGTAGTAGTGTGTAAAGAATTTTAATGCCTAACTTCAATCACATATGGTTATGTAAGAGAGGATTAATAAAAAATGCATTTAATACACCTCTTAGAAGTTTAAATATGATCTATAGCATACTGTGCAAGGCAAATATTACAATTTAAAATATTTTAAAACACTGATTTCTATCGTACTTTAAAATGAAACACTTTAAGAGCCTAAGTATTGGATAATTCTTGGTATATTAAACGGTAAAATTTATTATTGTTGTGCTATAAATAAACATAATAGCTTAGAGTTATGGAACACTTATAACACTAGATACTACTCTAAGTGCTTTGCATGCATTATCCCATTTAGTCCCTATGAGAATCTTATGAGTACTCTTATCCATATTATACAGATGGACTTGAGGCATACACAGGTAAATAACCTGTTCAAGACCATCCAGTTAGTAAAAAGTGAACTTGGGCCTTGAATCTAGGCAGTCTGGCTCCAAAAAACGTGCTATAAAACACAGTGCTATGCTTGTTTGAATTGCGCAGTGTCTGCCTCTACTCTAAACCCCTACTCTAACCCCAGGCTAGTAATCTCTTTGAAGTCTTCCTCTGCTTTGCCTGCATTTTCTGTCTCTTCTCTACCATATCTCACTATTTCTTATATTCCTATCTTCCATAGCCTATTCTTATCCCTCACCCTTTCTAATCTGCTGTTAATTTGCTAATAATCATGGGAAAACTATAAGCAAAATTTGCTGAAATAATGTGTTGGGCCCTTAGAGAGGACCCAAGGAACTTTCTGGTGTTAAGAGTACACACATTATTTTTTTTTTTTTTTTTTGAGACAGAGTCTTGCTTTGTCGTCCAGGCTGGAGTGCAGTGGTGTGATCTCGGCTCACTGCAAGCTCTGCCTCCCGGGTTCACACCATTCTCCTGCCTCAGCCTCCTGAGTAGCTGGGACTACAGGTGCCCACCACCACGCCTGGCTAATTTTTTTGTATTTTTAGTAGAGACGGGGTTTCCCCATGTTAGCCAGGATAGTCTCGATCTCCTGACCTCCTGATCCGCCCGCCTCAGCCTCCCAAAGTGCTGGCATTACAGGTGTGAGCCACCACACCCAGCTGTGTACACACATTTTTAACACCTATGTTTCTGCCCAGGAAACACTGTAGCATAATTTGGGGGTCTTGGCTGTCCTGAGTTAGCATGTAAGTTACTTCTACACAAGTAAAGTGTCACTATATGTACATGCATTATGGAAAAATTAAAATCAGGAGAGCAAATGTTTTTGAGTGTTACAAAATGTAAGGTTTTAAAATAAATGTCTTAATGTGGAACAACTGTTTCGTTTTCAAAAGTATTATTAAGGACTGTTTTAAATTACTATTTCTAAATGTTCAACCTCACTAATCATCAGGGAAATGCAAATTTAAACCACAATGGGATACCACCTAAATGCTGCAAGAATGGCCATAATTAAAATGTCAAAAAACAACAGATGTTGGCATGGATGTGGTGAAAAGGGAACACTTTTACACTGCTGGTGAGAATGTAAATTAGTACAACCACTATGGAAAACAGTATGGAGAATCCTTAAAGAACTAAAAGTAGCATTGGATCCAGCAATCTCACTCCTGGGTAGCTACTGAAAGGAAAATAAGTCACCATATGAAAAAGACACCTGCACAGGTATGTTTATAGCAGCACAACTCACAATTGCAAAAATATGGAACCAACTTAAGTGCCCATCAATCAATGAGTGGATAAAAAAAGTGGTATGTATACACCATGGAATACTACTCAGCCATAAAAAAGAATGATATGATGTCTTTTGCAGCAACTTGGATGGAGCTGGAGGCCATTATTCGAAGTGAACTCAGGAATGGAAAGCCAAATATTGTATGTTCTCACTTAAGTGGGAGCTAAGCTATGAGGACACAAAGTATAAGCATGATATAATGGACTTTGGGAACTTGGGTGGGGGGAAGGTTGGGAGTGGGGTGAGGGCTAAAACACTACATATTGGGTACAGTGTATACTGCTTGGGTGATGAGTGCACCAAAATTTCAGAAATCACCACTAAATAGCTTGCCTATGTAACCAAAAACCACCTGTACCCCCAAAACTATTGAAATTTAATAAATAAATATTATTTAGTAGCATAATCCATAGTTCCCAAAATATCAAATGTACCTTTTAGTGGTTTGGGCAGAAAATGAGCTGCAGGCTTGTTCTTCTTCACATGGTTGCCTTTCATGATCTCTCCTTCTTTGTTCAGACCCAGATACCACCCTCGGCCTGACTGCTGCTGACGGTATATCATTGATGAATATGTCACATAATAATTTTCAAACACTGATTCTTTGAATTTGCACTCAGGTGTGAAAAGTTCCTGCAACAAAAGTATATAAACAGAAGTTCAGTGTTTATAGCTACGAATTTCCTGTAGAATCATGCGGTATTGCCTTTTAGGAGGTTAAGACATACTTTGTAAAAGCTTGCATGATTGGTGCTCTATTTTAATAGTATAAACTATCATAACTGGAAACCAGCAGACTATATATAACATTTCACATGATGCTTTAGAAAAAGCCGTAAGTGAAAGTGTTATNAATATTATTTAGTAGCATAATCCATAGTTCCCAAAATATCAAATGTACCTTTTAGTGGTTTGGGCAGAAAATGAGCTGCAGGCTTGTTCTTCTTCACATGGTTGCCTTTCATGATCTCTCCTTCTTTGTTCAGACCCAGATACCACCCTCGGCCTGACTGCTGCTGACGGTATATCATTGATGAATATGTCACATAATAATTTTCAAACACTGATTCTTTGAATTTGCACTCAGGTGTGAAAAGTTCCTGCAACAAAAGTATATAAACAGAAGTTCAGTGTTTATAGCTACGAATTTCCTGTAGAATCATGCGGTATTGCCTTTTAGGAGGTTAAGACATACTTTGTAAAAGCTTGCATGATTGGTGCTCTATTTTAATAGTATAAACTATCATAACTGGAAACCAGCAGACTATATATAACATTTCACATGATGCTTTAGAAAAAGCCGTAAGTGAAAGTGTTATTGATCAATGATTAGCTCTCTTTGTAATAGGTAATGGGAACATCAGAATAAGCCACATAAGTGAAATATATCGGACAACTACAAGAGTCAAGGATTGAAAAGACAAGCACAAAACTGACACATGGAGCTTTGTTCCCTTCAGGGTTCAATATGAAAAAAAAAAAAAACATTCGGTCCTTGTACTTAATTTTCATGGATTCTTGAGTTATTATACACTATGGTTGTCAATTGCCTCAGGCTGAAACCTGTGTTACAGTGCTTTCTGCCTATGTTTCTAAAAGAATGCTACAAAGAAAGCCTACCTTTTACTTTTAGGTAAACCAAATCGATTTTTTTTTTTTGGATCAATGAACCTTGACTTGAGACAGAAAGAAAAATTCCCCCCTCACCCCATCCTTGCCTTATAGTAACATTTACATGCAAATCAATACAAAAGCAAGGAATTTCCGGTGATTTTACTAGCAGACATGATAGAGCAGCCCAGTGGACTTTGAACTCAGGAATGTGGTTTTCTGTCATGCATTTGGCCATTTTACTTTAGACTGGATTTTCAAAAGAAGGGCTCCTGCCCTCAATAGACCATTTCAAAGAAAAAAAAAAAAAACAACACCTTTTGTGTGTTTGAGTGTACGCGTGTCTATGTATACAATAAACAGCCATTAAAAATGATAATTTCTAAGCTAAATGAAATGAATAGTTTGAATCTATAAGAAATCCACAGAGTAGCAAAGGGCCTACTTGGAGTGGAAGATTATTAGGAAAATGCTAACTGAGCTACATGTGATAGAGGCACCAGTTAAACTACCAGATTTTGCTAATTTGCTGAGATGTTATCAGGAAAACACTTGGTACTATCATCAAAACATGTATACAAACTAATATTGCAAGCTTTCTGGGGCACCAGTCTTTTAAAAACAATGTCTCCATCGTTTTACCTTTCTTTATTTTCATATTGGATACCATTTTAAGCAATACACACTAGCTGAGCAGCAACATCTGAAGCCCTCTCAGTCACTTCAGCAAAGAGGGATATATTCCTCATGCAAGGCAGCTTTTCTCTGAAATTTAGGCACTCAAGCAATTTCCTTTCCTTTTCTCTAGGATTCTACGATCAGTGCTTCACACAGTAATCTGCCTAATCTCCCCTCAGCTTCCCAATCTGGCTCCCAGAATGCACGAATTGGAGTATCTTTGGGGGTTATTTCAGCCTAGGGGCATACTCATAGATCTTCAGAGGATTCACACAAATTCAACCTACTCAAGAAGCAATGTACTTCTAAGGCAACTGTCACATGTTAGGAACCAAAATGTTCTATTTATGGGCTGTGAAAACTCCTCTTTGTAGGATTTCTCAACATAGAGAAAGCCAAGAAAGTACCAAGAAATTTGACTAGAAGTCTCCACATTTCCTTTGGTGGTGAGGACAACTACATAGAACGTTGCTGAAATTCTTTGGGAATTAAATCACTGTATGGAAAAAAATCATCATTGGAGAATGGATTTTCCTTTCATAGTCAAACCATTTGAAAATAAATCTGGTGAAAAATGCATATGATCAAGGCAAGTGATACCAATTAGCCACATAAACAATGTATGGCTGACTTCAGAACGGTGAGATGGGATCATTGCATATTCTAGGTCAGGTCCCCAAAATGGGCTGCATTTAATGTCTTGTGAGATAGCAGCATTCATTCATTCATTTAATACACATTTTCTAAGGATCCCTTATGTACTTGGTTGGTGCTAAATATTCATAGGTAAGTAGTATGTGGCCTCAGACAGCTTATCATATATTTGTAGGTGTCAGGCATGTACCCAAATGTCATAGATACAATGTGTGCTACCATAAGGAAAGAAAGGGAGGCTTACAGGAGGTGCTGTATGAAAACAGAAAAGGCCAGACTTAATTCTGACTGAGGGACTAGGGAGGGATTCACAGAGAGGGTATCATGTTAGTTAAGCTTTTCAATACAGAAAACGGAAGAATATTTGAAGCACAGGGCCACACTTCCTCTACTTTTTCTGTATTCTCTGTCTTAGTAATTGGAGTCCACCATCCTGGCAGTTGCTCACACTTAACACTTCAGAGGGCCTTTCATTTCATTCCCGTGCTCTCTAGTCCGTGATCCATGACCTTCACCTTCCATTCCCAATGCCACTGCTCTACTTTGCGCCTTATTACCTCTTCACTGGACTGCTGTCATAACCTCCTAACTGGTTTCTTCTCTTCAGCTGGCAGGTTTGCTTTCCTAAAGCAAAGTTCCCTTCCTTGGGAAATTTGGATGATTTCACCTTGCCTATAGTAAAAACAACAAACAACTTGATGTAACATTCAAAACTTCTCCACAATTCAGTCACTACCATGCCTTCCAGCGTCATCTTCCAGTGTCATTCACCACAGAACCATGTGTGCCTTTGTGCTTTACTGATGCCTTTGCTTAGAATGTCATTCCTTTGTTTCTCTACCTACTGGCTTTCCTCTAATCCTCCAAGGCCTAGCTCAAATATGACTGCTTCCAGAATCACATATAATCTCTCCCAATCAGAACTGATCACACCTGTTATCTGTGCTGCCATAAACTCTATCTACATCTCTAGCATGGCCCTGTGACTCATACAACTGTATGATTAGCTCCAGATGGCAGGGAACTTGTCTTACTTTTTTCCCCAATCTACCTTCCCTCCACAAAAATGACACGTTAGCACATGGCAGACCACTTGATTATTGTTTATATAATTTGAATTTCAGATGTTCAGATTTAAATATTGGAAATTCTAGGATTCAGAATTATCAACTAGTAAAAAGTCTGCAGGGAATTTCCTTAATACCATATCATGAAATCAGTTGTATGTAAAATGAGGTTGTCACTGCATGGACAGATTCTGCAAGTGTAATTTAGTATCTGTTAAGAATAACATAGCACCTACAACTTCAGGAGAAAAGACTTGGCAATTGTTACAACTATCGAAAAATGGCAAGGAAGGACTCAATGAACTGAATGCTCTGTCACATCCTGGCAATTTCTTAGTCATCACCACTAAATTTGGACTCAAAAACTCCGTAGAGAGGGAGAAAAATGAGGCCAAAAAAAGAACGTTGAAGCTACCAAAGGAGTGTTCTGTTCTCTGTGTATGACACTGTCATTTTATCCAGTGTTGAGTAGGCAGAAGAGGCTTGATTTTTATCAAATGTGAAAAAATGTGAACATCCCACCCAACACAGGCAGGTCCACCAAAAGGATACAGTTTCACCCCTGTGTCTCTGCAGTGATTCATATGAATAATAGAAACTGGATTTGTCCCAACCCACGAAATCCCTGTTCAGAGGAGACTAGGTAGATGTATGCCAAGGAACCAACCTACTTTGATTGATCTGGAGATGCTCACTAGTGCACTGGAAGAAGGTACCATAGCGGTCTTGACACATGGGAGGCACTAAATAAAGGCAGCAATCACTGTGTTCTGGATTTAATAGGCACTAGATAAATGTCTGCTATTGTAATTAATGCACGAATGAGTTAAAAAGATGTCATGCATTCCCTGCATAGTCACTGAGAAATTACTTGACATGACTACAAAATAAAAGATGCTTTAAGTCTTATAACCTTTTATGTGTTGATTTCTCTTAAAAGAAATATATGTTTTGCATATCTATGTTTTTTCAGAAAAATAACATTTACTTAATGAAATAATCAATCTGTCTCTAAAATTTTTCCTCTGTATAATCATGTCTATTCCCCTTGAAGTTCAATGTCTGTTTCTTAGTGAATACTGAACCTTTTATTTAAGAAATTCATGGTGGCTCACGCCTGTAATCTCAGCACTTTTGGAGGCTGAGGCGGGTGGATCATGAGGTCAGGAGATCGAGAGCATCCTGGCTAACATGGTGAAACCCTGTCTCTAGTAAAAATACAA
>NW_016817792.1:62386-66415 GCF_001698545.2 Rhinopithecus bieti
GCCGAATGTTCAACTTTAAATGTTAACCAATAATAAGCTTGTAACTACTGTTTCTCTGTGACTTGTTTGTACCTCGCTATAAAAGAAACCCTAAAACAGCAGCCGGGGCCTCTCTCTTTACCTGCCAGTGTATAAAGCGGAGAGGTCCGGGTTCGAACTCGTAATAAAGCGACCCCGGCTATTTGGCTTTGACTCTGGACTCTGGTGGTCACTTACTGGGGTCTCGCGACTTCGGGCACAACAGTGCAACTGATAGGGTGGCACTGTTTCATTTGAGTCCGCATCTCAGCAGGATGGGAGGCTTTGAGGATTGCCATGCAGACTGTAAATGTTTCCCTTTAGCATATTTCTCTCAAAAACATATTTTTTTTTTTACATGGGCTGCACTGATTCCCTTGGATCTAGAGGGAGCAACAGAGTGTACTGAAGTTGTCCATACATAAAATGGTAACACTAAGTCCCCAGTCTGGCGAACAAAGCCTGTGATGGCAGTGTTGCCAAGTGCACACATCCTGGTATAGATTCATGTGTCTCAATATATTTTGTTTAATTCACATGTAACTTTTTTTTTTTTTTTGAGACGGAGTCTCGCTCTGTCACCCAGGCTGGAGTGCTGTGGCCGGATCTCAGCTCACTGCAAGCTCTGCCTCCCGGGTACACGCCATTCTCCTGCCTCAGCCTCCCGGGTAGCTGGGACTACAGGTGCCGCCACCTCGCCCGGCTAGTTTCTTTTTTTTTTTTTTTTTTAGTTTTAGTAGAGACGGGGTTTCCCGTTTTAGCCAGGATGGTCTCGATCTCCTGACCTCGTGATCCGCCCGTCTCGGCCTCCCAAAGTGCTGGGATTACAGGCTTGAGCCACCGCGCCCGGCCCACATGTAACCTTTTTTAAAGCAAGAACAATAGAACACAGAAAGAAAAACAGTTGATAGATACTATGAGTGGGCATTTAAAGAATGTTTCATAATGAACCTAGAAAACACAGTTTCCTCTTTTTAGTGGGTTTGATAAACCTACTTTAACTAATCTACCTTTTCCTTCTACATTCCCACCTCTCTCTCCTTCTCCTCTCTTCCAGTCGCATTTTCAGTAGCCTGACCTTCCAATTCATTGAACAATTACTGCCAGTAGCAAGGGTCACTCTTCTAATTCTGAGCCATGTTCTGATGATAATTAATTTTCCAGATTAAAAGTTAGGTTATTTCAGCAGGTTTGACTTGCGTGCACCAATTATTCCCCAGCCTAATGAAATTAATGTGCAGATTAAAATTAGATGTTCGACTCTGTTAAAAAACTTGAAACAATAGAACCTTAAAACATAAATCATGCCCATGGGGGTGACAATGTAACTACCTATATTGTCTATACAGGCTTCCCTTCCACCAGTGATTTCAAAATCCGGGACTAATTATTATATTTAGGGCTTTGATGTTCTCTTCCAGGGTATATTTGATGTGAATGAACTTCATTATTACTGAAATCAAAGCATGGGAAGGGAGAGATTGAGGAAGAGGGAATCAATACTCACCCAGTGCACTGTAGCTAAGCAAAATTATTAATTCACGATAAACAGAATATGGATTGCTCCCTCAAATATCCACTGGACTATTAGATACTTGAAGGTAGCTCCTAACATAAGGTCTGGCATACAGTAAATTATCAAAACATACCTAGTGAAATAAATAAATTAAAATAGNAGGGAAGCAGGGAGGGAGGGAGGGAGAAAAGGAGGAAGAGAATAGAGAATAACAAAAGCAAAACAATACTTAAGCAAAAATAAAGAAATTCCTAATAATCCAGACATAGGCAAGAACCTTATACTCTTAATCTTTTTGTCTGCAAATAGTTAAGTGTTTCAATTAAATTCTATTAGACGGATTTTTGTAAAATGGTGAAAAAAATCTACCAGTTCTGCTGATCTTACTGGTTGTTGTATGACGATGCAATGAGATGATCTAGGGTGAAAGAAGCTCTGAATATTGTAAGCTCCAAAAACATGAAATGTGGGATTGCTTCTGATAATATAGGCCCAGAAATCAGGGCCAAATAAATAAATCCACTTTTCAAGATTGTTTTTCACTATGGGATCAATTTACAAAAAAAGAGGCTGGGCTATATGTGTTTTATTAACATGGAAGAATATAAATTCTGTCAAAAATTAGGACTGCACATGAATTACACTTTGTGTTCAGTGCTCTCCTCCAAGCTTGGTTCTCAGAGAACTGTTTTGCCTCCTTTCATTTTTCATTTCTGTCCGCAATAGGCTGAAATGGCTGCAGTCATCCAAGCCATAGCACTAAAGAAATGCAGTGCTTAAAAAGGGTTTCAAGAAATACCATGCCACAAAATGACTTAAAAATACACATGTTAATTAGCAACCATTTGTAAAGAAATGCAAATTGGAATTAAGAGTATGCACATTGGGACTATTTTTCCTCATATGGTTACACTGAATTATTTACCAAGAATTTCTATCTTCCTAGATATTTCATAGATATTTTAATTTACCTTATGTGGACCCCACAAAATGTCAGCAGAGTGCCGCTTTTCCTCCTTAGTTCTTCACAAACAAAATAAGAAAATATTCAGGAACCTGTCAACTAATGGCCTGTTGAAAACAGAACTAGGAGTCAGATATGACCATATTTCAGCCCTGGAGTTCATTTAGTCCTCTATACTGAATTGTTCTGGATTTTCATATATTTCTGTAAAGCAATGTCATACAATGGCTTATCCAGGCTCTGAATTCTTCCAAAACAATGTTTTATAAAACACACTGAAATAAGCTAGAAGTTAAAGAATGAGAGCAAACAAATACAATACATTCCTTCCAGAGGCTAAGATGGGTTATTTTGTTGTGATATAAAATTACATGATCCAAACGCCTCACTCTCCTGCAAGCCTGGTCAGCAAATACATTCTGACATGGAAGTAGCTTGTTGAGACTCGTGACAAAGAAGAGAGATAGGCCACATGTCTTCAAGACTGTGTGACTGGCCCAAGACTGTGTTAGTCTGACCCTAACCTTGCAGAAGAATACAGATTGCTTAGGCAATCCAATTAGGTGGCAGAGGGAGTAATTCATTTTACATAAAGTATGTTCCAGAGAGACTGTGTGAACTGCTGTATATTTTAAAACTTATTAGGGCATCTCACTGTTTAACAGAAATCTGTGGAATGTTTTTTTCAAGTGAAGAACACTTCTCTAAGGTGAGTAACCCCCTGAAAAACCTCCTATTAACCTGCTTATTATGTGTATTAATTCAGCATATTGGTTTTTTTAATGGCAGGTTGATCTATGTGTTTTGTTGTTGTTGTTGTTGATTTAAAGTCTGTGCTTTTTTATTATTATTGTACTTTCAGTGCTAGGGTACAGGTGCACAATGTGCAGGTTTGTTACATATGTATACATGTGCCATGTTGGTGTGCTGCACCCATTAACTCGTCATTTACATTAGGTATATCTCCTAATGCTGTCCCTCCCCCCTCCACTAACTCCACAACAGGCCCCGGTGTGTGATGTTCCCCTTCCTGTGATCTATGTGTTTTGAAAGGTGAATCAAATATCAGATATCTTTTCTAAAAATAAACCTTCTAGATTTTTAGCCAGTCGCTGGAATTCATTTGTGCCCATTGGATACATAGTCTCTGCTACTATGAAGCTTTCTAATTTGTGGCAGTCCTCTTCTCTGTATTGACTTCAGAGTGGGATCTAAATCCAGCTGCAAGAATATGAGTTCTGAAGTACATACATGTTATCCGGAGAACAAGCTTAGTAGGTTGTGTCTTTTTAAATAGCTGTTGCAAGCACTTGACTAAAAATTCAAAGCTTAGGAGCTCTGAAAAATTTTCACAGAGATCCAACCAACTGTCATGCACAAGACAAAGGTCCTTTCCTCCTAAATGAATTGAAAAGCTCTAGCAAGGCCTATTAAAAATAAAATGACACCAAAGTGGGTGCATATTATATTCTTGTACCTCAGGATTCTTTTTTCTTTCTTTCTTTCTTTCTTTCTTTCTTTTTTTTTTTTT
>NW_016817792.1:66659-69319 GCF_001698545.2 Rhinopithecus bieti
ACAATGGCATGATCTTGGCTCACTGCAACCTCCACCTCCCGGGTTCAAGGGATTCTCCTGCCTCAGCCTCCCAAGTAGCTGGGATTACAGGCAAGGGCCACCACGCCTGGCTAATTTTTGTATTTTTTTAGTAGAGATGGGGTTTTACCATGTTGGCCAGGCTGGTCCCAAACTCCTGATTTCAGGTGATCCGCCTGCCTTGGCCTCCCAAAGTGCTGGGATTACAGGCGTGAGCCACCGCACCTGGCCAGGAATTTTTGAGAATCATACTTTTGACACACATTGGATAGCAGCTCTGTTACATTTGGTAGGGTTTGTCTCTGAAGAAAAGTGTCACAGTAATTAGGAGTCTGCTTCTTCAAAAACTTTGAAAGGAGACTTTCTTGAACAAGTAGGAAAGTAACGCTAGACAATAGCAACTGCTCAAATGGAAGTCACCAATGTATTCTTTCTCCTGCAAAACATAAAAGCTGGTGTCAGGGCAAGGTGCAAAGGCCTCGTCTATAAACCAAGGATTTGAATGGATGAGAATGGTGCTGCAGAGGACTATTAAACTGCTGCATCACATTACATCTGCAAATGACTACTGAGGATAACAAGTGCTAAAGAGGGGAATCTTTTTTACGAAGAGCGAGCGCATTTCTACTCATCAGTCCCTTGAAAGGAGCTACATGAGAGGATGCTAGTGGCAGTCATTTGTCACGAATCTGAATGGAGGGAGCCAATTTATTCATTTGAGACCTAAACAGAAGAATTAATTCTAATCTAGGATTTAATGAAAGCCTACTGTGTCCCAGGCACTGTGACAGCCCCCTTTGAAATATATAACAATCTGCTTTACTCTTGAAGGCACCTCTCAGTAATTACATCCCTCTGGCCTGAGAGTTCCTCCCACCTCACAGGTTAGAAAATCACAGCATCGGTACCCTTAACAAGTCATTTTTTTTAAATAAACTCAATTGCAAGTGCACTTTTTCACCCACAGAGTAGTTACTGGGTAGACAATAGCTGTAATGTCAACTCCCTTCTAAATGCGCAACTTCAACATTTGCTGAAGGCTCAGCCCTCCCTCCTATTTGTGTGCCCTGGCCCTTTTGAAGAGCTCAGTTCTAATTTGCCTCTTCCACTTCCCAGTTTTCTGACTGTAGGCAATTGGTGTGTTTTCTGATCCTGCATCTGCAAGATGGGGACAGTATAATGTGCCTCATAGGGAAGATCACAGAAGGCATGGGGAAGCAGTTAGCCTAGGTGGAAATGTTCAACAACTACCAGATCCCTTCCCTTCCTTTAACTTTCCATTTGTGTGATATATAAGAAAATGTAGCATTCTCCCCACCCTGCAATTTGAAACTGGTATAAAAACTGGTGAATGTCAATAACAACAGAGAAGAAAAGCACCTTTCCATTTCTGTGAGGGGCGAACGCTACACATTAATTGTATGTGCGAGAAAGGATGACAATACATGAGCCTTTGATTTAGGGCTTACAATATTCTAAGAATCTAATACTAGAATTACTATAATGTGTATCAGTGAGACCACATGATAATAAAGGGATTTGTGAAATAATCCAATATTAATAGGCCAGATGACATTTACACATCTCACTTTAATTACTATGCTACAAAACTACAGTATTATTATCTCATTTCCTTTGTTCCAAACCACTGTTTTACTAGTTCTACTTTCATAATGTAGGTTACTAATAACAATAATGAAAAATATAACAGTACTTTATGTTTAAGCAGTGCCTACGTTTAAAGTTTTCTACAACTGCTTGAATAGTTATGGCATTCAAGTGATAGGTAAGGGACAGTTTAACAAAAGTAATGATAACAAAAGTAATAATTATAATGGGTTTTGGTAGACTTTTTAAAAATTCTCTAAAGAGCTTGTTTTAGAGTCAAAGAAATGAAACCAGAGATGCTAATACACTGGAACCTGGCATGAACGCTTTCTGCTGGAGAACTAATCCAGTGCAGGGACGCAGCTCCTTCTAGAGGAAGCTGGGATCTGTTTAAGGTAGGTGGTACTGGCATGTGATTGATATTCCTGGGGCTTCAAGACACTGAAGATCCAGGAGCTCTAACTGATCCTGAGTTCCAGAGGGTAGGAAGAGGTTTGACACAGAACAGAAGCCAGGTCAGGCAGCCTATCCCCTAGGCCACTTCTTTTTCCATTACAGTGGACAGCAGCATTCCATTTATTTTATATAAATCTGTCCACTTAACATTCTCCTAGATCGTGGCATGAAAAGGTCACTCTTCTATTGCAAAACTGTTCACAACTGAGTTTGGGCACATGTTGGGTTTTTTATTTCCAGTGAACTCTGCTCTAGAAGTATTCAGGAAATGACCCCAGAGCCCCTTTACTGAAATTAGGCTTCTGCCTTTTCAGGTACAGATGCGGGTAACACATATAAGGAGATATATTAATTATTGAGTCAGATTCGTGTGTTTATGTGTGCACTCACATGCTTACATACGTGAGAGAGAGAGAGTGAAACAGAGAAATATAAAGCAGAGAAAGACAACAGAGAATGAAAACACGGAAAGTTAAAAAAAAATGAGCCATTTGCTTTCCCCAATTCTATAAACCTGTGGACTTGGAGAAATATCCACCACCCTCACCCGTGAATGTTTAATGGGGAAGACTGGAGAG
>NW_016817792.1:70020-91696 GCF_001698545.2 Rhinopithecus bieti
TAAAAATGCAATGATTTACAGGAGTGTTTAGGCCACGTATCTAGCTACAATTCATAACTGAGCCCTTAGTGGCTTGAATTAAATTTGGCTTGCCTTGTATTTCCTGAAATATTGCAACATTTTATATTAATATTTTAAAAGGATTTTGATAACATTAAATTTTGAAATTGGCAAATTACAGTTCTTTATCAAAATATGCAATTTAAATTTTCAAATATTTGTTACCTAAGTATCACTGTAGCTGAAAACACAACACAGTAATATCATATAAACTATGAGAATATATAAAAATGATTAATACTTCATAAGCTTTGTACAACCATTACCTATCTGAAAAAATGTTCAGTTCTACTTTCAACAATGTAGACTGTTAAAGTATTTGCATGAGAATGCAAAATACATAAATTATTCCTGCAGGGAGCACTTAAAACTTGAGGTAATTATATAGCATAGAAGTTGTTTCAGACAACTCAAACAAAATAACAAGTAATTCTACAGTCACCCTTTAAAATGATTACTATTCTGTGTTACCAGTGATCCTGATCATTTAAAAATCCCTCCTTACAATTACATTCACATGATCAATTCTTACTTTGTTCTTTTACCATCAACCTCTTACAGCTGGCTCTGAAAATTTGCATGCTATAAAAGCTGAACTAGTCAGCTAGTAGAGATGAATCCTACAGTTATATTCATGCTGTGAACAGAACCGTAACACTCCCTTAATATATCTTATCATTGCACTTTTATACTAAGCGTGCATCCAAATCAAGTCCTATTTTTTACATTCCTCCTGCTCAAAATCTTTTAATGGCTCTCTGCTGCCTACAGGATAAAATCTAAACTCCCTGGCCGGGCGTTCAAGGCCCTCCACAATCTGGCACCTGCTCTCCTACAACTCTAGCATAAGATTCCTCAACTCAAGCCAGATTGGAGAAATAAGTCCAGGATGAAAAGTAGGAGAGATTTTTTTCTTATGAATGGAAAAATATCTCCTACAAACCAATTACTGTGCTTCAAGGGTAAGATACTCTCTGCGGGTAGAGAGAGAATCATTAGGTCACAGGGAGTATGTAACTAATTGCTACTAAATCTCTTTCTTATGCTCTGCAGTATTATTTTTTTAAAATCCTGAAAAACGACTTGCAGTTCTCGAACATCCCAGTTGTCTCATGTCATGGTTCCTCACACTGTGATTTAGCAGGCAGTGCACTTGTGCAAGGCTGCCATCATGCACGCAATTCTTTGGGGCCACTTGATAATAATAGGCACCTCTTCTTTTCACAGTGCACAGAGAAAAAGAGTCAAACGTCAGCATGTCAGAAACCTCCAGGCTCAGCTTTGGCAGGAATGCAAATACACTTTACCATTGATTATTTCTGAAGACTTTTCACAGCATCAAGGAAGAGGAAAATGAAGTCGTATCTGAACAGAAGGAAGCTAAATTATTTATCTCATACTAATTTTACCAGATGGCTGGTGAAGAAAATCTATATTGGCAAATATGTTGTATATATTACCTTAAAGATAATCAAGGGGCCTAAAACTTTAAATGTCCACAATGTATTTGCATTTAGTCTTAGTGCTCACATTGATTTCATGCACAGGTTCTTCTGAGTGCACGTGATTGGTATACAATAAATTGTTATCACTAAGTCATTATAAGTTGCACCATCTATTCATGAATCACATCAGCAATTAGATTGCTTCTAATTGTTAAACTCTCGGATAAAATATATTTGGTATGTCATTACATGATGATGGCTACTATATCCCTCAATATCAGGAGGATACAAACAACACTCCTTCCCCAAGAGAAAGGGAATATTGCCCTTCAGTGAGAACACAGTTCTCAGAATTAAACTCCCTCACTAAGCTTCAGGCAGAACTTGTTAAATGCTAACTTCCAACTAAAATAAACACAGTCAGTTGATGGAAAGGTGATGACTGTAAGGGAGACAGGGTGTACCAGATATACATTCTTTTCCTTTCCTGCCCAAGTTATGTCTCCGGGGGGAGGGTTGCATGTATTCCACATCGGATTCTACCCTCCCCGGCCCTGTCATGGATCCATTTGCTCTGCTTTGAAGCTTACTACTGAGGAAAGGAGACATAGACTTGTTCTTTGATTGACTCTCAAATGCCAGTTGTTCAGGAAAGACGACATTCAATTATGTGTGCTGGTTTATATCAAATAAAACGTTTTCAGATGAGCCTAGCTATTCTATTCTGTTCTCTAGGTAAAGCAGGTATAAGTTCTGGCTCCAGAAAGAAAGTGGTTTGTGTAAAGAATCATAATGCATGGTTTACCCAGATGGCGAGAACTCCTCTGAACAACATCTTGATATAATGTTTGTTGTTTGGCAGAATGTATGGTATCACCTCTGGCTGACTTATGAAGACCAATTTTTCTATATGGCATTTAATGAAGAGTTTACTCATTCAATTCAACAAAGAATTCTTAAGTGCCTATCACGTGCACTAGTTTTCCTAAACTAGATTCAGACAACCATGGTGCTTAGCACTTTTGGAATAGCATGTGCCTTCTCTAGACAGTTGTCCAACGAGCAGTTCCCAGGTCTCAGCCTGAACTCATGAAGTATCCTAAAGTGTATTCTTACAGCAAGAAGACAACAGATCAAAACTGAGTTCTATAGTCTACACTGGCCAAGCAAGATATAACTCTACTTTGCATGAAATCTCTTCCTACTAGAATAACCTGCTCGAGCATTTATTCAATTCCAAAAGGATTCATTTGGTAAATTCATGTTATAGTTAAGTAACCTATTACCATCAGAAGCGGCAGCAGCTAATTACTTACCAATTTCTTGAAAAAAAAATGTGATTATCCTAGATCAAGGTACAGATTAAAATTGAAATAGCTTATGTTGAAACCTAAAACCAGATCTTTCAGAATCACACTTCAGAATGACCCAAGTTGCCACCGTGACAGTACCTACAAGAACATACAAGTTGTACATGCTATGACTAGCCAAATATGAGTCAATTAATCATAGTGAACTATAAACAGTACTGTACATTCTAGGCCAATATAAGACATTAAGATTCAATTTTTTCTTTCTCTTTTTAGTTGACACATCATAATTGTACATATTAATGGGATACAGGGTGATGTTTCGATACATGTATACAAGGTATAATGATCAAATCAGGATAATTAGCATAGCCATCACCTCAAACATTCATCATTTCTTTGTGTTGTGACCATTCAAAAATCTTCTCTTCTAGCTTTTTGAAACTATATAATAAATTATAGTTAACCATATTCACCCTTTACTGCTGCACAACACCAGAATTCATTCCTCTTATCTAGCTATAATTTTGTACAATAGGGCTCCATTTTTAAATCACCTTTCTGCACAGGAAGATTGCTTCAATCATCAGAAACAACATGCCACGAAATACACGTTGGTGTCACTGAAGTTATAGTTGTTTATGCAATTCAGATCTACTGAAAGAATGTTTACAGAAGCTGGATATTTGCTGAACACCGTAGGGAAGAGGAAGGAACAGGGGAACCATAAGCCAAGTGACCAGAATAAAAGAGAGTATGAAGACTCTGAGTAAACACTGACAGAATTTCAAATCTCACAGCTTTGGGGTAAGCTCCACAGACTAAGTTGCCAGGGACTTCACTAATTTTCTAGCGTTAGAAGGAAATAGGAGTAGATAAATTTAGCAGGTATGAAGCCATTAGAACAGAAATGTTTAACTCTGTGCAAGCACATCAAATTATGTGTACAACTCCCATGACAAAGCAAAGAGATGGGGTGTGTAAACAGTAGTGACAGGAAGACAGACACACACATAAGCAGTGAAAATAATTTCAGACTACACATTTGTTTTCTTAGCAATATAAACTCTCCATTGTTTTAAGTATTCTCAATATTTAGGCACCGTTGCGCACTGTATTCTGTATAGATAATAATAGATTCGATTTTTCCTGAGCCTGAGTCACAGCCTGGTAGTAAATTAGGTGCTTAGGAAGGTACTTTACTTCTGAGGCCACTGAGCCATCATTTAGGGCGTAATATGTTTGCCATGGTTTATGAAGATGCTCCTGACTCACTTCAGTGGGAGTTGTTTTTGCTGCACTGCTGGTAGCTGAGTTAAATGAGTGTACTCATTATTTTCTTTGTGCAGTGTAGATGGGATGGGCTAATAATACTTTCTTGCCAATTCCATTCTGACCTACAGAGCAAATACCCACAACGTTTTGTTAAAATCTGAGGTTCATTCTTTGTGTGTGGAACAAAGCAAAGTCAATGAGGCTACATGGGGTGGAGGGAAAATTGTGGACTCCTTGATAGCATTCCCTAATTGACTGTGTTAGTTGGCCACTGGTACCATGTAAACTATACATGTTGTATAACAGTAATTTACAATATAAAGCAGATCATGTCATTCTTCTACTCTACACCTTCCAATAGCTTTTCATTTCACTCAGAGTCAAAGACAAAGCCCCTGACTTGGCCTAGGAGATCATCTGTGACCTGACCACTACCTACATCTTTGCTCTTGTGTATCATTTGTCCTCTTTTTCATTTTATATGTCACACTGGCTTCCAGGCTTGTCCCTTTAATATGCTAAGCATAGCCACACCTCTGATTCTTTGAACTGGCTTACACCTCTACCTTGAATAATTTTTCCCCAGATATCCGCCTGAACCTTCCCCTCTCATCTTTCAAGTACCACCTCAACAGAGAGGCTTTCCCTGACCATCCTATATGAAAGAGAAACCCTTCTCTCTCCACACTCTCTATCCCTCTAACGCTTCTTGTTTATTCTCCAAAGAAAACTATATCTTTATTTGTTTAATGTCTGTCTACCCTCTCTATAATATGAGTTCCCTGTGGACAGGGATTATGTTTTGCTTATTGCTGTACTCCAGCATTTGGAACAGTACATGGTACTCTGTATTCCTGCCATAAAAATGTACTAAATTGAGGGATAGATGAATCCTGGTGGCCTGATACATTGAAGGAACAAATTATTCCAAATTATTAAGGTCTTTGCATAACTATTAAACAATTAGACCTGTCATAAAATATTTAGGACCCTACTGAGGTACAGTTCTCAGGACTTTAATTTTCACTGCTGTTATGAACTGCATTGTAATTATAAATCAGCATCTCTACCCAAAGAAACAAAATAAACCTTTATGAATACTTTTGAGCTAAACATGAAAGGCTATTCACGAAGAAGGTAGGGCAAGATGAAAGGAAACAGCTAAAGAGAATACCTTTGAAAAGTGTGCCAACAGGTAATTAATCATTAAAAGCAGCAAATCCTGATGGCTAGTAAATTTCAAGGACTTATCCTAGTAATATATGAAAGTGAAATCTTCTCAATGTATCAGAAATGCCAATTCCTTGTACTGAACAAAACAACAAATGAAGAATACATCTTTCCAAAGAAAATTCTGTAATTTTGATGATTTAATTAAAATACATTGCAGATTACAGATTAAACATTAAAACATCGAAAGCAGGTTAGCCAGGGACCTAGTATTTATCTCTGATGTTTCATGGGGGCTTAAAACCTGATGTCACTCGTGCTTAAAATGCTCTTTGTAGAATATGAGCATCTCAGGCTGAGCACATATAGTATAGAAGGGTTCATGGTTCATTCTTTTTGCCATGGACCACAGTTTTTCTTCAATTTACCAAAACAAAGATAAGAATTTTTTTAGAAAGAGAAATATTAACCAAATACATGCCACAACTTGCTAATTAAGTACAATGGGATACAAAAATCAATCACTTCGGTGCCGCGCTTCCAATGTTATTTAGAGAAGGAAATGATTTGAAAGGAAGCATAGTAAGGAGAAAGAAAAAAGAATGATAAAGTTAATTAATTATTAGCAATTAATTATTAAATTAAATTAAAATTAAATAAAAAGTTAAGAATAAATTTTTAATTACAAATTAATCACAAATTGGATTAAAAGAGTGATTAAATTGTGAATTACACTTCACACAAGTAAGTATTTTACCAACAGCAGTAAACACAAAATGTATCTTTATTTTACTCACTGGCAAGTAGGTACATCAGGACTCCATCATAGTGTACCTTGCTAATAAGTGAACTCAGAAGTAACGTATCTAATCAAATACTTGGGATGGTTTAGCCAGGAGCAGAGGTTCAGGGCCCTGACCTAAGAGCAGTGAAGAGGTTTAGCTGAATTCCCTGCAAGATAGTCTCTTTTGTATATAAACTAACAGACTAGATACTGGACTCAAAATAAAAGTAAGGCAACAAGCACAATAGGCCCTTTAGTCGCTCCTTTCATGGAAACTGGTTTTTAAGACATGCTCACTGCAATCAACTGTCTTGGCTTGCTGATTTTGGCACACTGGGAAAAGGAAAAATGTATAAGGGGCGATTACATGCATTAAAAAAAATCTGAACTAAAGGTTAATGGCAAATAGCGTTCCAGATTGGTGTGCTGTACACACGTTTGTTCTTCACTTTATATTCTATATTAAGGACGCTTTGCATTTGCATACTGGTTGAGTTTTTAAGTCCGTAAGTTGCAGAACAATAATTAGAACCCAGCCAGGTCTGTCTAACTTAGTAACTTTGGGCAAGTAATGTTACCTCCATGCCTCAGTTTCCTCATCTTTAAAATGGGGGAAAATATAGTACATTCTCCATAAAGTTGTTAGGAGGATAAAATAAGTTAAGATTTGTAAAGGGCCACCCAGCCTATAATAAGGAATACAATTTCCTAAAGCAGAAGTTTATAAATTGAGGAATGAATGGCAGTATTTTAGGATGTTTGTATTCATATAAAACAATTACTTTATGCCTGAATAAAATAGCATAGTAATGGCTGCCCCTATGTATAAACCAAAACAGGACTAACAACCAATTAGTGTCTACAGTCAGCATCAAATCTGCTTCAAGGTGAGTGATTTAGGCTTTTGGTTTTCAAAATGGGGTGATGGGCTAGGCACGGTGGCTCATGCCTGTAATCCCAGCACTTTGGGAGGCTGAGGTGGGCGGATTGCTTGAGGTCAGGAGCTCAAGACCAGCCTGGCTAACATAGTAAAACCCCGTCTCTAATAAAAATACAAAAATCAGCTGGGCGTGGTGGCACTCACCTGTAATCCCAGCTACTTGGGAGGCTGAGGCAGGAGAATCACTTGAACCCGGCAGGTGGAGGTTGCAATGAGCTGGGATTGCACCACTGCACTCCAGCCTGGGTGACAGAGTGAAACTCTGGCTCAAAAATAGATACATACATACATACATACATAGCGAGTGATGGCAGGTAATGAAATTCTGTGACCTCATTTTTTTTGGTAAGCTTGTTTTTTTTTTTTCTGTACTTCATCAGTCATCCTTAGAGCATAGGTTAGAATCCTCCAACTTGAAGAATTTAAGTGATATTTCTAAATATCTGGCTAAGAAATCCCCAGGAGATTTCTCTGGAAGCACTTTTCCACTCCTTTGGTCTTCCACAGCTTTTGAGGAGTAAGGCTGCTCCTCCTATTGCCAGGAAATGAATTGCAAGAGCTTAAATTTTGATAGTGACCACCTAAAAGTGCATTTCATTCTAGTGTACCTTCTTCTTGTCTACATAGTAGTTCCTAGGTTTTCTTGTGTGTGTGTGTGTGTGTGTTTTTGTTAATACCCTCATCTAAAATATTGTCAAAATGTCGCTCTGCAACAGTAATCTGTGCCTGGTAGTCTTCATTTGGGAGTGGCCATATCATAGAAAGAAGGAAATCCGGAGTATCCACTGGCTTTTAATTCAATGTCTGTTCAATATCTGTTTCTCCCATTTAACGACAAGCTCAGATAAGGCAGAGGAAGTTTTTGGCAAGCATCAGACAATCAGTGGATTATTGTTGAATGAATAAATGTTTGGATGGATGAAGGGATAGAAATATATAATGTAGGAAGCTATTTTGACGATGGTAGAAGGAGTAAAGATACAAGGGTCAAAATAGATTTATTCAGAATCTTGCTAATTGGTTAAAGAAAACAAGAGAAGTTTAGATTGTCTATAAAATTTGGTGAGACTATTGATAACAGGTAGACAAAGTAAAAAGTGAGAGAAGGTTAAGATGTGCTAAGGAGGGGCTACCAGGGTTGATGAATGTGGGTGACAGTTACTTGAGAGGTGAAATGCCTTTTCGAAGGTGCTACTCTAAGCAGATTTTAGCCAATCAGTAATGATACTGCATAATGATGGTAAAATAATAATTTATTATGCAATCAAATGATTTTAATTAATATCAAAGTGTTATTATTATGTTACATCCATCCTGAGATTAGCATTTGGAGCATAATTGCTAATATTAATGCTTTGCATCTATTCATAGCAAATATGTTGATTATGCTAACCCTATGGTTTCAGAGGGTAACTGGAGAATGCATACCTTGTTTGGGGGCTACTCTTAACTCTGTAGGAATAATTCAGAACCTGTGATACTAGGATACCTTTCATTCATTCATTCATTCATTCATTCATTCAACAAACACTGAATACCTACTACATGCATGAAAAGTGTAGACACTATGCTAAAGCCCTAAGGATACTACAGTGAACAAGTCACAGCTATTTCCTGCTTTTTCAGAATTTACAGTCTGGTTAGAGAAACAGGAAGGATAAATGTTGCAAGCACTGTTTGGCAAGATGAGTACCAAAGTAGGAGTAATCATAGTGCGCTATTAGGAACTCTGAGAACACGTGGCGCTCTAGTCAGAGAAGGAGCTGCTGTTTAGTAAGAGCATCCTAGACTGAGGTATAACAGCCATTTTAGCCTGAGGGCCACTAGAGAGGCTCAGTCATAATAATGGATATTTTATAATAGAAATAGCTGACATTTATTCAACACGTATAGTATGTCAGTAATGTGTACAGAACTTTACATACATTATCATAGGGAATACGACGGCACAGCGTATGTAAATCCCATAGGTGTGGGGGGGAATAGCAGAGTTGCCTTGGGAAATTTTCTAAGGCTTTCTCTAGGCTGCAGTGGCTCCTCAAAGCTGATAGCAATAGCAAATAAGAACAATCCCGTCACAGTATCTCTTGGTTGGCAAGGAGTTCAACTGAGCTTATTGGAGGAGGAGACCATAGCATCTTGTGGGGTTCATGATAGCCAGTGAATGACAAGACTTGGTATAATATTTCACATTGCCAATCACTAGGAGCATATGGGTTTAACACTAACAAATCTTCTGGCAGATGCCAGTAGGTTATTAGCTTAATGCTGGTGGGTTAAAGTGTCAGAAAAGTAGGGGGCACAACCTCCTTTTCAATCTTCTAGGTAGGTACTATTAAAGTGTGAAACAAATGGCAGGCAGACTCCTCCTCAAAAAATAGACACAATGTCCAAAAAACAGAGAAGGCTGAAAGATACTAATTTGAGAACATGGTGAGGCATCTTCACCAGGGAAATGCTACACATACATAGAAAGGAACAAAGTACCAGCTATGGACATCATGAAGGCCTAACTTTTCAATCAGACTGACGGCACTGAATGAAATAATCTGTTATATTTAATAACCCTTGCTAAAGCTTTTCAGAAATCATGATGGCATTTCATAGATCACCCCTGTGCACTCTGAGCTCAATTCTCAATTATTGGTAAAACGACTCCTACATATTATTCTCCTTGACCTTGTTCTTTAGGAATTATTGGAAATCAATTTTAGAAAAAAAAAAGCAAATTAATTGGCATATATTTATTGATTGCCTATGGGCAGGGTAATGTACTAGGTTCTTGGAAATGAATGAAAATATTTAGTTGAATCTTTAATTTTGATCCTCTGGGATCCCATTTGTCATGAATAAACACAACCCAGTAACTTAAGAAGTAGGTGTTTATGTGACTTCATCTATTATTAAAATAACATTAATCACCATGTTATTGAATTATCTTATTAGAACTGCAAACACAGAATTTCCTTTAGCAATTACTGACTTCCTACAGACACAAGCATTTAAATATGGCCATTTGCCTTTAGCCACAAAGAGCCAATATTAGGAGCTTTTGCCTCAAGCCACATGGGTATGCATAAACTATTTGAAACCATTTTGAAATTTTGACACAATATTATACAATCATATTGCATGCGATGATGGGACTACATTGACTACTTTTATCATCTCAATTTTCCACTTAATGGCTTTGGCTATATACTTAAGGAAACCAAACCAATGATTTGGAGTGTCCTTCTTGGAAATTCTCATGACACACATTTAATTTTTTAAGTTTGAATTTAAATTTTTTTGTGGGTGCACAGGAGGTGTATATATTTATGGGGCACATGAGATATTTTGATACAGGTATACAGTGTGTAATAATCACATCAGGGTAAATGGGGTATTCAACACCTCAAGCACTTACCCTTTCTTTGTGTTACAATCCAGTTATACTCTTCTAGCTATTTTAAAATGTACAATAAATTATTGGTGACAGTAGTCACCCTGTGACTATGAAACACTAGATCTTATCATCCTATCTAACTATATTTTTGTACCCATTAACCATCCCCACTCCCTGCCTCACCCTTTCCAGCCTCTAGTAACCATCATTCTGCCCTCTATTTTCTATGGCAAATATTTTATTTGAATGTTGCTCTATGTAGGATGTACTTCATTTTTAGAATAAAGTGATCTGAAATATATTACAGTTGGTGGAATTATACAGATAATACACACTCACTATAGTATACATCTAAGAAAAATATAACGAGGAAGTTTCATTTCTGTCCCCAAACACTACGTTACACAATCCAAAGGTCCAATAGAAACACATTTGAGGAAGTCTGCTCCTTTAGGTAATATACACTGTGTTGCCTTTTCAGAAATCTACCACCACTACTCCTCATTGAGTAGAGGAGTTAGGGCTAGTTAATAGATCACAAGTGACCCAAACTACATAAGTTACTTGGCTAGTATGTGTCCATGGAATTTTCCTTCCTTCTCCCAAACCCTATCATAGTTCTCTTACTCAGCCTTTTCTTTTGTTGTACCCTAAATAAATAAGAACTTGGAAAAGGGTATAAGAAGCAGCATATCCCTCAAAGATCTTCTTCTCAGATACCTGGTGCTCCTCTACAATTGACATTTGTGGATACAGAGTAATGGTTGCTTTCTGCCTCTTACATAAATCAAAACGGTGTTTCCATTTCTTTGCAGAGACTTATGGCTAAGGAACGCTTCAGTTTCTTAAGTTCTGATGCTAAGTCCACTTGGTGCTTTGGAGTTCCAGTGGGGATGAATGAAAGCATTTCACTGTGAACTCTGGTGATGTTACTAGTGCTGCATTACTTAATCATATTAGATAACTTTCATATTAGGAAGTCCAGGAGGCACCATGATTGTTTGGAGATTTTCTCTGTTTCTCACATAGTCTTCTGTTTTCACCAATAGTATTAGATAGAAATTTAATTTCTCTGCCTCAGATGACTTTGGTAAAAGAAAATGAGAGAAGGAGAGTTGGTACATTAGGTTAGAAATAAGGGTATAGGAATAGTTGAAGATCAGTATTTCCTTGTTCATTTTTACAGGTAGTTTGCCATTTTCATGTGTTTCATTCTATAGGAATGGCTTTGTTTTATTGCGTTTGATAACTGGGCTATAATGAGAAATAGAACAAAGCTGTGAAAGGGTTCATGACAAAATCTCACTAAGTACTATTTCTTTGAATGTAATGCAGATTTCATCAGGGGGTTCTAACCTTCTTTATCACCTTAATCTTTAAGAACAATAAAACACAATTCTCAACAAAAATTCTAATCTGCATATTAATCAAGATTTTCTTCTCCTTGGAGGAGTTAGAATAAAAATACAAATAAACAATGCATCAATATAAGAAATGAGAACATTTGCATTTACATAAAGCTTCATCCAAGTCTATGTGAGAAATATAACAAAATCCACACTAGTAAAGTTGAAATTCATGAAGTCCTAATGATGTTTCCCTGAATTCTATAGGACTGGCATTGAGTGATTCACTTCCTGAGCATTGACAAAATCGGATCCATTGTTCCTTTAATTTCATTATTTTTTCTTACACAATAGTTCCTTTTCAGACAAGAGTACAGTAATAGGTAATGACAAGTACAATAAAAATGATAATGTTCTTAGTTAACAATGAATGATTAAACTGTCTTGGTAGAAGTCAATACGGTTCCATATTCTTGTGAGTTAAAAGATGACTTTGGAATATGCTTCAACCATCACTTTAATATACATTGTTCAGCATGAGAAAGTTAGCTTACTAAAGAGTGCTTTCTAAAAAGCATCTGAAATAAACGCAGCAATCAGCAAGACATATTGAATCCATGTCCAGAAAATTTTTATTTTTAAATGGAATGAAGCATGTACCCCATGGCAGAGGCAAAAAATGGAATTCAGGTAAAATGGCACATCTGACTCTAAAAAGAGCATTTTGATTCTGTTCAAAAGTTACATCTAAACACTAAAAGCAGCAAGGGCCTCTTCAATTTTCCATTTGCTAAGTGTTTCTAATCTATTCTGCAATAAAAACATGGTGTGCTAATGGATAATCATTAAGAAGGAGAGAATGGTTTTCAGCTAGCTCCCATTCTCTCGAGGTCCACCAGTTGTACTTCAGATGCCCTGGTGCCTACTGGATAGCTACTGGGTGCTGTCACCAGCCAGCTGACAAGCATAAGATTTGGGGTGTTCCTTTGCTCTAGAAGGCTCTGAGCTTTCACATTTCCTTTTTTATTGTTTGGTCCAAAGCCTTATTCAGGGTTTCCAAACTATCTCTCATTAATAAGGAACTCCAGCTTGAACAAGACTAGTTCCCCCTCCACTCTCAAAGTCTAGAGTCTGGACTAATGGAAAGGAAGAAAAAATTCCACGTTAGTGAAGTTGTGGAATCACAGACCTCTATTCACAGTTAAGTTATCCAGGTTAAAAAGAAAAAACCTCAAATGCGTTTCTCTTGGAGTTTTGTATTAATATTATGCAACACAGTATTTAGGACAGAAATTTATCTTCCTATTTTATTTTGCTTAGGTGAATATTGAAATGATTGTGTATTTTCTGAGCCTCCTCAGATAGGGAGGAGGCAGTCAGAAGTGTGGTGAGACTAAACCAACCTGGAATCAAACATTTTCTACAGGCAGAAATCACTAATCAGTCTTGTGTTAAATTGCTCAAGAAAATCCATAAAGCAGTTAACATCACCTTGATTATTTATATACACAGACAGTTGAAAGTTGACTAATAAGATTTGGGAACAAAATATATAAAGCAGCTGACGCCCATCATAGAAAAGCGCACATAAAATCCACACCATAATGCAGGATGACCATTTCTAAACTCATACCTTGTGTTCAGGCATCTACTAAAACCTTGAGAAGGATAATATTTGTTTTATATTTTAATTCTGTGTCTAGTTCCAAATGAATCATCATTGACTACTCTCCCTCACCCAAAATTATGTAAGCATATAATAAATGGCGTTGTGGTTGTGGATAATCTTAGAAATAGACATTCAAATAAACAGGCATATAATTCTTATTTAAAAGTAAACTGGCCATCTATGCAAAATCCGAATACAATTTGTATCGGAAAAATTATAGGGTTGGGGTGTGTTTGTTTGATAAGAGAGAGAGGAGGGGGACCATTTTAGTCTATGTTTTCAAGGCTTTACACTTCACTCAACATAATTGCAGCTGCAACTTTAGTTATTCTAAAGTCATGGTGGGGAATTCCTAACAGAAAATCTCACAGCATCTTCTTTTGTGATTCACCTGTATCTTTGGCATTCTTTGTCATCTGATCATCTACTAGTCTAAATTACGTTTCATTTAGCACACTTCCAAGTCTGTTCTGACAAACAGGCAGCTGCCACTAGAGCATCTTCTTAAATGGCTCCATAAATGAAGTAAAGAGTATGGCTGTTCCAGTGGCCTGTTTTGGCTCAATGGTACAATCTTCCAGCTGGTGAATTCCCCAGTAAGTAACCACTACAAGAACAATTTGTTTGACTGATGCAATGAAGCCTGAAAATTGCTATGGCACAAAGCTGCCTCCAGATTGGGAGGAAACTTTGGCTAGCACAGTCCCTTGAAGACATAAATGTGAAAGGCCATCTTACATTTTGTTTTGACTAGGGCTCTCGAAAAGCTCAAAGTTACTTCAAATTATGTCAGGTTTGAAATGTTATATTCAATACCTGTACAAGTCTTTAAAAGACCAATCATTCCTTTGTTTCAGTGAAATTATTTAAGTGATTTTAGGAGAAAACATTCAGAAAAGCAAGCAGTAAAGATCAGCTGAAAAAGGGAAGTTGTTACAAGAGAGATCATTTGCTCATTGATCTTCAAACACTAGTTTGCATGTGTGAGAGAGAGAGAGAAAAAAGGGAAATGAATTAATTTAAAAAATTAACTTAAGAAAAAAATATTCCACAGATGGCTAGTTATAGAACACTTGGCAGTTAGAAAATGCCAAGAGGGTTTCCCACATAAGGCTGAGAAAAAAATGAGTTTATTTCTTTTTAAAACAAGCAGTGGCAGAAGGACCAAGAAACGGAAGGAAAAAGATAGAGGTGGAAAATCTGAACCTCCCTCTACCAATAGCCAACAACGGTCTGATTACAAGAATTTAGGAAACATAGACTACTTATTTTGGTTCTAAGAAATGCAGAGGAAGTTCTCTTCTCATCCTTTTCCACCTTTCTCACCACTGCTCCATTCAATTTTATACCTACGTTGTTTTTAAACTCAGCATGCACTGACCTTAATATTCAAGGGTATGCTGGGTCCAATGAGCTCTCTGGAAGTGAAGGAACACAACCAAGATCTTTGTTTGTAGGAAAGGGGCTCTCAGTGACCTAGAGTTTGCTCCTTTAGTCCCTTCATATTCCTCTACCCTGGAGAGTAGATTATATCCCAGTTTCCAGAAATCACCCCAAGACAAGATCCAGGTCTCACTGAAGTCTAAGACTCAAAACTAATTTGAAGGAACAAAGAGAGGCTTGTCTGCTTCTCCTTGAACCTGTGAGGCCTTAGAATCTGTGTCAATTCTTCTTCAAGTATCATAGGAATTCTATGGCTACCTGGGGTTCAGTTTGAGCCAAGGCTCTAATGATCTCAATTTATTATTGATTTGACTCTGTAATTAAGTTAGTTTAATCCTTGTGCACTGAACAACCAGTGTACTTACTGCAAGTGTTCCTGACTGGATGGAAGAGATAGTAGGGGAGCTGTTTCCTGTGCCTTTTAAGCAGACACAGGCAAAACCATTTTGGAAGATCTTGTAAACACTCAGAATATGTGTATCTGCAATACATCTTTCTGGCTGGGCCTTTGGAAATACATCAAAAGCGTCTAGCATACTTTAGTTAATGCCTAAGCATTAACTCTGAACACAGGGATAATATTACAAGCAGTTCATTCCTATTTATGAAAAGTTTGTAGATTTTTGGCAGTAGATTGTATGTCAGTACTCTGTAAGTGCTTGTCAGATGAAGGCAGTTTAACTGAGATGTAGTGGCACTTAATTTTTGAAAGGAAGAGAAAGCCCCTACCCTCATGTAAAACAAGTGACCAAAGTGTGTGCCTAACCACTTTGTAAAAGGGCACAAGGATAAGACAGGGCAGCAAAAGGTGCTATTTTAAAGTACAAAAGAATAGCAATCTGCTATAAAGAGAAAAAAATGAAAGCAGGGAGCAATAATGCCATCAACTAAATTAGGGCTGATACAGGGCTGGGAGGTACATAATCATCTGTTTCTCAGATAATCAGATGAGAAGTGAAACCATTCCCAGTGTTTTCAAAAATGTTAACACGTATGCTATCACTAAGATGTTTTCACAGGGAGTTTTTGTCCTATGATTTAATTCCCTGGCATTTACATTGTATTTCTTCACTTATCTACATTTTGAAATCAAAATGTTCAAACGCTGAATGATGGCAGTCTAGACTCTCTAAACTGTCCAACCAAAGACATGGATTTTCTTCTTCCTGAGAAAAGCCTGAGTTGCTATATTATCTCATAAACCTCATCAATAAGGATCCAATATCTGAGAGTTTTTTTCTAGATATAATACACTGTGTATTTGCATTCCTGAAAAGAAAAAAAATGTGTTTTTATAGTTAAAATCTAGCCGTATTCTGTTGTCAGCTAATGAGGAAACTCATGAGAAAGCTACACTCTCCTAAGGTATGATCCAAAACATATGTAAGACAATAATTGAATAAGAGGTGCTAGAAAGAAGCACTTAAAGAAAGTGAAGTTGGGACATGGCAAAATATATTGGAAAGAGTATTGGTTAGGAGTCACAAGACTTGCTTTCTAATTCCAAATTCCAATGTTGTCAATTATTTATTAACTGCGTGTCTTTTGGAAAACCACTTCATCTTTTTGGACATAAGTTTCCTTACCTATAAGGACAGAATAATGAGTCCTTCCCTTTCTCACAAGGTGGTGCAGGGATCAAATGAGGAAATAAAGATGAAAATACTATAAATTTTAAAGTGTTAGATATAGGTCTATTACAATGATCATATATGAACAGAATACAGAAACATATATAACTTATAAATAAAAGATTATGATTCCATTTCCTAACACTTTTTTAAGAATTCAAGTGCCTGATCTAGACATAAAGGTTGCACACATTTAGGTGTGAACAGTTCCCTGTTCCCAAAAACAAAAATAAGTAGAGAACAAACTAGATTATTACTATTCAACCACTAAAATTATGATTAAGAATAATATGTTAATATATGGAAGAATATTCATAATAATGAGTAAAGAGCAAGTTTGAAATATGGTATGCATAGAATTATTCCAAATGTACATATGTATCTTTAAGTAATATATATTTTATATATGTACACATATATGTGTATACATATGCTATATTATATATTAGGCTATATATGTATACTATGTATTTATAAATATATATGAAATACATATATATTACACGAAGATATATACATATATTTGGAATATATGTATACATATATAATATACATATATAGTACACAAAAATGTATATTTAGATTATGTGTATGTATATATATTTAGAATATATATAGAGAGAGACAGAGAGAGCAAGAAAGACAAAGAGAGAGACAGAGAGACACAAATTCCAGCTAGCCACTACAAGGATCTATAACAGAACATTAATATTGGTTTTCTCGTGGTTGGGGGACTTTTTTTTGTGTCTGTAGATACCGTTTTGTATTTTCCAATTATTCTGCAAAGACCATATATTACATTAGAAAACAGAAAATAAGCATGCACAAAATAAATGCTCAGAGAGAAAAGCTCAATTAGAAACTTAAAATTCTCATTGAACCTAAGACTATAAGAGAGTTACAAAGACATTTCAATAATTACTAAAGAGACTTATCAGGATTAAGTTTCTTCATAGAAGAAGATCAGTTGACTTTTCATGAAGCATTGGGGTGGTGGGGTAAGATTCCAGGTGAAATGGCTTTGAAGTTGAGTTCCAGCCAACATTTGCCATACGGTGGTAGTCTGTGCCCTCTGTATGGGAAACCCTGCCCTGCGCTCCCTTCAGTAAGAATACAGATAGAGTGCAGACCAGGGTCTCCCAACAGCAGCTGATTCAACATTCCACTCCATATTTTCTGTCTTCTTGTGATTCTACGTGGGAATTGGATGGCTCGCTGAGTTACCTTTTCCTTTTGAGTTATTCCACTTCAGTGATGGACACTAACTGATGAGGGTAGACTGTGGCTTTGTGGATCAGTTTGTCCCCTGTAAATAACTGTACTTTCGGACTTTACATAAATTTTTCTTAGTCTTAAAAAAACAAAATATGACAAATTTAATGCATGATAGGATTTCCATAGTCTTCCAAGAATTACAGGCTTATATATATTGGCCTGAAGTCAGCATGTTGTTATATGGACTGTAACAGCAAATAATATCAAGTATTTGTTAACTCAAGGAACTTAATACTGTAAAATGTCGTGCACATATTATCATTCCATTTAATCCTCTTAAGAGCCCTATGAGGTCTATACTACTATTACCTCCATTTTATAGATGAGGAAACGAAAGGACAGATGGATTAATAATTCCTTTGCCCAAAATCATAAACCTTATTAGCATTTGAATTGTGTTTCAAACCCATGTAACGTCAGAGCCCTCCCTCTTAACCACTACAAGCATTTTAAAGGCAGATATTACATATCATTTATTATGATGCTGCAGCCTGCTTAAAATTTGGATAGCAAAAGGTTGTAGCCACAGGGTAAGAAGGGGAAGAAGTGGGGGAGGGTAGTGTGTTCTATTTCAGAGATAGAGACAATGACTCCATTGTTGGTTATTTTGAGTTTAAAGAGCCATTAGTGAAGGTTAACGTGCAGCAGCCATTTGTATATATAAGTCTGGCTCTCGAGATGAAAGGTGTCTGCAGATGAATGGTAACTGAAACCACAAGACTACATGTAATAATCTAGAGAACACAAGCAAAATACAAGACAACTACTGAGGCTGGAAACTGGGGGTGGGGAAGACATCCGACCTTTAAGAGGAGATGAGGGAAGTGTAAAAATTAAAAGAAAAATAGTGGTGGTGTACAACAGAGAAAAAGCTGTGTTGTGAAAGGCCATAGTGTCAGGCCTCTGAGCCCAAGTCAAGCCATTGCATCCCCTGTGACTTGCACATATATGCCCAGATGGCCTGAAGTAACTGAAGAATCACAAAAGAAGTGCAAATGCCCTGCCTCACCTTAACTGATGACATTCCACCACAAAAGAAGTGAAAATGGCCGGTCCTTGCCTTAAGCCATGATATTATCTTGTGAAATTCCTTTTCCTGGCTCATCCTGGCTCAGAAAGCTCCCCCACTGAGCATCCTGTGACCCCCACTCCTGCCCGCCAGAGACAATTCTCAACAAAAATTCTAATCTGCATATTAATCAAGATTTTCTTCTCCTTGGAGGAGTTAGAATAAAATACAAATAAACAATGCATCAATATAAGAAATGAGAACATTTGCATTTACATAAAGCTTCATCCAAGTCTATGTGAGAAATATAACAAAATCCACACTAGTAAAGTTGAAATTCATGAAGTCCTAATGATGTTTCCCTGAATTCTATAGGACTGGCATTGAGTGATTCACTTCCTGAGCATTGACAAAATCGGATCCATTGTTCCTTTAATTTCATTATTTTTTCTTACACAATAGTTCCTTTTCAGACAAGAGTACAGTAATAGGTAATGACAAGTACAATAAAATGATAATGTTCTTAGTTAACAATGAATGATTAAACTGTCTTGGTAGAAGTCAATACGGTTCCATATTCTTGTGAGTTAAAAGATGACTTTGGAATATGCTTCAACCATCACTTTAATATACATTGTTCAGCATGAGAAAGTTAGCTTACTAAAGAGTGCTTTCTAAAAGCATCTGAAATAAACGCAGCAATCAGCAAGACATATTGAATCCATGTCCAGAAAATTTTATTTTAAATGGAATGAAGCATGTACCCCATGGCAGAGGCAAAAAATGGAATTCAGGTAAAATGGCACATCTGACTCTAAAAGAGCATTTTGATTCTGTTCAAAAGTTACATCTAAACACTAAAAGCAGCAAGGGCCTCTTCAATTTTCCATTTGCTAAGTGTTTCTAATCTATTCTGCAATAAAACATGGTGTGCTAATGGATAATCATTAAGAAGGAGAGAATGGTTTTCAGCTAGCTCCCATTCTCTCGAGGTCCACCAGTTGTACTTCAGATGCCCTGGTGCCTACTGGATAGCTACTGGGTGCTGTCACCAGCCAGCTGACAAGCATAAGATTTGGGGTGTTCCTTTGCTCTAGAAGGCTCTGAGCTTTCACATTTCCTTTTTTATTGTTTGGTCCAAAGCCTTATTCAGGGTTTCCAAACTATCTCTCATTAATAAGGAACTCCAGCTTGAACAAGACTAGTTCCCCTCCACTCTCAAAGTCTAGAGTCTGGACTAATGGAAAGGAAGAAAAAATTCCACGTTAGTGAAGTTGTGGAATCACAGACCTCTATTCACAGTTAAGTTATCCAGGTTAAAAGAAAAAACCTCAAATGCGTTTCTCTTGGAGTTTTGTATTAATATTATGCAACACAGTATTTAGGACAGAAATTTATCTTCCTATTTTATTTTGCTTAGGTGAATATTGAAATGATTGTGTATTTTCTGAGCCTCCTCAGATAGGGAGGAGGCAGTCAGAAGTGTGGTGAGACTAAACCAACCTGGAATCAAACATTTTCTACAGGCAGAAATCACTAATCAGTCTTGTGTTAAATTGCTCAAGAAAATCCATAAAGCAGTTAACATCACCTTGATTATTTATATACACAGACAGTTGAAAGTTGACTAATAAGATTTGGGAACAAAATATATAAAGCAGCTGACGCCCATCATAGAAAAGCGCACATAAAATCCACACCATAATGCAGGATGACCATTTCTAAACTCATACCTTGTGTTCAGGCATCTACTAAAACCTTGAGAAGGATAATATTTGTTTTATATTTTAATTCTGTGTCTAGTTCCAAATGAATCATCATTGACTACTCTCCCTCACCCAAAATTATGTAAGCATATAATAAATGGCGTTGTGGTTGTGGATAATCTTAGAAATAGACATTCAAATAAACAGGCATATAATTCTTATTTAAAAGTAAACTGGCCATCTATGCAAAATCCGAATACAATTTGTATCGGAAAATTATAGGGTTGGGGTGTGTTTGTTTGATAAGAGAGAGAGGAGGGGACCATTTTAGTCTATGTTTTCAAGGCTTTACACTTCACTCAACATAATTGCAGCTGCAACTTTAGTTATTCTAAAGTCATGGTGGGGAATTCCTAACAGAAAATCTCACAGCATCTTCTTTTGTGATTCACCTGTATCTTTGGCATTCTTTGTCATCTGATCATCTACTAGTCTAAATTACGTTTCATTTAGCACACTTCCAAGTCTGTTCTGACAAACAGGCAGCTGCCACTAGAGCATCTTCTTAAATGGCTCCATAAATGAAGTAAAGAGTATGGCTGTTCCAGTGGCCTGTTTTGGCTCAATGGTACAATCTTCCAGCTGGTGAATTCCCCAGTAAGTAACCACTACAAGAACAATTTGTTTGACTGATGCAATGAAGCCTGAAAATTGCTATGGCACAAAGCTGCCTCCAGATTGGGAGGAAACTTTGGCTAGCACAGTCCCTTGAAGACATAAATGTGAAAGGCCATCTTACATTTTGTTTTGACTAGGGCTCTCGAAAAGCTCAAAGTTACTTCAAATTATGTCAGGTTTGAAATGTTATATTCAATACCTGTACAAGTCTTTAAAAGACCAATCATTCCTTTGTTTCAGTGAAATTATTTAAGTGATTTTAGGAGAAAACATTCAGAAAAGCAAGCAGTAAAGATCAGCTGAAAAGGGAAGTTGTTACAAGAGAGATCATTTGCTCATTGATCTTCAAACACTAGTTTGCATGTGTGAGAGAGAGAGAGAAAAAAGGGAAATGAATTAATTTAAAAAATTAACTTAAGAAAAAAATATTCCACAGATGGCTAGTTATAGAACACTTGGCAGTTAGAAAATGCCAAGAGGGTTTCCCACATAAGGCTGAGAAAAAAATGAGTTTATTTCTTTTTAAAACAAGCAGTGGCAGAAGGAC
>NW_016817792.1:92224-102992 GCF_001698545.2 Rhinopithecus bieti
GACTCAGCCCGCCTGCACCCAGGTGATTAAAATGCTTTATTGCTCACACAAAGCCCGTTTGGTGGTCTCTTCACACGGACGCGCATGACACATAGACGAGATGGTTTCAATGAAAAAGGTGACCAACATGGTCAAGTGCTGTAGAAAGGAGAAATAAGGTAAGGACTGAAAGGAGAAATGGATTTTAGTTGGCAGTCACTAGTGACATTAGCAAGAGGAGCTAAAATGAGGGCAGAAGATAGAATGAGGAGGGCTGAATAATTAAGAATTAGATGAGAAAATAAAAGCAAAGGTAAAGCTGAATAATTTAAAAATAGGCGAGAAAATGAAGAAAGCTCTTGCCTATCAAAGGAAAGAGACAGTCTGAAAGAGAAACTTAGGAGAGACTTTTTAGGATGAGAAGTCTTGAAATGATCTGTATGCCAGTGGGAAAAAGTTAGTAGTCCAGGAAACAGTGAAGTTACAGGACAAAGGATAATTGATGTATCTAGGTCCACATGGCTTTGGGAAGAGATAAAATAAATGGAAATATAGGCCCCGAAAAAGAAGAGGAACTTTTCTTTTGGGAGACGGTTGTTGAACTGAATGGCTTTTAAGGCCCTTCACAATACAGATGTAATTTGATAAAGGATGGAAAAATCCTACCGTTATTGTAGTGAGTTCTGGAAAACTAGACAGAGAATGTACTCCAACCGTATTAAGCTGGCAAAATATGGCACAAAACAATGTTATAAGGCTCCAGTGTACTTCAGACAACTACCAATAACCCTTCGCCTGATGCTAAACCCAGACTTTTTTCAACAAATCACTGTCTCTTTTTCTTTCTTGTCTGGCTTCTTTTAAAAGCTGAGTTTGAAATGTGATACCTTTGCATGAAAGTGGCATGCAATCTACATGTCAGTTGATAAGAGTATAGTGGAAATGTTGCACTTTAATAATGTGAACAGGATCTTTCTGCCTCTCCCCTGGCCCCCCACACCTTGTTCTTACTATCTCTGGATTCCCTCTCTTCCCTAAAATACCTTTAGGATTTCTCCTATGTGCATAACAAATAACAGCATGATTTACATTTTAGCACTTCTTCAAAGAGGTTTCCAGGTGCTAGATACAAGCTGTAGAAGAGCTTGCATTTTTTCCTTTAGATCTAAATAGTCTGAATCTCAGTATTGCTCATGGGAAACTGTTTCAAAGGCTGAAGTGTCAGATGCAGAAAGGAAAGAAATGAGTGGGTGGGAAGTTCTACATGCAAACCTGTCACACTCTTCTTTCATTTTCAGACCTGAATATGCATGGATGCAGAAATTATATGCTTATTCCAAAGTTTTATGTGTCAGCATCAAATTTAACCCAAAAAAAAAAAGTCAAGAATAATCCAGATTGGATATTTAGGTGAAAAGTGTTGCAAACAGACTTCATCTTTAACTCCAAATGTTCTATGCTGTTAATAAGGCCCTTTAATTCCGCTTTGAATTACACTTCAAGAGAGGGCGTGCCCAGGCAAAAGTACCACAGAGTAAAATCTTATTTATTCATATATTTTCGCAATTTTATTACTAACATTTGAAATGTTACGAGAATTTAAAAAACAGAATAGGGAAGAAAACTTGATTTTGTTTAGAGATCCCTTTATACATATAGAACAAAATAATAACACTGAGAAAGAAACTTTAAAAATACTTGCAAGTCAAATTATAAAGATGATGCATGCATAAGAATGTTTACCATAATATTATTTTATAACAGCAACAAAGAAAAAAATGCATCAGCAGAGGACTGGATAAGCAGATTATGGTACACACATACAACAGAAAAATATTCATCTTTTAAAACAATGATGTGGATGTACATTTATTGACATAGAAATACATGCACAAGATGTGAGTAAAAAAGCAAGTTACAGGACAGGTCATATAAAGTTATCTCATTTACACACAATCAAGTAGATATATGTGTATATATATATACAGGGAGGCATACAGGTGATAGACACTGAAATATCTGTGTAGTGAGTTTGCGGTGATGTTTTATTTCTTTTGTTTCAGTACAAAATAAAACTAGAGATGAAAAGTGCCTATGAACAAACTTTTCTGGAATACTCAAACAACTTATATTTACACGTAAACAACTGAAACACTAATTATATGTCATTTCATTAATTCAAGTCATCTGAGGACAAGAGTTAGCATAGTTTGAGATAATCTAGAAAACTCATATAATTATGTTTCCTTAAAAATACTTCATAAGACTGTCCCACTTCATAATTAATTTTTAGTTGTAAGTGGATTTTGTGTGTGTCGTGTGCACTGGAAAAGTTTCAATGTTGTTCTGTAGCTGTGACAAACACGCATTACCCATCACCATTGCCACCACCACTACCACCACCACCATCATTTCCATTATTAATCTATATCACCATAAAGTATATTTAAAATATATTAAAATTGATTAAATAACTCTTAGTGGAAATAAATGTATACTTCAAATACAATGCTCCCTAGCAACAAATGTCAGCAAGTGATAAGGAATCAATAGTTGGACTATAGGAGTTCAATATAAATTAGGCTGAATTATGTCTCTGCTTCATATAGAGGGATACTCTTAGCAAGAAAACCTCTGGTTTTCTATTTATATTTACCTGCTTTTGGACAAGTCAACATTTCCTCATCAAAGAGTTGAGTAAAATTATGAATCTTATAAATACAGGTAATGTTTATCAATATCTTTTCCTCACACAGTACTTGGATATTTATCCATTACATTGATTGAGTTTAAACATTACTCTTGGAAGCTGTTTGAATGTCTGAACTAACTAATCAATTAATTAAATATCGTAGGCACCATTTATTGAGTACCTAGTATATTCCAGGTACTCAGGATAGATCACTAAGCAAAATAAAGACCCTGCCCTCAAGGAGCTGACATTCTAGTAGAGGAAGACAATAAACAAATAAGCAAGTACATATTTATTCATTCAACGAAAAACAGCAAAACAAAAATCCTGACTGCAAAAAAACTTATATTCTACTGTGCATACACAAACAATATACAAATAGACATTTTATTCAATAAATGTACATTTAACATATTTAACATGACGATCTATTTAAATGTGCTGTATAAATCATGGATGCATAAAATGGATATACAAATAATAGATAATGGGAGATAGGAAATTATGACAAAATACTATTTTAAATTAAGTAGTCAGGGAAGCCTCTGTGGAAATGTCATATATGAATAGAGACCTGAAGGTAGTGAGGGAGTGAGCAATGGGGAAATCTGGAGAAGAGGAGTCCAAGCAAAAGAAACAGTCAGTGCAAAGGCTCTAAAGCAGTGGTGGGTTTGTCACAATGTGAAGAAATGGCAGGAAATCTGATATGACTGGAGCATAGTGAGTGGTAAGTAAGGAGCTAATAAGGGTTAGGGGGATGAGGTCAGAAAGATAGCTAGGGGCCATGTCACAGAGGGCATTAAAATCCATACTAAGGATTTTGGACTTTAAAGAATCCATTGGAGAAATCTGAACAGAGGAAATGTCACATGATCTGACTTACTATGAACAGGATAACTGTGGAGCACAAAGTGGGGAGGCATAAGGGATAGAAGCAGGGATGCTAATGAGGAGTCTATAACAATAATTCAAGCATGAGAGGGTAGATGTAAAAGACAGAAGTGGAAGTGATGAGAATTGGTTTAGTTCTGGAGTGCATACATTCTGAAAGAAAGACAAAGGTTTGTGATGCGTTGGCTGTGTCGTGTTAGAGAAAGAGAGAAGGCAAGGAAAACTCCAAGGATGTTGACCTAAGCAAATGGAAGGATGGGATTGCCACTTATTGAGATGGAGAAGACTGTGAGCATGTAATATTTAGGGAAGTGATATGAATATTTCTATTTGGGACTTGTTAACTGAAAGATGATAATCAGGCATCTACATGAAGAAGTCAAGGAAGCAGTCGGAAATATGCCTTAACTTTAAATAAGAACACCAGGCTGGAGAATTTGGGGAATCACCAGTATGTAGACAGTGTTTGAAGCCATGAGAGTAATACATAAAGAGGGTGAGTGAGGGTAGAGAAAAGAACAAGTTCAAGGATAAGTCCTGGAGCCCACCAAAGTTTACAGGTTAGGAAGATGAAAAAGAACCAATAAAGGAGACTTAGAAGGATCAGTCAGTGAGGTAGAAGAAAAGCTAAGCGAGTGCGGTGTCCTGAAGCCAAGTGAAGAAAATGTTTTCAGGAGGAAGGAATGGTGAACTGCATCAACCACCACTGTTTAGGTCAAGGAAGCAGATATTGAAGACTAGACACCATATTTGGGAAGGTGGAGGTAATTGTTGATTTTAGGGAGAGTAATTGGGTAGAATAATGTGGGGAGGGGTAAAAACCTGGTTGGAATAGGTTTAAACAGAGAGAAAGGGAAGAGATGAAGTAGATACAATGATATACAATTCTTTCAGGGATTTTGCTGTAAAGGGAAACTGGTCAATGCAATGGTAGCTGGTGAGGCATATGCAATAAAGGAATATTTTTCTCATTTAAATGAAGCTGAAAGAGGAGACCCTGTGTTTAGGGGATACGAGCCACTTATATGCGATGGCTGGAGGAGGTGGTGTTTGATTTGCATAGGGCTCAGGGGATTGGTTTGACCAGGCATGTTATTTATGTAACCCATGAAAAAACTGGCTCTTCCACCCTAGCCTTTTAATATGGAAATGCAGGGAGCCATGATGTTTATACACATGGGGATATGTGGGAGTAGCCATGCTGCCAAGCACATGTGGAGGCAAGGGCAAGGGGACAGCAGTGGCATTAGGTGGACCCAGTTTTTAATGGCTTGGATTTGCATATTAAAGGTTGTCAGTTTGGGTTTAAGAGCCAGGGATTTTATGCTAGACAAGAAATTACTTGGAACTGCAAAAAACCTTTTAAGGACCCCTTTTTCTTTTTATTTGCCTAAATTAAATGGGATAAATAACAGTAATGTTGCCGGGTGTGGTGGCTCAAGCCTGTAATCCCAGCACTTTGGGAGGCCGAGACGGGTGGATCACGAGGTCAGGAGATCGAGACTATCCTGGCTAATACAGTGAAACCCCGTCTCTACTAAAAAATACAAAAAACTAGCCGGGCGAGGTGGCGGGCGCCTGTAGTCCCAGCTACTCGGGAGGCTGAGGCAGGAGAATGGCGTAAACCCGGGAGGCGGAGCTTGCAGTGAGCTGAGATCCGGCCACTGTACCCCAGCCTGGGCGACAGAGCGAGACTCTGCCTCATAAAAAAACAAAAAAACAGTAATGTTTGTATGCTGATGGGGTTGATATGGTGGAGAGGGATACAAAGATATAAGAGAGAGAGAGAGAGACAGACAGAAAAGAACAATTTCTAGACTGATAAATTTGAGTAAGAACTATGGAGTTGAATATACTGCATGACTGTAAGAGCTGGCCTTATATAAGAACAAGGAAAAGCATCCATAATAACAAAGAAAAAGACAGAATATGGATCACAGCTAGAAGTGGGTGAGTAGATATGGTGGTAGGGGTATGAGGACATTTTGTTCTGACTTTCTGTTTTCTCTGTGAATTAAAAGCCTTAGCCTTAGGAACGGGAGAGGGAGGCATTCAGGATTTCAGGAGAAAGAAAGTTCAAAACAATTAATTAGGTTGGTATAAAGGTAATTCACTAGGGAAATTCTAATATAGTACTACTAAAAGGACAAGGTGGAAGAGGAGAGGGGAAGGGGGGGAAGCAGAATAAATTGAGCACTTACTAGGTACCATGGGAATACACTTAAATCCCTCAACTCTATGACCATAGTTTTCTATTATTATCGCCATATTATAGATGACAGAACAAAGTAAAGACAGTAACTCATTTGAGTAGAAGACTTACTGGTTTGCATTGATGGTCATTACGTTTAAGCCAAACCAATCAGCATGGTTGTATTTTCCTCCAGCAGAACTAGTATAGATGCCAAATTAGCACAGATGTGGATTGAACAAGGGCTGGAGTATTGCCAATTGATTAATTATGGTGGGAGAAACAGAAAATTGAATCAATGATGTATGAAAGTGTGATTAGTATGAGGTCTGCATCACCTAAGATGAGGAAAGACAGAAGTGAAGACATGGAAGCAATTGGAAAGAGGGAGTGGAGGCTGAGGAACTGAGAAAAGGTTTTGGGTAAATATACTATCTCTCTGTGCGTTCATGAAATTTGAAGTCTGAGAACTAGAAGGAATGATCTGTAAATGTAGAAGGTAACAGTTAAATTGTGGGATGATTGAAACGGAGATGGGACAGAGGGCAGAGGTTACTGATGATGACAGTCTAAGATTTTCCATAAGAGTGGATGACTGAGATAGGGTGGACAAGATCATTGGAGGATAAAAGTTCAAGGAACTGAGATGGCAGAGCACTTAAGAATCATCTATATGGATACTAAAATTATCGAGATTTACAGCAAGAGTAATGCTGGAGGGTGTGACCAAATTGTCAAGGGGCAATTGATAGTGGTGTTGGAGAGAATGACAGTCAAACACAGGAAAGCCTCCCAAAGAGTTTTATCTCCCCTTTAAAGGAGATGCAACCAAGGGAGAACTAAATAGTGGTGTACAGTATAAGGTCAACTAATAGTTAAGGACAAACATTTGGCAGTTCTCATGGTTATGGCTCTGATGAGCACTCCAAACTCTTGCCACTTTCCCAAGTAATCAGTTTACGTTTCTATTAGTTTGCTACTTGCTAACTCATGTCGTCATGAGTTTGTTAAATCTATGGATACTGTTGCTCATGCCATTTTCTTCCCAATGAAGCAAGCTAGACTTTGTACTATGCAAACGCAGAGCTCATTTGTTGTAACAAGCTTCAAACAGAAATATTTGTCTGATAAATATTTTTCTTTAAAGTCCTGGTCACCTAGTCAAAGAAATAGGATTTACTCAACTGCAAGGCAAAGGATACATGGAATCTAAATTTTTGACATTTGAAATATTCATAATTTTGCTATGAAAATCTTGAGAAATCATAATATTCATCTGTCACATTTTTAACTGTACATTGTATACTACATGCAACAATAATTCTGTGAAAGAAAAATTCTTTTTCTAATTTTTGTTTTTATTGTATGTTATAAAAGAAGTATGAATAACTATATAAATATTACGAATTCAGTTTACTATTATTTTCATTTTTATTCTATTTTGATTTATTATTCTTAATTTTACTCCTTTTTTCACATTGATGCACTTCTGATAATCTAATATGCATCTCAATAACAATGCCACAAATTAAATCAATGCCTACACAAAGGGGAGTGGAAAACTGAGATAAGTTAGACACTGTCTAAAGGGTCCATTCTTCTGCCTTTTTGTCTTCAACAAAGGTAACAAAACTAATTTTAGAAACTTGGATACAGGCATAAACATAAGAATCACATATTATTCTACCATGTGGTAACAGCCATTTTGAATCATTTTGGGGAGTGTTCATCTTTGGTAGGGAAGGAGACCTAAGAGAGATGAGACCTGAGTCCTGTAAGATATATTTTTGTTGCTGTTATACCCTCTCACTATTTGCATTTTGTAGTAATTCAGCCTTCTGCTAAATCATCGAGAAAAACGACAGTTGCTAAAGCATCGTTGTCATTAACCAACAGTTTTACTTTAAACAATGAATAGCTGTTTTGAATGAATGGAAACATTTTCAATCTGCAGTAAAACCAAAGGGGAAAAGCAACTAAAGATTAGAGTCAGCAGAAAAGACATAAGGAAAAAAAGCTGAAAACACTTCCATATTTTAGACTTGTAATAGCACAGTGAATCCACAGCTACCTCATGCCTGGCCCCACCAAACCTACAAGGTCTGTTAGCCCGGCAGACTAAGAAAACTGGGTGAGTTGGAACTAAGGTACAGGCTAAGTTTAGGGGCCATTCAGGGTTCAAAGACACATTAAAAGATGAATGGGATTAATGGACTTGGAAAATCCACTTAAATGTCCAGTAAAGATTTATCTTTATGAATTTATCTTTTCTTCACCACTATGTCTCATTGACTTCATAATGTCTTAATGGTATCCTCAGTCTTTCAATCTATGAAATACAGACCCTATAAAACAGTGGTCCCCAAGCTATTTGGCACCAGGGACCAGTTTCATGGAAGAAAATGTTTCCACAGATGGGGTTGGTGGAAGGGGTGATGGTGTCGTGATGAAACTGTTCCACCTCAGATCATCAGGCATTCGATTCTCCTAAGGAATACACAACCTAGATCCTCCATTTGTGCAGCTGACAATAAGGTTCGGGCTCCTATAAGAATCTAATGCTGCTGCTGATCTGACAGGAGGCAGAGCTCAGGTGGTAATGTTTGCTCCCCCATTGCTCAGCTCCTGCTGTGCGGCCAGGTTCTTGACAGGCCATGAATTGGTACGGAGGTTGGGGAACCCGTGCTACCAAGCATAAATGGTTATATTATCTGAATTACAGAGTACATCATTCTTACGGACACAGTCACTATTTCCTTATAAGGAATTCACATTGCTACAGAATCTTTCCCATAAATCATTCAATTGGAAATTTAAAAGGTTGAAAATATGATTCGTATTTCAAACTAGCTCTCTCTTCAGATTTCGTTGATCCTTTCACAGAAATTTTCATATTTCACTATATTATGTACTGTCTATTATCATTATGCGCTGATAGAACATCTCTGTAAAACAGACCATCAGGAATAGTGGTGAACTGTGGGATGACAGCTTAAGAAATAAAGTAGCATTCCAAATAAATTATCCCTCAAAATGAATCACTGAACTGTTAGATTCACTCATGCCAATCTTTCTTATTGTAGTTTTAAAGCACTCTTTGCTCCTTTCTGATATATGGCATTCACACTGATCTTGAGTCTATGACCAAGTTAGAAGAAGCTACAACTGTGAGCCTATCATCATGCCCTATTTGTTCACATTTACAACTGAACCATAGATGTTTTACTGTTACACAGGTGAGCCATGTAAACTCTTTGCTTTGAAACAATGGCAAACTTATCTAATACGAACTTGAATGAGCGTAGTGTTTCTTTTCCACTGATAGTCTCAGCTTATTTAACTTAGAAAAGCTTTTGGCCTATACTGAACAAAGAAGTACACTCAACCAAGTTAAACAAGGTAACAAAGCACTCGCAAGAGATGTTTTCTTTACAAAATGTTCCATTAAAAGTCCAAAATCCAGATTGCTTTTCCTCAAGTTGCACTTCTAAGCTAAAATTAGATTTTAGATCCTACAACTATATGAGCCTCAAGAAATGTTTCCAAAACTTTTGGTACATAGAAGGTAGCCTTAGTCCGATGTTCATTCAGCCACAGTGATGGGGACGCAAACCTTTATTTAGCACATATATATGACTAATAATTCACACAAATAATCTCACATAACCCCATGAATAGATAATGCTCCATTTTATTTTTAGAGGCAGGGTCTCACTCTGTCAATCACCTAGGCTACACTGCTGTGACATGATTACAGATCAATGCAGCCTCAATCTCCTGGGCTCAAGCAATCCTTCCACCTCAGTCTCTTGAGCAGTTAGGACTACAAGCACATGCCACCACACCTGGCTAATTTCTTTTCCTTTTTGTAGAGACAGGGTCTCGTCATGTTGCCGAGGCTGGTCTTGAACTCATGGGCTCAAGTGATCCTTCCACCTCAGTCACCCAAACTGCTGAGGCTACAGGCATGAGCTACCACACCCAGTCCCATACTCCATTTGTTATTAAGGATTCTATTAGGTAACTTTCCCAAGAGCACACATCTTGGGAGTGGTAGAATATACAGGCATAACTTGGAGATATTACAGGCTCAGTTCCAGACCACTGCAATAAAGTGAGTATCTCAATAAAGTGAATATTGCAATAAAGTGTGTCACATGAATTTTCCTTTCCCAGCTCATTTAAAAAGTATGCTTACACTATATTATAGTGTATAAAGTATGCAACAGCATTATATCTAAACATTCAGTGCATATATCTTAGTTTAAAAATATTTTGGTGTTAAAATATGCCAATGATCATCTGAGCCTTTGGCAAGTCATTATCTTTAGTCCTACTTGAGGGTTTTGCCTGGATGTTGATCGCTGCTGATTCATCAGGATGGTGGCTATTGAAGGTCAGGATGATTCTGGCAATTTCTGTGACAATAATGAAATTTGCTGCATCAACGGACTCTTCTTTTCATGAAAGATTTCTCTATAGTAGGTGATGCTGTATGATACAACTTTACCCACGGAAAAACTTATTTCAAAATTGGATTATATCCTCTCAAACCCTGTATATGATTTATCAACTAAGTTTTGGAATATTCTACATCATCTGCTGTAATTTCAAAATTTTCATAGCATCATCACCATTCAAGAATAGATCCAACCTATGAAACTCTTTGCTCATCCATAAGAAACAACTCTTCATCCATTTGTTATGAATTTTATCATGAGATTGCAGCAATTCTGTCACATTTTCAGGCCCTACTTTTAATTCTAGTTCTCTAGCTGTTTCCATGACATCTGCAGTTGCTTTCTCTACTGAAGTCCTAAACCCCTCAAAGTCATCATGAGTATTGGAATCAACTTCTTTCAAAGTCCTGTTAATATTTTGACCTCCACCTATGAATCATGAATGCCTTAATAACATCTAGAATGATGAATCCTTTTCAAGTTTTCAATTTGCTTTGCCCGGATCCATCACAAGAATCAAGATCTATGGCAGCTATAGCCCTATGAAATGTATTT
>NW_016817792.1:106186-118250 GCF_001698545.2 Rhinopithecus bieti
TCTTCCTTACTAAAGTGTATCATTTTGATCCAGTCATCTTTTACTATGTAAAAGAGAAAAATCACTCATTTTTTTTTTTCTCAGTCCTTGGCTTTGTACATAGTAAAATTCTCTTCTATCATTTATTTACTAAATACTGGTAAAATATTTACTGGGTATTTAGTAATGAATTTGGTATGGTGGGAAATATAAAAGATGGGGAAGGCATCCTTCTTATATTCAAATAGGTTAAAATATGGTTTGGGAAATATCAGATTTACATGCAACAAACATTTGGAAATAAAGGAGATATGAGAAAATATTACACACATTGTGCTTCAAGAACACAAAATGAGGCACAGTGATGCCTCTGCAGGCTTTTTATGAGGTTGTAACATCACAAGAAAATAGCCTGATATTAGCCAATATTACTTATCTCTTATTTACAATTGACTTAATGAAGCCCAAACAGTGTATGTGGTCTCATGGGCATGCAATCCAACCTCTTCTACTCAGGAGATTTTTTTTGCTAAATAAAATATGAAGGCAGTGAGTCCTTTCATAAACAATTCAAGAAAGGGAATAATTGCAGAGAACAACAGACAATAAAGCAAAACAAACCCCAAAAAAATCCTAACTCATTTGAATTTAGAATGTTACACCTGAAAGGAAAATTAACTACTAAATATTCTTATAAACTGAAACTTCAGTTAAAAGCAGGAAGTACTGTTGAGCTGGTATGCTTCGTTTAGCAACCACAAGGAGATATAATAAAACTATCTAGAGCAACACTTCTCCCTTTAATTAAGTGGGATGACCACTAAAGGAGTATAATTGCCTTGGGACCACTAGCAATGTCGTAACAGCAAGAGAAACTTTCCAAGACTTCTGGAATCTATACAAATCTGCCACAAGATCGCACCAGGGGCAGTGATTTGGGAATTCTACACAAGATTGAGACTCATCAAACAACTAAAGAAAAGTTATTGTATCTTGCAAGAAAGCCAATTAATGGTTTCCTGACCAGCACCCCTAACAAATAAAGGTACTTCATCTACAACTTCTAGAATGAAATAACCCTTTAGTGTGACCCCATGCCATTAAAAAAAAACTGTCATAAATGAAAAAAAAAAATGGACAAAATGATGAATGGCACATTATCACGATTTACTTACTGTTACAAATATACTTACTTGGACTTTATATTTAATTCAACAGTTCAAAATAGCAATCCAAATACAGCAGCTTTTCTCGATCACTTGACAAGTGCACATAGTGTGATGTAAGATAATGCAGGCAATAGGGCTTTAAAAGTATGAATTGCCATACTTAAAAGTATGTATTTTAATATTATTATTACACTGAGCTGTCTCTATAATCCTACTCTTAGAATCCTAGAAGCAATTTAAATGGAAACTATTTTATAGCAAAGTTTATTTGGCATGTTACAAACTAAATTCCCTCAGATGAGATTCTCCTATATAGAGTGAGAACATTTATTATTTTTTTTATCAAGGGTCCCTATGAACTTTTGACCCTCAATGTATTCTGATGTAGTAGCACTGCATGTGGCTTCCTGAAACAGTAATTTTCTCAATATACTAAATGAAATGCTGGTTTGTGATGAGACGGTATGACTAGGTGCATTGTCATTAAGCAGTAATATTTTGAAAAAAAATATTTTCCCCCCAGCAGTAAGTTTCAAAAGTAGGCTTAAAATATGCAATAAACTATGCTGAAAACAGATTTGCTGTCATCCAGGCTTTGTTGTTCCATTTGCAGATTAGAAGTAGAGTCATAATTCTTAAGTGCCCTAGGATTTTTGGAATGGTAAATGAGCACTGGTTGAAACTACACTAGCTCCTAACATGAGAGTCAGCCTCTCCTTTGAAGCTATGAAGTCAGATATTGACTTCTCTCTAGGCATGAAACTCCTGGGTGGCATCTCCTTCCAATAGAAGGCTGTTTCATCTACACTGAAAATCTATATGGCCGGACATGGTGGCTCACCACTGTAATCCCAGCAGTTTGGAAGGCCAAAGCAGGCAGATCACTTGAAGTCAGGAGTTTGAGAAGAACCTGGCCAACATGGTGAAACCCTGTCTCTACTAAAAATACAAAAATATTAGCCTGTTGTGGTGGCAGGCACCTGTAATCCCAGCTACTTGAGAGGCTGAGGTAGAAGAGTCTCTTGAACCCGGAAGGAGGAGGTTGCAGCGAGACAATATTGCGCCACTGCACTCCAGCCTGGGCAACAGAGTGAGACCAAAAAAAAAAAAAAAAAAAAAAAAAAAAAATCAGAAAAAAAGAAAATCTGTTGTTTTGTGTAGCCACCTTCATCAATGATCTTAGCTAAATCTCCTCGATAACCTTGCACTTTTATGTTACAGAGATGGCTTTCCTTAAGCTTCATGAAGCCACCTCTAGCTTGCAACTTTTCTTCTGCAGCTTCCTCATCTCTCTCAGCCTTCACAGAATTGAAGAGAGTTAGGGCCTTGCCCTAGATTAGCCTTTGGCTTAAGGGAATGTTGTGGCTGGTTCTGTCTTCTATCCAGACAACTAAACCTTTCTCCATATCAGCAATAAGGCTATTTCTTTCTTATCATTTATGTGTTCGCTGGTATAGCATTTTTACTTTCCTTCAAGAACTTTTCCTTTGCATTTACAACTTGGTTAACTGGTGCAAGAGGTCTAGTTTTTGGCTTATCTCAGCTTTCAACACGCCTTTCCCACTAGGCATAACCATTTCTAGTTTTTGATTTAAAGTAAGAGAAGTGCAACTCTTACTTTCACTTGAACACTTACAGGCCACTGTATAGTCACTAGTTGGCCTAATTTCAATATTGTGTTTCAGGGAATGGGGAGGTTCAAGTAGAAATAGAGAGATGGGGGAATGGCCTGTCAGTAGAGCAGTCAGCACACACACAATATTTATCAATTAAGTTTGCCATCTTATATGGGCATGATCTGTGGTGCCCCAAAACAATTACAAGAGTAACATCAAAGATCACTGATGACACAAGATCACCCATAACAGATATAACAATAACGAAAAAATTTGAAATACTTCAAGAATTACCAAATGTTACCTGGAGACATAAAGTGAGCACATGCTGTTGGAAAAAATGGCGCGGATAGAGTTTCTTGATGCAGGGTTGCCACAAACTTTGATTTGTAAAAAATGCAATATCTGCAAAGCATAATAAGACAAGGTATGCCTGTACATGCTTATGGTGGCTATATTTGGTATCAGGACTGGATTCCCCTATATCCCTATTTTCTAACTCTGTATACGAGGAAAACAAGGTTGTGTGTAGCTACCACTGTAATTCTGTCCCATCGCTGTCTATAAGTATATTTTGAGATGGAAAATATAATGCATTGCCATGTCTAGGAAATATTTACAGTGCTGCCACAAGTTGTGCCATTCAGGTGAGCTATGTCTCTAAGACAGAAAACAAGAAGTGCCAACAGTGGAAACCTACATCATTGAATAAGTTTCTTTCCTCTGTTAATATCAGAGTTGTGTGTGTGTGTGTGTGTGTGTGTGTGCGCGTGCGCACGAGCGCTCCTTTGTTTAATTTGCCCCCCACAGTGCAGTCTTCCACACCATTTGTTATTTCATTTGTTATTTTCATTTTCATGTCATGTGAATAAATGTGAGTAATTGTGGTAGTTAGAGACTTTACTCCCTCGGATGGTAATTATCCAATCTATAGTTCCATTCCAAACTCAGTAAAATAGTATTAGAAAAGTTGATCTTCATCAGAAAGGATCTCTGGGCATAGCAGGATACATAAGACATGTAATCATAGGTCAAATTAAAATAATTTTACCCCCCAAAAGTACCTGTTATTTACTATGTTAACAGGTTTTATTTGTATTACTGCAAAATGTCAGCAAGCTTCTCATATATTCACAGGAATCTTCTATCTTCTATGAATTTATCAAGCTATTATTGCCTAGGACTTACATTACTTTTGCTGGCAAGAAACCATGCTTGAGAATGCTTCAGAGGAATCGTTAGCAGATGAAACATCCAAGCTCTGGTGATCTGAAGTGAGAGGAGGGGCTAATGTGCCAGGTGGGCCTTAGTTTTGCTTATTTATTCCTTTATATTTAATTCTATCAAGTATAAAAACTGTTGACATTTGGGATTTCTGAAAATTAAACCCAAGGAGTTCTGTCCTATTCCCTCATAAACAAGCCAGGAAAAAGCTAGTTTATAGTTTACAAACTCCTTTCGTTGATCACTAAATAGCAATGAAATTAAACAAAACTATTAGAGGACATAGAGTATGTCATAAAATTCCTGTTTATGCACAAATTATTACATTTTAGAGAAACACAGTAAGATCCATGATTCCAAGTTCCTCCTGCAAAAAAAAAAATATTTGAAGATGGGGATTATCTGTCAGGAACTATGAAGATTCTGAATCCACTTAATTTGCAGGATCATCAGTGCTTGGATGGCAACTAAACACACACACACACACACACACACACACACACACACACACACACTCTCTCTCTCTCTCTCTCTCTCTCTCTCTCTTTCTCTCTCTCACACACACAGCTCCAATGTTAATAAAGAAATCATGTCTCTTCTCTTGTTGTATGGGGTATTGATATTTGAGTTTTAAGTCCACTTGATTTGCTTCCTGAGTCATTATCAGTGAGGCAAGTATACAGACTAGGCAAGTGAGCCCTCATTAAATGATTTAACAACTAATTGCACCATAGATGCACATGTCTAAGTCCAAATGAGAATTTTCTTCAGTTTAGAAATATCTAGTTATATACCTTACCATTTTCAAAAGCTGTCTACCTCCCTTTACATACAACGAATTGCTGTATTTTGACACTATTCACACATTCATTTGTTATATGAGTCATAGGCCAAGGAAATGTGACATTTTCCATAATTCAGCGGGATGAAGAGGCGGACCATTAAGTGGAGGCAAATAGAAGGCACAAACAGTCATCCTTTATTGGTCAAGTCCAATTATGTCCCCAGTGGAATTCTGTTACTTTTATATAAATAAACCAAATAATGAAAGGCAGAGGAAAATAAAAGAATGCTGTCATGAAAGATTCATTAGAAACCTATGTCCACTGTTGTAATAACGAGCAGGAAACAGTTGTTCATTTCCCTAGGTATATCCCACCTATTTCAAAGATGATCCCCTGGATATCCAGTGCTAAAGAGCACTCATTAGATCTATATTCTACATAACCTCATTGCTGTAGATTTTATTAAAAATTTAATAATGGATGCAAAGTTAAGGCATTTATTACTTGCAAAATAGACTTAAGAGGTCAAAGGAATATATTATGCACTATCATTTGATATTTAAGGTAATTGAGAACCAAACAAAGGAAGGGAGCTGCTCAAGTTCATACATTCATTTGAACATGGGTTAGAAACTGCATTCTGTATTTCTAATTCTGTGTGCCCATATTGTGAAACACACATAATTTGAACCTCCAAATTCTTCCTTACTAAAGTGTATCATTTTGATCCAGTCATCTTTTACTATGTAAAAGAGAAAAATCACTCATTTTTTTTTTTCTCAGTCCTTGGCTTTGTACATAGTAAAATTCTCTTCTATCATTTATTTACTAAATACTGGTAAAATATTTACTGGGTATTTAGTAATGAATTTGGTATGGTGGGAAATATAAAAGATGGGGAAGGCATCCTTCTTATATTCAAATAGGTTAAAATATGGTTTGGGAAATATCAGATTTACATGCAACAAACATTTGGAAATAAAGGAGATATGAGAAAATATTACACACATTGTGCTTCAAGAACACAAAATGAGGCACAGTGATGCCTCTGCAGGCTTTTTATGAGGTTGTAACATCACAAGAAAATAGCCTGATATTAGCCAATATTACTTATCTCTTATTTACAATTGACTTAATGAAGCCCAAACAGTGTATGTGGTCTCATGGGCATGCAATCCAACCTCTTCTACTCAGGAGATTTTTTTTGCTAAATAAAAATATGAAGGCAGTGAGTCCTTTCATAAACAATTCAAGAAAGGGAATAATTGCAGAGAACAACAGACAATAAAGCAAAAACAAACCCCCAAAAAAATCCTAACTCATTTGAATTTAGAATGTTACACCTGAAAGGAAAATTAACTACTAAATATTCTTATAAACTGAAACTTCAGTTAAAAGCAGGAAGTACTGTTGAGCTGGTATGCTTCGTTTAGCAACCACAAGGAGATATAATAAAACTATCTAGAGCAACACTTCTCCCTTTAATTAAGTGGGATGACCACTAAAGGAGTATAATTGCCTTGGGACCACTAGCAATGTCGTAACAGCAAGAGAAACTTTCCAAGACTTCTGGAATCTATACAAATCTGCCACAAGATCGCACCAGGGGCAGTGATTTGGGAATTCTACACAAGATTGAGACTCATCAAACAACTAAAGAAAAGTTATTGTATCTTGCAAGAAAGCCAATTAATGGTTTCCTGACCAGCACCCCTAACAAATAAAGGTACTTCATCTACAACTTCTAGAATGAAATAACCCTTTAGTGTGACCCCATGCCATTAAAAAAAAACTGTCATAAATGAAAAAAAAAAATGGACAAAATGATGAATGGCACATTATCACGATTTACTTACTGTTACAAATATACTTACTTGGACTTTATATTTAATTCAACAGTTCAAAATAGCAATCCAAATACAGCAGCTTTTCTCGATCACTTGACAAGTGCACATAGTGTGATGTAAGATAATGCAGGCAATAGGGCTTTAAAAGTATGAATTGCCATACTTAAAAGTATGTATTTTAATATTATTATTACACTGAGCTGTCTCTATAATCCTACTCTTAGAATCCTAGAAGCAATTTAAATGGAAACTATTTTTATAGCAAAGTTTATTTGGCATGTTACAAACTAAATTCCCTCAGATGAGATTCTCCTATATAGAGTGAGAACATTTATTATTTTTTTTATCAAGGGTCCCTATGAACTTTTGACCCTCAATGTATTCTGATGTAGTAGCACTGCATGTGGCTTCCTGAAACAGTAATTTTCTCAATATACTAAATGAAATGCTGGTTTGTGATGAGACGGTAATAGGTTGAGTGACCACAATAACAGCAAATAAAGGTTCAATAAAATCTTTTAAAATAGAAAAATTCTTTACTATGGCTGTACTTAGATAAACCTCCTATGAATAATATTATTGCGTTTCAACATCTTGCTGCTAACTTTTAAGAAAAAAGGTTAATCTTATGTTCTAAGGGAAAAAAATACTATTTATGCAAAACTGATACTGGTTGGCATCAATTTTTCCCGAATGCTCCAACAAACATTTGAGAATGCTGTTTAGCCACTTGGTTAGGTGAACCTATATTCTTATTTATAATGTATGAAATAGTCATTGATTCATTAAGAAATTAAATGTTGGCAACACTTATGTAAAAGAGAGTGTTATTGTGCTTATAAAAGTGAAATGGGAACGTGATGAACAATTTGTGAAATAATTAACTAACGTGCCAGAAATGAACAATTTGTTGGTAATACATTCCAGGATTTTTTATAATGTGCCCAATTTTCATTTATCTTGACTTGCAAATACTATATGAAGTTTGAGATCTGTCAGGTTCAGGGGTCTGAGACATATAAAAAGCAAGATTTAACTATTAATATATGCTATTTATTCAATAAATCAGTAGGATAATATTTCACACTCTTGCAACACATTTCATATAGAGATCTTAATATACTTACACCTCTATGCAAATGACATTGATGTTGTGGTAGAATTTCTTGTATTACTCAATTTTAGGTTTGATAAAAATCTATACAATGTCAGCTAAGAAAATTATATCATATGAAACGAGTGACTCAAACAAACTGTGTAAATGACACCTATACTTGATGATTAGTTATACTTAGAAAAAGCCCAGAATGTGTATATATAAAGCCTCTTAAAGGTTGACTTAGTCAGTATTCAATTAAGTATAATAATATTTCAGGAAATAACAATAAAACTATTAAGCACGGGTGGTTAAAGCAATGTAAGAATCCAAAACAAAATGATGATCTATCTTCCCTCAGCATGCTTTTAGGTCAGCATTTAGCTAGTACAATAACCTACCACATTCAACATATACAAAAATAAACCCAAAACGTATTAAAGATCTAAATGTAAGACCTGAAACTGTGAAACTAATAAAAGAAAACATTCAGAAAATGCTACAGGACATTGGTCTTGGCAAAGATTTTTTGGGTAAAACCTTAAAAGCACAGAAAATAAAATTTAAAAACTAGACAATACATGAAGCTAAAAAGTTCCTGCACAGCAGGGAAACAATCAACAGAGTGAAGAGGCAACCTACAGAATAGGAGAAAATATTTACATACTGTCCACCTAACAAGGGATTAATAAGCAGCATATATAATGAACACAACACAATAGCAAAAATAAATAAATAAATGAATATATTCAATGATAAAATGGGCAAAGGACCTGAATAGACATTTCTCAAAAGAAGACATACAACTCTTCAACAGACACATGAAAAATATGCTCAACATCACTAATCATCAGGAAAACGCAACTCAAAACAATGAGATATCATTTCACCTCTGTTAAAATGGCTAATACAAAACAGACAAAAAATAACAGATGCTGGGTGCGGATGTGAAGAAAGGAGAATTCTTGTACACTGTTGGGAATGTAAATTAGTACAGCTATTATGGAAGACAGTATGGAGGTTCCTCAAAATACTAAAAATAAAACTACCATATGATCCAGCAACCTCACTACTGGGTATACATCCAAAAGAAAGGAAATCAGCATATCAAAGAGATATCTGCATTCTCATGTTTACTGCAGTACTATTCACAAGAGTTATGATATGGAATCAACCTAAGTGTCCATCAACAAATGAACGAATAAAGAAAATGTGGTACATATAAACAATGCAATATTATTCAGCCATAAAAAAGAATAAAATCATGTCATTTGCAGCCACATGGATGGAACGGGAGGTCATTATGTTAAGTGAAATAAGCCAGACACAGGAAGACAAATCCTGCATGTTCTCACTCACATATGGGAACTTAAAAAATTGGATTTTTTTTTTTTTTTGAGACGGAGTCTTGCTCTGTTGCCCAGGCTGGAGTGCAGCGAGTGGTGCGATGTTGGCTCACTGCAACCTCCACCTTCCAGGTTAAAGCAATTCTCATGCCTCAGCCTCCAGAGTAGCTGGGATTACAGGCGCGTGCCACCATGCCCAGCTAATTTTCTGTATTTTTTTTTTTAGTAGAGATGGGGTTTCAACATGTTAGCCAGGATGGTCTCGATCTCCTGACCTTGTGATCTGCCCACCTGGGCCTCCCAAAGTGCTGGGATTACAGGTGTCAACCACCGCAGCAGGCCCCAAAAATTGGATCTTAATGGAGGTAGAGAGCAGAATGATGGTTACCAGAGTCTGGGAAAAGTAGGTGGGAGGGGAATGCAGAAAATTGGTTAATGGGTGCAAAATACAGTTAGATAGAAGGAATACATTCTAGTATTCGATAGTACAGTAGGGAGATTATAGTTTACAAAAATTTATTGTATCTTTCAAAATAGCTAGAATATTTGAAACATTCCCAACACAAAGAATTGAGAAATGTTTGAAGGGATAGATGTCTCAGTTACCCTGATTTGATAATTACACATTTTATACATGTATTAAAATATGACGTGTACCCCCCAAATATGTACAATTATTATATATCAGTAAAAAACTTAAAAAAAACCCTACTCTAGTAACAACCAAATCTCATTATGGTTCCAATTTTTAAACTAAGGCAGTTCACAATAATTCTGACAAGAAGGATGAGTGTTTCCACTTCAAAATGGAAAACTGACCATATAAAAAGAAGATTGCTCAAATGCTTCTATATTTACCATAAAAAAATACTTTTTTCAAATATCCTAATAGAAAATCGCTAAATGAACAATAGGAGAATCTGACTTTTGGGTATGAAATCAAATCATTTAAAGCCTATTTGCATAGNACGGGTCAGCATTGTTTCTCTTTGCTATGCCTACTATTGGAACTTGAAGTTATAGAAAAATGGAGGGAAATATATCCCTGTGTCATTGGCCAAATATGTGAGGTGGACTCTGATACATCTAAAAGCTTTGGTTGGTTGAATCTACTGTAATCCACTTGTGCTGGGTAAGTGGGAGCCTTTTCTTTTCTGAGTCACACATATATAAAAATTTTAAAGCATTTTATCCTACATCATTTCTTGATATGATTGAAAAGCATTTTCCAGTATATTCAATTTTACCTCCTCATGGCATATAAGCATGATCTTAGTGTGATCTGCTAAAGTCTGTGGTGCCAAGCAACCAATATATATTGTTTGATATAACTGGTAAATTTCCATAATGATGCACTCTCACCCACCCCCATCCCAAGGCATTCAAATTGTTTCCCTCTATGGAATCTTCTTACAGTGAGTTCTGGGCTAAAAATAGCATTGCCAAGCTGCAGAAGTCAGGATGAAACAGTTTATGCTGATCCTGTAGTAGATCAACTATTAACAATTACAGATCTGAATCTGGGATGAATTTCCTTATGTATACTATAAATTCCAGACATTGACAGTATGAATGGATCAACATGATCACGGTTTGGGGAGGCTAGTATCTTATGGATATTCAACAGGTATATGCTAATCAATTGGTTGGCAAAGCTTCTGGACCATTTTATGCTTCGACTTCTCTGGGAGATTAGATGTGTGACTGGGCTCTCTGAGACTCGAAGAGCAATAAAGAGAGTTTTCAGGAAATTTCTACTTCAAAGGTTATGATACAATATAAAAGCTCTCAGTTTCAGGTCTCCCGTAGGCTCTATCGTCCTCAGTGAAAATAGCACTGCAAAGAGGCTCTTTCGTTAACACGTTTATTACAGTGAATCATTGTTATGACATGGGAAGGAACCAGGGAATACTTGAAATATTTTTAAGACGTCTTTAAGCAGATCAACAAACAAGCACTCTAAAGAGGACTTTTGTTATAGCCTTGCTGATTCTGTGGCCAGGATATAGCAATAGATTTGTTGAACGCAGGCTTTTTCGTTATAGTATTTACTATACACAATGAAGTTTTACCTGTTCAAATGTCATTTCTGAAAGCTATGACTTTCATTTCCTGGTATTTCATTGCCAATTAAGAAAGTATTATGGAATGATTCACATCCTCTTTCTATCAGACATTTTTCACCCTTCGTATTATTACAGTCTAAGTTATAATACTTTGGGGTTATTTACATATGACTCTTCCAAATCCTTACAGGACATTTTTTCTTGGGTAAAAACGAACATCATACCTAATTTTAATTACTTTTGTTATATGATGTGCCAGAATTCCTATACACATCTGAGGCCCTTTTAAAAGGAGGTGTTATATATCATGGCTGCTGGCTATGTGAAAAATCCATCCAAGAAATCAATTGAGGCTTTCACAGTACTTCTATTTCCAGAACTGTCAAAAGTAGTTAGCATCAGATTATCTGATGAATAACTTAATCAGAATGTTAGCATAGATGTGTTATCTATTCACACATTCAGCCTGGACAAAAAACATTAAATGTATTATTCAGGGGCTTGCCAGTTATTAACCTTGGTTACAGCTATTACAATGATCAGAAAATGCTTTCATTTAAAATTTCCCTGTTCAGAAGTCACAATTCCCTTTAAGTGGTGTAATCATTGAAACCAGTGCTGTAGCTTCCAATTTTTTTTCTTGTGTCTCAGTAATTCACTTTCTTATGTAATTTTAAAACGTTACCACTTCAGAGGACCCACAAAAGTTTACAATTGGTCTCTGCAACTTATTCGAAATATTCAATAGGCCTGACAGAAATAATATCATCAGTCTTTATGTTTTATTATACACATCTCTATTAATTATTTCAATAAATATGTGTTGAAAGCTTCCTTTTGTTAGGCTGCTCTATGACTAAGGGGGAAGTAGACAGAAAGCAAATCAGTTACTAATGAATGAGCATAGGGTTTTGTAGGCAAACTATTTCAATGCAC
>NW_016817792.1:121064-124133 GCF_001698545.2 Rhinopithecus bieti
TGACCTGGTGATCCGCCCGCTTCGGCCTCCCAAAGTGCTGGGATTACAGGCGTGAGCCATCACGCCTGGCCATTTTATTTTTTTCTACCTCAGTTTAGCTATCAGTAAACTTATATGACATATCTGGGAATCATTGGTCATTTGTCAATTTATAGACTAATTATTTTACTTTTCTAAAGAGGTTTGGGATTGCTGAAAACATAATATTAAAAACTGGGCTCTTAGGAGCAGGATATTTACATGGTCTCAAAGTGTCTCCCAGTGGATTATTTACTAGTTGAAACACACACACACACACACACACACACACACACACACACCCCACACACACCCCCAGAAAACCAAGCATTATAGAGGGGGAAATCAGATAGCACCTTGATTTTATCATCAAAATTAACGTCCAACGAGGGGCAAATGGATATTGCCAACCTCCAGATGTGATACCCTAAGAAGGACATACTATCACTTATGCAGTACTCTGGCTAAAATGCTTAATCTCAATTGAATTAAGAAAAACCACCAAGCAAACCCCAAATTGTGAATGCTTATTTTAAAATTAGAAAGTGGACTCTTGTCTTCAAAAATTCTATCGTCATAAAACACAAAGAAAGTCTCTGGAAATGTTCTAGATTAAAAGAGACTAAGAAGACATGCCAATGCTGTAACTGACCCTAGACTGGATTCTCTACTGAAGGAAAAAATGAACATATTTTTCCCTTAAAAAATTGGAATATAGACAGTCGATTAAATAGAATATTGTATTAATGTTACATTTACTGCAGTTCATTACTGTCAGTATATAAGAGAACATCCCTATTATTAGGAAATAGGTGTCAAGTGCCAGGGTAGAACATACTCTCAAATGGCTCAGAAAACTGTGTGTGTATGGGAAAGAAAGAACAAATGATAAAGCAAATGGAGCAAAATGAATTGGAGGGTAGGATATATGGAGTCATTTGTACTAGTGTTATTCTTGCGAGCTTTCTCTAAGTTTGAAGTTATTTCTGAAAAAAAATTTTAAGCAAAGGAACTAAAATCAGACTGTAAGTATATATTATGTTTCCCTTTTGATGACAACAAAGTCAGTCAGTAAATACATATTGAGAAAACAACAGTATGCATTAATCAAGGCACTGGGGATACAGCAGTGAATAAGAAAAACACAATATATGCTGTCAACATGTTAAATTCTAGTTGGAGAAGATGCAAAATAAACACACAAAATGATAATTTTGAATAGTGATAATGCCTTGAAGAAGATAAATGTGGATAATACAGACAGTGAATGTACTGCTTTAGTTAAGGTGGTCAGAGATGACCTTTCTAAAGAATGTCACTCCAGTTGAGACGTGAACAAAGAAGGAAGCAGCTATGCAGGTATTTGGGGAAACAACCCAAATGTCCATCAAATGACAATGAATAAACCAATGTAGGAACATACAATGGAATATTACTCAGCCATCATATGGAATGAAGTACTGATACATGCTACAACGTGTATGAGTCTTTTAAACTTTACGCTAAGTGAAAGAAGACAGTCATAAAAGGCCATATATTGTATTCCTTTTGTATGAAATGTTCCAAATAGGCAAATCCATAGAGAGACAAAGTAAACTAATGTTTGCCTGAGACTGGGGAAAGGGATAAGGTGTGTCTATTAATTGGTATAATTTCTTCATTTAGCGTGATGAAAATATTCTAGAATTACACAGTGGTGACGGTTGGACAGCCTTGTGAAATATACTAAAAACAACTGAATTGTACACACTTTAAATGGATGATTTTAACATACGTGAACTATATCTCATTCAAGCTGTTTTAAAAAAGGAGGAGGTAATAGATAATGGAAAAGTGGTCAATAGCCTGAAATATGAAAAGGTCCAAGAGTATGGCCATGAGATTGATCAGGCTGAGAAATAGAAAAATATCCTTACAGTTAAAAAAGGTCACAGAACTTGAGACCAGTTTTGTTGGATGGGTCATCTTCAGGGATTCTTAAGTTACCAAGAATGTTAACATATGAATGACAAACTCAATGTTAGTGTCTTTGAGAACAAGGAAAATGACAAAACACTTACTAATTGAATCATCTAAATGCTGCATCTTGGGCTGCCATCTCAGGCTTTTCCCTGTTCACCAGCAAAAGCATTCTAAGAATATTTATGCATGTATTCATACATCACACACCTTAGTAATTAGATGCATCTCTCTAAATGTAACGTGTTTAGAGGCATAGTCAAATGAAGAATTTTTCCATTTAATATTTATATTTCTTATGTTTAGTTTGTTTAAAGCAGTAATTCTTAACTGATTTTACAATGGCCAAAATTTGCAATATGTGTTAAAAAATTATAAAATTTAAAACCAAGCTAAATGCATAGAATTAACTAAATATTAACTTAGGCATAGAATATTCTTAAAGGAAAGCAAATCTAAGTTGTCAAAGAATAAAACAAGTGAAGCTAAGGTGTCACAACTGCTAAGGGGCTGGTATTGTTGTATTTGTCACTATTTCTGATAGTGATTCCTTCAAAGGAGATTGCATTATGAGATGTTGTGAGTGAAATGTAAGAACTCTATGTAATGAGAGAAGAAACAGTAAATTTAAGGTATGTGAAAATAATCCAGTAGAGAAGAAAAATATGTCCCCTTAGCTCAGATTGCAATCTGACTGAGCCGTTGGGATTAGTAACACAAGCTGTCTCATTCCCATGGCATCAAGCTGACTCTCAGAAAGAGGACTGCTTTCTGGTCTTGCATCTATTTTGCTTTGGTAGTCCCAGGACTACAAAACATGACAGTAAAATCACTCCCACAAGTTTTCCCTGGAAATTCATGAATGAAAAAGGCTTGTCAAAGGATTTCTACTTGTCTATACATTTTGTCTGCCCCAACCTCAACCCAAGCAATACATGTATTGTGAAAAAGGAAAACTAGATTTTTTTGAAAGGTAAGTAATTATATGGGTAGAACTGCTGCTAATGAGTTCTAGAACATTCCAAAATAAAAAAAATAATGCTTTTGGTTTGAGTTTTTGCTATCCTGTTTCTAATATATGTTATTTCTTAT
>NW_016817792.1:125366-164820 GCF_001698545.2 Rhinopithecus bieti
CAGTTTAAAAACATTTATTACAAACAGCTTTATGCTATTAAATATTCATACTGTGAAATTTTGAGGAACTCTCAAAAGCCTGTGTACAACTCCTTATTATTTCTAAAGAAAACCAAAGGTAAGAACAAAATTCTCTCTGCACAATAAATAACAACTTCCTTGCAGTCCCAGAAAGACTCAGCATACATCACGGACAAAAGTAAATATGTTATGAAATAATGGCTAATTATGATTCTCTGTGCCACAGATGGTTTTGCACTGCCACTTGAGCCTACATCAAGTCTGTCCCCCATGGCAACAAGAAAAAAAGGGGGGGGGAAGGGAGAGTGCAGTGCAAGAATTCCGAGATTAATCATGGAAAGTAAATTGCTATCTCTGTAACAATAACAATGTGGAGGTGTTGTTTCTTTATTTAATGGCCAAAAGGGAGAAAAAAATTGGTAAAAACTGTAAAGTTGAATTTCCCCCCCGCCAAAAAATTGAGGGATATAGAAGTGGAAATGCAAAAGAAGGGAGAATAAAGAAAAAAAGATAAAATAAGAAAGCTCTTCCAGGGGTCAGTATTTTCTATCATCTCAAGAAATATTCCTTCAAAAATGTAAAAGCAATTTGCTTGCAACAACAGAAAAACATTGGTATCAGGAATTTGGAACAAATGATTAAGTGCATATAAACTCATGGTTTCTGACTTCAGTGGTGGGTCCTCAATGCCTCAGTGCTATTCAACAATCATTTTTCTTAAGCTCAGATCAGTGGTTTTCATAAGCATTAGCTGGGAACTTTCGAAAATATTCATGCATAGATCCCACTCTTGGATATTCTGATAGAATTGGTCCAAGTGTAACACAAAGAATGGAATTTTTTAAAGGTCCCCAGGTAATTCTGATGGGTACCTATGACTGAGAATCATTATCTAATTACAATCTAGGGGTCAGCAAGCTTTCTGGGAGGTAAAGGGACAAGTTATTTGGTAAATAATTTAGGCTGTGTGGGCCATAAGGGCTCTGTTGCAACTATTCAACTCTGCTGTTGCAGTGCAAAAGCAGCCGTAGACAATAAGTAAATGAATGGGTGTGGCTGCGTTCCAATAAAACTTCATTTTCATAAATAGGTAGTGGGCTGGATGTGACCCATGGCCTTAGCTTACCTACTCTTGTTTATTAAACTGTTTCCACTACCCTTGCCCAAAACAGTTGTTCCCACCCCTGTTTACCTACAGTTACCCCCGTACCTTTGACTTTCAGTAGGTGACCTCTTATTCTACTTTAATGGAAAAATGCAGATCATCTGATAGAAAATTCTTCTACTTCCTTGTCTATCACTTGCAGACTCAGTAAACCTATGTCTGCATCTGTCTTCATCTCTTTGTCTCCTATCATAGATTCAGTGTCCCTTCTTTTCAAAATGAATGTAATTCTTTCACTTAATTCCATCACCCTTCCATCTCTTCTGCAGCTCCACTACATAAAGAATACCATTTCTTATGTCTTTAATCACTCCCTTTCTATTTGTTCCTTTCCTTTCCTTAACAAATATGTTCAAGTGATATCCTTAACCAAAGAACCCTTAGTCTTCCTCAACCCTGTATTCTGCCCTAAATACACACCCACCCTTCCCTTCCCTTAGAAATTCTATACCTGTTGCCTCTACTTCTCTCATCCCATTTACTCCTCAAGCCACTAGAATCCGGCTTCTGTTCCTAATATTCCACTGAAACTGCTTTTGTTAAGATCACCCACAACATATGAAACATTTCACATTCCTGACTCTTCTTAAAACTCTTTCCCCATTTAGTTTTTGCAATACCATTATATCTGCCATAATCAGTTATTCTTCCTCTGCTGGTCACTTCTATGCTGTTATTTTCTAATACTATTTGACAAGCTCTCTCCTCTTCTTATGCTACATATTCTCATAATTATTTCCATGGCATCGACTGCTACCTACATGTGATAACTCCCGAGTCCTATTTCTAGTTCATGTCCCTTTCTCAAGTGCTAGGTCATATTTTCAAATATCCCTTGAAAGCTATACTCAGGTATCTTCCTCAAATCTGCTTTTTTCCCCTTTATTTCCATTTGGTTAATAGCTTCACCATCAGCCCAAATGCCAGAGGCAAAATTCCCCCTCTCCCTCATGACCCCTGATAATCCACTGAGCACTGCTGTGAAGACTTTTATTAAAATTCTCTACCTGAAGACACCTCATTCTCATCTATGCAGTGAATGGCGACCATACATGTTTAACCATGTATGGTGGTTCTGCTTTCCTTCCAAATCCAATCAGCCACCAAATCCTGATGACTCTACCTCTAAAATATTTCAGTAATCCATCTCCTTTTAGCCATTCCCACTGCAACCGCTTTTTAGGCAGACTATAGTCATCCTTCACCAATTTTTTTTTTTTTAAAGTTGCCCACAACAGTAGCCCCTCACCTCCTTTGCTTACTTTTGCTTTCTCTTTATGTCATTGTCCTTCTCTTTGCTAAGAGACACTTTGCAAAGTTGCATGTAGTATTTCTGTAGTAGAAGTGCCCTGGTTTTATGCAAGGGAAGAGTGATCCTTCCTCTTTGGTTGCTGTCTCCTCTTGATGAAACATGGTATTTCATTAAGCTTTTGATCTCAGCAACATAAGTTGCTGAAGTTATTAGGAGAGAACTCCATCCTAAATAGTCTGGGCACCACACTTTAAATAAGATGATAACAAAATGAAGTGCCCACTGAGGATGGTGATCAACTTGGTGAATGGATTCCCAGCCACAATCAATAAGGAGTAATTGGAAGAACTGGAAAATTAATTCTAAAGAGGATTCTGATTTATGTTCTGGAGCAGACTAATTTGGATATTCTTTCCATATATGAACTCCAGGATCATCAATCAGGCATATTTCCTCCTTAACAAAAACATAGTTCCTTTTCTCTAATAGAAACACTTACTTAAGGCTTCTTTTTTCTTAACAGGACATACATGCAAGGTGTGCCACATTTGGGTATATATTGGCCCACCCATCATGGAAAGGAAGTTCACCAGTCTATAGTCCTCATTTCCCCTGGGAAGCCTTTCTTAGAAATGAGCTCACATTGACATTTACCAGTTTGCTGGAATAACGATTAATTTGAATGGTAGGCTATACATTTTCAATATTGGTTCCTTAAGTATAATGTTGAATGCCCTAATTTTCTTGAGTGGGGGCACCTGACGTAAAACCCAAGTTAAATAATTTTCCACATTCTTACTTAAATATTATTTCCAAAGTACGTTCTTCAATTGTGATGTTGCAAAATTTATATTTAGTCAGCTTTTCTCATCAGGGCACCATAACGGTGACTGCAACCCATTGAAATTCTGGATGATTTATCAGTAATTATTTCCTATGATATCTGGCATGTGCTTTCTCAAAAGTATGCCCAGTATATTCCGTTTCCTTATCATGCCTTCACAATATTTTCAGAAAGCATCTATTTTATTAAAAAACCTACCTTTGTATCTGGTCCTGTTGAGAGAGTCTGTTGAGCTACAGGAAATTACTTAAAATTAAATTATCTTACCTTAGTACACAAATCTAAAATAAAATCCCCTTTCCTATCTTTTATAGTAGCACTCTAGTATTAAAGTGACATATTTCATGAACTTTGCCATAAAATCACATTTTTCATTTAGTAAAAAGAACAAACCCCCCATATTTATTAAGCAATCAGACTGCTGAAATTGCCTGATAGGAATACTGATAGTGACGAGGGTTTGAGTTATATGCTGATAATTATCTTTTTTTCATCATCTTTTATCATAATATGAAACAAACTACCTGATTTACCAAATAAACAGGCCCTCTGTGGCCTTACTCTTCTCCCACCTCTTTCCCATCTTGGCCTCTGCAAAACAGGGTTATGATATGGTTTCCACCATATCTGCCAAGAGTCTTCCTGCACACCTGGCTTTGAAAGAAATTCAGGAAACAAGCGAGCAAGAGTGGTTAAAGGTAGTGTTTCACTTGAAGTTCAAGGAACAGATTTCTATAGTCATACTAATAACCTTCTTCAAGACTTGCTAGTAAGACGTTCGACAAGCAATGTTCTCCATTTTAAACATTCTTTTCCTTTATTAAAATACATGAATTCAAAACAAAGATTTAAAAGTATTCATATATTACGCTGGGCGTGGTGGCACACGCCTGTAATCCCAGCAACTTGGGAGGCTGTGGCAGGTGGATCATTTGAGATCAGGAGTTCGAGATCACCCTGGCCAACACGGCGAAACCCTGTTTCTGCTAAAAATATGGAGTGTCACCACTGCACTCCAGCCTGGGCCACAGAGCAAGACTCTATCTCAAAAATCATAATAATAAATAAATAAATAAATAAAGTTAAATTAAAAATTCATATATCAAATAGTCTCCTATAATCTGAAACTAGATCTGCCAATAAGAATAAAATCTTAACCTTAATACTGTATCATTTTGCTTATATCTAAATGTCAAAATTTTTTTAAAGTTTAATTTGGCCCCATGTTCCATACTGAATTTTAGTCTACATTCTTTATACATTCATCTGAGAAAAAGTTCCATTTTTCATTTTGTTCACTCCGAAGTTACAAGAAAAAGACAAGCAGGAACTTATAGGTAAGGAAAGGTTAAATAGTGCTTGTATTGAAAGCAGAAGCAATCAGGAATCCTATTCTAATCAAACTGAAGATAAGAAATAGAACTCTAGAAACCCTTCAAGAACGGGTTTTCATTTCCTCGAGTTGATCTGAGGGAGAGACCTCATTATGTTTTTTTAGGAGTAAACCTGGATAAACACATGTTCAACTGAGTTATGGAAATGACTTTCTTTCCCACAGCTGCAAGGCAAGGCAGCGAGACAGACCATTATATGCTACATAAAATGACCCAAATGACACTATATTAAAAAATGTTCAGTGAATCTTTGATTATATACTAAAATGCTTGCTTCAAATAATTGATTGGTAATAGATATATTTTTCACAGAAAGTTAATCTGTCCTTTCAATGAAATATTTCCATCAACATTCTTCTCCTCATCACAGAAATCTGTAATGATAACACATATAAAGCACATTTTCTTTCATATCGGATGAAAACTAGAATAGTCAAAACATGCACACAGTCAAAGGCTTACCGAGGTGTACAAGTATCCCTCACTGTTCATTGCCAAGTACAGCTTGGTTTGAACTCCTTGGATAGCCACCACTCGCAGACCCACAGGGATGAGGTTAAACAGAGCTGAAATTTAAAAAGAACATGAAAACAATGTCACAATTCTGAATTTCAGAACTTTTCAATGTTTCCAGCAGGACTGTCTGGTCCTCCAAAAGTAGTGTGTAGTTGGTGAGGGTATGCGTATATGTCTGTTTATGTATACATACATACACATACACACCCCCACAAACATACCCACACACACCCCAAGGCAGACAGATAGGGTCTCATTCTTCCTTTTAGTGTATTTAATTTCATGGTTGCAGCCAGATAACTGGAGCTGTAACTACATATTATTTAGTAGCCTGGAGAAAATGGAAGGCTTTGGTCACAATTTCATGGTTTTTACAGTGTTGGAGGTGGGGAATCTTGATGCTTCTGGAAAGATACAGTCCCAAGAATTGTTCTGTACATTAAATAGTGTCATTATCAACAAATTAAGGTTTTAAACTGCTCCCCAAGATAACTGCTGAAATTCTCACAGTCATATTTAAAATCTACCTGTTGGGTAGAGAGTCATTAGACTTTTAGAAGAGTCCAATGCCTTGATCTAAATCATCTGTGTTATTCCGTATAAAAGAACCCCAAAATAAATCCAGGTCTTGTAAAAAGAATAAGTCATTTTGTAGTCCTATGTTTCCAGAGTAGTATTTCCTTTTTTTATTTTTGTTTTTTAATTTTCGAGATGGAGTTTCGCTCTTGTTGCCCAGGCTGGAGTGCAATGGCGCGATCTCGGCTCACCGCAACCTCCACTTCCTGGGTTCAAGGGTTTCTCCCGCCTTAGCCTCCTGAGTAGCTGGAATTATAGGCATGTGCCACCACGCCCGGCTAATTTTGTATTTTTAGTAGAGGTGGGGGTTTCTCCATGTTGGTCAGGCTGGTCTCGAACTCCTAACCTCAGGTGATCTGCCTGCCTTGGCCTCCCAAAGTGCTCGGATTACAGGCGTAAGCCACCACGCCTGGCTTCAGAGTAGTATTTCTTAAAGGATCAACATTTTCCAAGATTAGAATTGAGAGGGCTCCTAGCTTTTAGTCTCCAAGAACAAAAGACATAGGAATAAAAATAATGAACTTAAAAGAGCTTTATTTTATTATTTTATTATTATTATTTTAGCAAAATAGTTGCACGTGGGCAGCCAGTTGGTGCCAGTGAGGACTTCATTTCTCCATTTGAAGATCTGACTGCGTGAAACTTACACCCAGGCTTTCCTCACAACCACACACCACTCACTGGAGACAACTAGTGGGTGTCCTCCCACTACCAGCTGTCTACTCCCTCCCACACTGTGAATAAAAATAAAACAGTACATTTTTAAAACGTAGTGCTTGCCACACACATCTTTTGAAAATAGCCTGTGCACCTTTCTCTCAGGAGTCGTAGACCAATGTTGATGATTTTGCCTTGTTTTGTAAGTTTATTGAGGATGATAAATCAGTCTGTTATGGTTTCTGTGAACAAGAATGTAAAGGAGTCACCCTGTGGGTAAGAGTAGTTTTTCTGGGATCACTCATCTCTGTGCATATATATTCTGCTGCAGTAGGTGGGGTAATATGGATGAGAAATACTAATGAAGAACTAAATATTCCTTGGTGAGCCTACAATGTATCGTTCCTTTAAAACCAGGGTGTTACCAAAGAGGAGCTAGGACATATTGTACAGTTCAAAAGACAAGTGTTCCTACCACATGCCACTGATGGCACTTCATTCAATACTCATCAAATTAAAAGCTGTGCCCTTCTGTTATGTGAGGTAAAGGAATGTAATTGCACAGANGGAAAGGTTAAATAGTGCTTGTATTGAAAGCAGAAGCAATCAGGAATCCTATTCTAATCAAACTGAAGATAAGAAATAGAACTCTAGAAACCCTTCAAGAACGGGTTTTCATTTCCTCGAGTTGATCTGAGGGAGAGACCTCATTATGTTTTTTTAGGAGTAAACCTGGATAAACACATGTTCAACTGAGTTATGGAAATGACTTTCTTTCCCACAGCTGCAAGGCAAGGCAGCGAGACAGACCATTATATGCTACATAAAATGACCCAAATGACACTATATTAAAAAATGTTCAGTGAATCTTTGATTATATACTAAAATGCTTGCTTCAAATAATTGATTGGTAATAGATATATTTTCACAGAAAGTTAATCTGTCCTTTCAATGAAATATTTCCATCAACATTCTTCTCCTCATCACAGAAATCTGTAATGATAACACATATAAAGCACATTTTCTTTCATATCGGATGAAAACTAGAATAGTCAAAACATGCACACAGTCAAAGGCTTACCGAGGTGTACAAGTATCCCTCACTGTTCATTGCCAAGTACAGCTTGGTTTGAACTCCTTGGATAGCCACCACTCGCAGACCCACAGGGATGAGGTTAAACAGAGCTGAAATTTAAAAGAACATGAAAACAATGTCACAATTCTGAATTTCAGAACTTTTCAATGTTTCCAGCAGGACTGTCTGGTCCTCCAAAAGTAGTGTGTAGTTGGTGAGGGTATGCGTATATGTCTGTTTATGTATACATACATACACATACACACCCCACAAACATACCCACACACACCCCAAGGCAGACAGATAGGGTCTCATTCTTCCTTTTAGTGTATTTAATTTCATGGTTGCAGCCAGATAACTGGAGCTGTAACTACATATTATTTAGTAGCCTGGAGAAAATGGAAGGCTTTGGTCACAATTTCATGGTTTTACAGTGTTGGAGGTGGGGAATCTTGATGCTTCTGGAAAGATACAGTCCCAAGAATTGTTCTGTACATTAAATAGTGTCATTATCAACAAATTAAGGTTTTAAACTGCTCCCCAAGATAACTGCTGAAATTCTCACAGTCATATTTAAAATCTACCTGTTGGGTAGAGAGTCATTAGACTTTTAGAAGAGTCCAATGCCTTGATCTAAATCATCTGTGTTATTCCGTATAAAAGAACCCCAAAATAAATCCAGGTCTTGTAAAAGAATAAGTCATTTTGTAGTCCTATGTTTCCAGAGTAGTATTTCCTTTTTTTATTTTTGTTTTTTAATTTTCGAGATGGAGTTTCGCTCTTGTTGCCCAGGCTGGAGTGCAATGGCGCGATCTCGGCTCACCGCAACCTCCACTTCCTGGGTTCAAGGGTTTCTCCCGCCTTAGCCTCCTGAGTAGCTGGAATTATAGGCATGTGCCACCACGCCCGGCTAATTTTGTATTTTAGTAGAGGTGGGGTTTCTCCATGTTGGTCAGGCTGGTCTCGAACTCCTAACCTCAGGTGATCTGCCTGCCTTGGCCTCCCAAAGTGCTCGGATTACAGGCGTAAGCCACCACGCCTGGCTTCAGAGTAGTATTTCTTAAAGGATCAACATTTTCCAAGATTAGAATTGAGAGGGCTCCTAGCTTTTAGTCTCCAAGAACAAAAGACATAGGAATAAAATAATGAACTTAAAAGAGCTTTATTTTATTATTTTATTATTATTATTTTAGCAAAATAGTTGCACGTGGGCAGCCAGTTGGTGCCAGTGAGGACTTCATTTCTCCATTTGAAGATCTGACTGCGTGAAACTTACACCCAGGCTTTCCTCACAACCACACACCACTCACTGGAGACAACTAGTGGGTGTCCTCCCACTACCAGCTGTCTACTCCCTCCCACACTGTGAATAAAATAAAACAGTACATTTTAAAACGTAGTGCTTGCCACACACATCTTTTGAAAATAGCCTGTGCACCTTTCTCTCAGGAGTCGTAGACCAATGTTGATGATTTTGCCTTGTTTTGTAAGTTTATTGAGGATGATAAATCAGTCTGTTATGGTTTCTGTGAACAAGAATGTAAAGGAGTCACCCTGTGGGTAAGAGTAGTTTTCTGGGATCACTCATCTCTGTGCATATATATTCTGCTGCAGTAGGTGGGGTAATATGGATGAGAAATACTAATGAAGAACTAAATATTCCTTGGTGAGCCTACAATGTATCGTTCCTTTAAAACCAGGGTGTTACCAAAGAGGAGCTAGGACATATTGTACAGTTCAAAAGACAAGTGTTCCTACCACATGCCACTGATGGCACTTCATTCAATACTCATCAAATTAAAAGCTGTGCCCTTCTGTTATGTGAGGTAAAGGAATGTAATTGCACAGATTGCAAGCCAAGATCTCATGCTATATTTGACAATGCAATACACAGACAAGAAGTCTGACATCTCTGAGCATGTCATGTGTTTGTCATATCCCTTTCTGTTGAGGATATCTTGTTCACAGCAGGTGTTCAACACCCATTTGTGGATTGATAGCAATCTGTATGGTGAAAATATGATACTATGTTTTTGAAAAGTAAGAGATCACAATCCCATTTATATAAAAGTTCATACTTGAAAAATTCTGAGATCTAAAAAACTAAACCAAAACTTCCAATATGGGGTTGGTTTAAAAGCCATATCACTACATACCACTTGACAACTATAATATCAGTATATGTTTGACACCTAGTTTAGTCATAGTAATAAATGACAGAGAATGATAAATTAAATTCAGAATTATTTATAGAACTGCATTTTTAAAAATAATATTCTGAACTTTCTCAGTGCTCTTAATGCGTCTTATAACAAGCACAAGAAAGAAACAGAGAGAGATTTAAAAAAACTGATTTGATTTTCACCATGTTCTCCAATCACTCTGACTCAGGTTTTAATGAGCAATGAAATGTCTAAATTTCAAACATACAGACAACAGAAGGAGGAACGAGAAGAAAAAAATCAGCAATCCCATTCCTGTGAGTATTCATAATCTGAAATAGCATCAGCACTACAACATATAAAGCTAACTTTTTTGTATTTTAGTAGAGATGAGCAGAACTATGACTGTGTCACTATATCGACCCATTGCTATGTTAAACATGCCATGAGTCGCTGGGCCCGGCTGGTCCTCAAATGCGTGGGTGTAGCGCTCAAGCCTGAGCGGAATCCTGCCCCGCCAGCGCACTTGTTCGGGCAGGCCCGACGGCGCCGCCGGATCACAGAGGTCAGGAGATCGAGAGCCATCCCTGCTAACATGGTGAAACCCCCGTCTCTACTAAAAAAATACAAAAAACTAGCGGGTGAGGTGGCGGGCGCCTGTAGTCCCAAGCTACTCCGGGAGGTCCTGAGGCAGGAGTATATGGCGTAACCCGGGAGCCGAAGTTTGGGCAGTGAGCTGAGATCTGGCCCACTGGCATCCCAGCCTGGTGACAGAGTGAGACTCCCTTCTCAAAAAAAAAAAAAAAAAAAAAAAAAAAAGAAAAAAAAAAAAAATTCCATGAAGTCTAATTAAAACAAAAAAAGCATGACGCCCAAAATAAAAACTTGATGAGAGTAGGCAAATGCTAGAGATTGACTGATCATACTAGCTACGATCTTTTCATTCTTAAACATTCAAGATAGCTCATACACTGGGTTGGTTTAAAATATGTCTAAAGGGAGCAATCTGCCCAGATTAAAAAGCAAAGAAATTATATCAGGGTGAGGCTTAAACCAAATAAATATCTTCCTATTGTGCTTTTGTTTCTCCTATATCTGGTAATCCTTTCGGCTCAGGATTTTAGATAATTATTTTGATCAGGATAAAAATATTATAAATATGAGAAAAAAGTTAACCTTGCATTAGATTTAGAAAGCACATTCATTAAAATACCTAAAATCTCTTTCATCTCAGGCAAAGTTTTGAAGAAGTATTTTAAAACATAAATGTGCCTGTGTTTCTTGTTTTTTCTGTTATGTCTGCATAAAAACAAACACCTTCTATTTGAAGGGCCACTTCATCAGAGCCATGCACCTAGTTGTCACCCAGTGTTTGCTGAAGGCAACACTGAAGCCATGCTTCTTCATCAGCTGGCCAAGGTCAATTGCTCAAGAGAGAATAATTAATAAAAGTATATATTAATGTAGGTTGGAAAGGCAACATGTTGAACTGATAACGCTTCTGCAAGTTTGAAGAGAAAGGGAAAACTACTCTTTTAAAACGTCCTTCCTTGCACCCAGGGCGGATATAATAAAACTACTGCCATGGGATGTCTATCATCTTTTCCTTTTCAAGGGAAAATACATAATTTATAATGGCTGATTTCCTCATGATGAGATTTTATTGAACTGAAATGTATCATTATAATACATCTACATAAGGTAAGGTTAAATGCATAATATCAAACATATGTTTTCAGAAATGGATATATCTGTATAAATGTGAATTGATTTATCATGACATTGCTTACCATGCCTGAATAAAAATAATGCAATTCAATCAAATTAAACTAAATGAGAAAATATGCTGAAAATAATGAAGGTTAATAAAAATAAGAAGAGTAAGAAAATACAAACATAGTATCATGAATACATATTAAGGAAATATCACATACATGAGTGATAGTTGAAAAAAACAACGTGTATTCTCGTTATGCACATTTAAAATAATTAAACAATACCAATAAAATGGCTTGGTTTTAAGGAAAAAAAGAATAAATTTGGATGGCTGGTCTTCATGCTATATCAGTTTAATCATTAAACCTTCTTGTTTCATGATGACTTATGCCCCACCATATCCTCAATGGCAAAGCTAAGCTAACTCACTAGCTTCTGGTCACTCTTAACATCAGGAGCAGATCCAAGCTCTACTGACTTGCTATTTCTATTGAGATACTTTCCATTTGTATGCATCATGTTATGACGATACTTACCTTTAGTTGACTTACCTCTCTATTTTAATCTGCCTAAATACAGATTCCTGTTATCGGGCTATGTTCTTTAACGGTCTTTCAATATCATTAGTAGTACACAGAGATGCCATGCATACCAGTCAGTTATAAGACAACCAAAGGCAGAAGCTATGTATATGTAGGAACTGAAGAGTAAAACCTACTGTATGATTTAAAGCTCCACAGTAAGAAATGGAGCCTTGATATATGTGTGTGTGGTATGTGTGTGTAGCTCCTAAAATGATTACTTACAGTGTGATCTTGATGAATTTGGTATATTGCCGTTAATAGGACACAGCACATGAATTGTCTATTTTTTTTTTTAATTTCCTTTCAGGAAACACATGTGGACACCAGCCCCAAAATATTTCTTCTCTGATTTGTACCCAGAGATGTTAAAAAGGGGAAAGAAACGTGACTGGATAGGCTCACTGGCAGCTAATCATGAACTTCCCTTCAATAATGCTCAACAGACCCATTTTCCTGAGGCACTCTGGAAAGCAGGGCAGCTTACATCCCCTAATTCCTTCCCCAAATATCAATTTGCACAATAACTTACGGGAATGTTTTATTGCAGATCATCACTACGCACTAGCGTCTGTTATTTGATTACAGTAAAGCCCTCTAGTTACACTTGCCCTAATAGTTTCAAATAGAAGAGTGTGCATAAAAGAACAACTAGGATTCACTATAAAACTTTAATATCACAACAGTGACTTTTGCAAAACAGTGAAGAACCATTTAATATGAGGTTTTTTTTCATCCTCCATACCAACAGAGCTTTCTTCAATGGTAATTAAAAGTGACTTCCTCTTGAGGTTATAGATTGGCCATCCCCCCGAAGCATTCCTAAAAGGTGGGAAACTCTTTACAGTTATTGGGACCCTCGTCAATGGCATTGCTGTAGCCATACATCTCTTAAAAAGCTGCAGAGTACACTGCTTAGCATTCAGACCTACTTTCCTTGGCTATTTTCTCAGCCGACAATGGGATTATTACTGGGAAATTATCAAAGGGTTTGAGAAAAATTCAGTAGTTGGAGAAAACAAAAAAAAAAAAAAAAAATTGGGGGAAGTAGGTGTTTTAGCCTTGTGGAATATTTAATACATCTCCAGAAATCTGTATATTGCAAGAAAACATCAATTATCATTGAAGAGAAGCCTGCGCTATTTGTGTTTATATTTTTATTACTCCAAATAAATAAAACACGTAATTAAAGGTTATGTTACATCTTGGAATCACCTTCCTTCAATTATTAGAAATAAAACCCAATTATTTTATATGTGTTTCTATTTTAGGCCCACCATTATAGTCTCCAATTTGGTCTTAAACCATGGTTAAAAAGAAAGAACTAAAAGAAATCCCTTTACCCACCTGTGGAGGTATCTCAATGTTTAAATTCCACTAGTCTCAGAGTTATCAGTGTGTGTGTGGAGCAGGCAGCAGAAGTGAAAGCTTGTAATGATGAATTTTCGTGGTATGAAACTACTCCTCTCTCTTGGGTTAAGACCGGTTCTTAAGAGTAGAGATAACATGCTATTTCTGGATCAGTGTGTGGGTGAGTAAATTTTCTGTGGGAAAAAAAGTAATAAAACCCAAAGGATAGCCATAAATCTATCTAGATTTCCATGGAGATGACATTTGGATTATTCTTCAGATGGTGTCAACATTATTTGCCCTAGTTTACTATCTTAGATAGACTCACATTCAACTTCCTTTAGGTTAACCTGTGTAAACAGGATTATGTAGTGTGATTATATTTTTGCATTCAATTCAGGATTTAGGAAAGCGTATTTATTTTAAAATAAATAAAAGAACAGAATGTTAACAACATACTGGCATATACTATTTATTTCGCAGTCACTTACTGTAAGTGCTGTCCTCATCTTTGGTGCCATCAATGGTTCCATCCGCCTGCAGCTGCAAGTGGTAGCCTTGTCGGCTGTATAGCTTGGTAACTATACCCTTAAGCTGAGGCTCTGCAAAGAGAACAATGGTTTGGATCAATCGATAAATTGTGCCTATGTAGTTGAAAAGACTCGGAATTTCAATTTCTAATTTCAGTTACAAATCTTAATAGAATAAGTCAAACTACACTTTTTAAGTGTCTGAAAGTAAGAAAACAAACTCCGAGTTTCAGAATAAATTTCCAAACTAAAGAAACATTTTATTTCTACCTGGAAACATTGGTAAAGCTTCTGAAAGTGTCTATAGTTTCTGACAACCTGTCCTTTGGTTTACAGAGGGGAACTCTATCTCACTGAGTATTTGTAATGGGATGGCAAATGGCTATTATGCCTCTTGAAATTGTGCTACTTTTCATGTGAAAGAAAAAGGAGAAATACAAAGATAATTCCAAGTTGTTTGCCAACCAACCAAGGACCAAAAACCCACTAGCAAAGATTTCCTTCAGAATGACCACAATTTGAATAAATAATCTCCTTTATTCTAAGAAGGTAGAAAATGCATAAACAACCTGGAACCCCATTAAGGAAACTGTATTTGGAAAATTGAGCCTTTTATACCAAAAAAGGGAGGAGGGAGATACAACAACCCATGAACACATCTTGTCATATTAATTACCATGAGTGAAAATGTGTGTGAAAAGAGCAGCGTTTTGTTGGTGGGAAGGAAAAAATCAGTGCACACTAATTTTCAAATTTCATATCAGAAGTGTGATTATCAAAAATATGAATTCTTAATTAAAATTATTTTCAATTATGAATAACCATAGATTAATCAAGTGTCTAATTTACCAGTAACAGCCATGTTATCCAAAATTTTCTTTTACTGAATACAGACACCTGCGCTGAAATAATATTTATGTGATTATTCGAGCCACATAATCATTCTTTGCAACCACTTAAGCCTTTTTTGAAACATGCTTAATTTACAGTTAATGCATTAAAAACTTTGTGCAAACAGAAAACGTTATGTCTGCTTTCCCACGCCAGGGTGTGTAGCACACATAAATGGAGAAATAACAGATCGGTGAGTCTTACTTTTTGTTTTGTAATATTTATCTAGTAAAAGGTAGAAAAGAGTGTAAAAGATTCGTTTGGTTGAGAATGGCAAATAAACTGCATGCTCGCTTGAAGGTCTACCTTGACGCAACCTGACACCTAGAGCTGAATTTCCAGTCGCTGGAATATCGCGCTACTCGTACCACCGAAAACGTTCAAAAGCACCCACAGTCTGGCTATGAGTTTAAATTCCCTCTTCAACACCGCATTTTAGTAGCATGTAACCAATTATACTAGTCTAACCAAATCTCTAAGCTCTTTGCAGCAAGGTTCTAGAAATCCCCCCTCCCCCCGCCCCAGCAAACATTTCGAAGCTGCACCACAAGTCAAGTCTGTCCCCAAAAGCTTAAAAGTAATCAAAGAAACGCAATGCCTAGACAGCAGAAGCCCACGTCCCTTGGAGGTGGAAGCTGGAGGGGAAGGGTCTGACAGGCAGAGATAAAGGTAAGAGAGGGATTCCCCAGGCTCTCCTGGGGCGGGAGGATGGTGTCTGCCCAGCTCTGCGCCTGCAATTTCCACGCCACACACATCATAGCCATGTCTGGGTCACGCCTGCCCACAGCCCAACGGGCATGCACATATGTGACATGTCCGAAGCTGAGGGCAAGCCTCCCAGGGCAGAGTATGCCCCCAGGCTCTGCGCCTGTCCCAGGGCAGTTGCAATGCAGCAAGCGTGTTACTGTTACGGAGGCAAGAAAGCCATCGTCTTCCCACGCACGCACACAGGCTAGGTGGCCTCTTCTGCACAAGATGGGCCACCGACAAACTCACCTACGCTACATACCTGCTCCCCACCGCCCCCACCTCACTCGTAAAGTATGGGGAAAAGAAAGCAAAAACCCTTTCCGACCTGGTCTTCTTCTGCGTCTCTTCTTGGAGCCGAAGAGTTTGACCCGGGAAAAGACATTTAACTTGTTTTTGTCGCAGCTGGTCTTGCCTTTGCTGGGGCTGCTGACACACTTGCAGGCGTTGGATTTCTCGCGCTCGCGGGCTTGCCTCTTCTGACGGATGAGCGAGCTGGCGATAGCCGCCGCCATGGCCACGACGCCCACCACCACCGCTTCTTTTGCTGCCCCTCTGTGGGTTCACCTCCTCCTCCTTCTCCTCCGCTGCTCGTCCGCTGTCTCGCGACTTCGCCGCTTTAGTCTCCTTAGCCTGCGTTTGCCCGGGCTTCTCCGCACTCGGGCTTCAGCCAAGGAGGGGGCTCAGCATGCCGTCCGAGCTCCTCCGGCGGCGGTCCGGCTCCCGCGCGGGCTGCTGGCTGCCTGGGTCGGAGTCGACGCCACAGCCCCGGGCCGGGATCGCGGGCGAGACTGGCAGGCGGAGGCAGCGCTGCGCGACTGCGTGCGGTCGGCCCCTACGCCCCGAGGACACTGTGCAAGTCCAAGTGGCTCGGGTCGGAGTTTCGCCGCACCCCCCGCCCTGTGCCGCGCGGAGGGGGCCAGAGGAGGAAGGCGGGCGGAGGGAGTGAGCGCGGGCGGGAGACAGGCCGGGAGCCCGGGCGGCCGGAGGGAGGAGGGAGGAGGCAGCGCGCGGGGGAGCGCGCCCTCGCCCTGGCCCCTCCGAGTCTTCCACTAGTCCTTGCAACTTCTCGGCGTGATAATCGGGAAAAGTTGGCCCGTGCCAGCTTTCCGACAGGGATCAAACAGGTAATGGCCTCGCATCTTCGCTGTTGCTGCTGCTCTGGGCGCGGCCCAGTCGCAGCACAGGAATTCAGCCGCCGCAGGCACCCTCCAGAACAGCGCGACAGCAACAAGGCCTCTTTTGCAAGCCCCTTTCCCCGCGGGCCGGCCCCTTCCCCCTTCCGGGAGCTGAGCCCGTGGCCTCGGGAGCCGGCGGCTGGGGCCCCTCCACCCCCCACCCCCCAAGGTCCCCGGCAGGCCGTGCCGGCTAACACCTGTAGGGGCTTCCGCACTGCCCCATCGTCCAAATCCTTCTCCCCTCCTTTTCCCGAAAGGAGCTGCGGGAGGAAACAGTGATGGAGGAGGAACCGGGATGAGGTAGTTGGGCTGACGGAGCGTGGGTTTGCTTGGCATTGGGGGATGGCGTGGTGGGGGTGTTTCCTTAGTGTTTGAGCTGACCAGATTGTGCTCGGGCTGGAGCCCCTCAGAAGTTCGCCAGATCCCTGCCTCAGGCTTGGACGCACCAACAACCCGGAGAACCCTCACACACCCGCGCGGAGGTATTTTGCTTGGCGACACTTGTAGCCATTCAGGAGAGGAGGCCAGAGTCCCCAGACGGGTTCAGCACCAGCGGCAGCAGCAGAAGCAGGCACTGCAGAGCTGCGCCCGCACAACACGCTGCCACCCAGTGGTTTTTGCTGACTTTTCATTTCAAGCCAATTTGTAGGGTCCAAAACCTGTTTTTCCTCTACGCCTCCTTATCTGTCCGCTCAGATTTGGGATTCAAGCAGAGAGCTTGGGTCGTGTAGCATGAGCACTACGTGTCTGGGAAATGCAGAGTCGAACCCCTCTATTTAAGCCGCGGCCCATCTCTAATCTCCTAACTTAGTTTTTTCTGCTCCTCCAAAATCAGGCAGACTCCCTCCCTCCAATTCAGGAACCAGTCTGGCTTTTCGCTGGCCTCACTCTATTAACAAGTTCTGTCCTCTCCCTGCGTTATATTTTATTCTGGAGGAAAAGAAAGAAGAGGTTTTGAGGCCAGAAATGCAGTGAAGAGAAATGGCCTATCTACATCCCTACCTTCAAACAGACACAATTATTTGACTATTTTACTTGATTTCTGAGGTCAAATAGGAAGCAAAATAGAGCAGCTCTACTACCTGGCAGCTCTACACCGTCTTTACTGAACTCCTGCATGGCACCCCCATCACCTCTTCTCAGAACTAATGTAGATGCAAAAGCAGATGCTCAGCTTATCTTCAGACTCTGGCCCTTTTTTCCTTGCCTGACCGTCCAACAAACACGCTCGGACTCAGCAACGCTGAAATGCTTTCAGGCTTCCTAGAACATAAGAGCTGAATCACTGGACCGTTCTGTAGATTCCATTGCTTCACAGGGGAAGCTGTTGCTACCCCTCCTTCCACTTCTCCCCAATCTTGAAATGTCTCTTGCTCCATCAGAAGCACCACTGTGTGTCTGCAAGGTAGACTGGGGTAAAGGTTGCAGTGGGCTGAGACTGATAGTTACAGGAGAATGATGCCAAAGGGTCTGACATTTGCCACCTACTGTTTTGTGCTTTTGGCTTTCCCAAATGAAAAGGGAGGACAAGGTAGACGAGAGTTTTAACACCTCAAGTCTATTCAAGTATCCACTTCTTTAAACTTTGATTCATGGGGAAAAATAAATCCCTGATGAATGACTGGTTGATATTGATTCTGAAGAGTAGGAGGCTACTTCCTAGTTCAAAATGTATGTGATTGTTGTTTAAATTCCAGATACCATGAAGGGAAATATCTTACATAAAGAGGGGTCAGGAGAAGCTTTGATCGGGCCCAAATATTTGGGGTGGGTGATGAACAGGTACAAGTTCTCTGCTATTCTCTTCATGTCTTTACCTTTTGCTGAGCACCAACCCCAAGGGCCTTTTGTTCCTACTCTCATTTCTGTGTTGGGATCCTGACCCAGATCAGGCATGCAAAAGCTAAAGAAGGATGAAGTTCTGATTCAGGAAGGGGATAGACCTTAGAAGGAGAGATGGTATTGAGAAAATCATAAGGGCTTTCCCACACCCTTTTTCCTCCACTTCTCCTCTCAGATAGCCCTCACTGTTTGCTTCTGCCAACACCATTCATAAGGTATTTTCAGGATGCCTGTAGAATTATTGATGTGGCCACTCTGTGGTACATATTAGAGGTAAACAGACTCCGAGAAGACTTCAGGAATATATAATAAGAATGGCGGGGGCATTTATTACAAATTTGCAAACACAAACTGTAAATACATCCTTTTGGTTCTAACTCCTGTCTACTCCACATGAGCTCATGGAACCACTGGGCCAAAGCTGATAACCAGGTGATTCTACACATGTTTGTAGATGTCTTTCATTGGTCTAATCCTTCTCTCCCTGATTAAATTGTATAATATCGAAAAATGAAGAGTATGGGGAAGGGGGAAACAGACTCTCCCTCCATCACATGTTCCTGCCAACCCACAAAAGGTGTTTCTGTCTTTTTATACCCTGCCCCCCTTGAATCTTCTGTCTTCATGAACAGGAAAATGCATGGCACATTATCAATGAGACTTGAGAAGGGGGCATCTCTCTGTGATCTGTCTGCCTACAGACCTCATTCATTCTCCTCTCTCTTCTACTAAGAGAGCTCACAAAGGTCTGTGACCAGAGGGTAAATTCAATCTGGGGCAGAAAGTGAAAGAAAACCATTTTGAAATTGGGTCCAAATCATATTGCTCAATGAACTTAACCATTCATAATACAGATATTGGCCAGGCGTAGTGGCTCACGCCTGTTATCCCAGAATTTTGGAAGGCTGAGGTGAGCAGATCACCTGAGGTCAGGAGTTTGAGACCAGCCTGGCCAACATGGTGAAAGCCTGTCTCTACTAAAAATATAAAACTAGCCAGGCATGATGGCGCTTGCCTGTAGTCCCAGCTTCTCAGGAGCCAGAGGTTGCAGTGAGCCGAGATCAGGCCACCACACTCCAGCCTGGGCGACAAGAGTGAAACTCCACCACACACACACACACACACACACACACACACACACACAAAAGCAGATATGTTCGTGTTTTCCTAACTCTCATGTCTATTTCCCAGGTGCTTAAAATTTCAGAGACGAATGTGAATATTACTTTCAAATCTCCAACAGGAAACTATGCCAAAGTCACATGTATCTTGAGAAAGTATAATGAAGGAATTGCAGCCAATCCTAGAGAAGCATATTTTGCTTTTCTTTGCTGTCCCACTGCCTTCCTGGGCCAATAGTATGACATTTGTGTAGGGGAAGTAATAAAGAATTCTCTTTTGACACCTATTTACGAATCCCTTTTTCTCCTGTTTTGATTTGTTCCTAGCAGTTCACATTGTGCCTTTGCTATGGAACTTCCTGGATCTCCTTCATATTTGTAAATTTCAATTATCTCTGCTTATCCCTGGTGGTTCAAACTCTTCTGTGCTCTATTCTAATGTAGGGTCTATTCTCCTTTGTTTCTCCCAGGTGTCCTCTCTCCCATTGCATTGTCCACCAACCTCTTTTTTTGACCATATTCAGAAAGAAAGCATTCTTAGCTTCTTTTTCTAACTCAACTCCTAAAGAGTTCTATAGCCTGGCAGGCTGGAAACATATGTTTTAGTCCTATCTCTGCCACTAATTGGCTGTGTGACCTTGAGTATGTCATTTCTCCATATTACAGACCTCAGTTTTCCCATCTTTAAAGTAATGCTTAGACAAGATTGGCAGTTTTCACTTTGTATTCTTCAGCACTCTAAAAGTAATGAAAAGTAATAAAAGTTCCCTCGCCAATGTTTCAACAGTAGATTTCATCTATTTTAACTCTTCTCATTCAACTGTTTATTTCTATTTCTCTTTTCATCTGTTTTATATAGTGGAGCGCATTGTATGATTTCTTATGTAAAAAATAAAAATGAAAAGATTCTGGTACTAAAAATCAAAATGTTTGGAAACCTCCAAGATGATATGTTCCTTAAAGTCCTTTTGGCTCGGGCGGGGCCTTCTGATTATTTTTCCCATATGTTCCTGTTCTACTTCTTTATCTCCCCTCTTCGTACTTCCCATCTCTCTGTTCTCTTCCCACCCTATGAGAACCATAAATTCTAAATTGGATTCCAAGGAAAATGCAAAAGTCCCTTTGATTCCACTCCTCGTGGGTTCACTTGAGAACTAGGTTTTAGCATTCTTTTCAGAGAGAGGTATGTGAGTTATCTGGGCATAGAATGCTGATCGTTCTCTGCCAATCTCTTTTGGCAGGCCTCAGAGGAGCTGTAAGGAAGCTGAGGGGACCTGCTCTCAAGAGGCATCTCCAGGAGAGAGACAGAAACCCAAACAGATGTGACTGTGATGAGTAAAAGTGAGAGAACTCAGACAGCCTAATCGGGAGCAGCCTCAGTCCATTCTGAGCAGAAAGGAATTGACTGTCTTTCTGAAATTCTGAAAATGAGAGGTTTCAAACACCCTTCTTATGTGAAGATAAGCTCACTCAGAATCACTTGCCAGTTTGTTCTCCTTCTACACTAACAGTTCACCAAAATATCTGAGTGGCAAGTTACCAGGTCAAGGACTGATGATGAGCTCAAAGAAAGGAAACGTTGGCAGATTCAAATGCACCAAGGTCGAGTAACACTGGGATCTCCCCATTCACTAAGTAAGGCAGCAGAGGGAGTATTTATGAGATGAGGCAGCCAAGTACCACCTTTTGTGGTCTATCTACAAAGGCTCAGAGAAACAACTGGATAGAAATACAAATGAGGAGATTAGAGAAAAGCTAACAGAATAGGCTCTTTTCAGCCAGTCAGGCACAGTGGCTCACACCTGTAATCCCAGCATTTTGAGAGGCTTAGGCACAAGGATCCCTTGAGCCCAGGAGTTCCAGGCTGCAACAAGCTATGATCCTGCCACTGCATTTCAGCCTGGGTGACAGAGTAAGACCCTGCCTCTAAAATAACATAACATAACATAACATAACATAACATAACATAACATAACATAACATAAAGAAAAAAGAAAGGAAGAAAAGAAATAGACTCTTGACAGTTAACTCCAGGAAGAAAAATGCAATTTAAGGAAATCTTGTTAGTGTCACACTAGAATTCCAGGTAAAGAAAGAGTGACTACTATATTCTGTTACATGCCCTGACACATATATTAGCTGGCAAAGATTAGATCATTTACGGGAGTTAATACTTCAGAAACAAAGGTCTCCAGAACCATCCTTTTAGAAACTGATTGGCCCTCTGAATTGCATTTAGAATGAAAATCCACAAGACCTTAGGCTTGCATCACACTAGGATGGTGGCTTGGTCTTCATTATGTCCTGTCTCTGAGATCATTCTCTAAATACTTAAGCTATAGAATTTACTGAAGCTACCTTTGATTTATATTTAAAATCAATTGAGAAAACACTGATTAATTCTGATCCTTAAGAAGAAAAATCCTATCACCCACATAAAAATTTCATTGTTCAGTCATAATTTATGAACATTAAAGCCATAAAACGCCCTGATGGTATTAATCATGTCCGTGAATTCAGCACTTCACCATTTAATTAGCCATGGCAGCTGCAACATCGAGAGTTCAAGGCCTCTGATTACCTGCTTGGCCATTTAATCAAGAAAACCTGGAGAGAAATAGCAGCTTTCTGGGGTGGAGGTTTCTCTCTTAATCTTGAGGAGAGAACACAAGGAAATGAGCTTAAGCTTTAATATGTGGGGATTTAAGTTTGGTACAAGGAAAACATTCTTTTCAGAGAGGGTTGTTAAATACTATAATTGATTGCTGATTTTCTTCTATAAAAGCTTTTATGAATACAACAAAACCTTTTCTATCTAGGTGGGTATGTGGGTTGATTTTCATTAAGACTATCATTCTGTCATAAAAACTACACTACGAATTGTATAACCATGACCTGCCACCACGAAGTAATCACAGGGAAAGTGGAAAGGGGCAGTAACACCATTATGAGAAGGCAAAGGTTCCCTCTGATAGGACATGGGGATTGCTAGTGCTTTTGTTGTTGTTTTCGTTTGTTTTGTTTTTTTGAGACCTGGTCTCTCTGTCACCCAGTCAGGAGTGCAGTGGCATGATCAGCTCACTGTAACTTCTAACTCCTGGGCTCAAGCCATGTCCCACCTCAGTCCCCAAGTAGCTGCAACTATGGGCACATGCCACCACATTTAACTACTTTTCTTTCTAAGGCTAAGGTCTTTCTTTGTTGCCCAGGCTTGTCTCTATCTATCTGCTGGCTTCAGGTGATCCTCCCACCTTGGCCTCCCAAAGTGCTGGAAATTACAGGTGTGAACCAAAGCACAAAGCTGATTGTTAGTGCTTTTGCCTTTGGAAGATCATACTGGATGAACCTGGAGCATGTGGATCAAGGCAGTCACATTCATTTCCTAAAGTTTCTCTCATCCAACTTGCAGATAACACTTTGTAGACACAATAAATGTATTATTAATCAAATGGGTTGCTTCAGTGGTGACAGAGTGTCTAGAGCCAAGAAAAGCATCAGGTTCTCTAAGTGAATTTGATTCTGTTTTACTCAATAATATTTGAAGATCTTGAAGGAACAATTTCTATTTTATGAACTAAATGATAGCTAACAAACATAAATGAGGTGTTTCTCTGGTGAGACATTTATGGCAGCCTAAAAATGTACAAGAATCAGAGGCAAAGTATCTGTAACACTGGGTTCATTTCTTGCCCAGTGAACTAGGTAATCTAAATGAAAAGCTAGGGGAAAAAATGATGGAGGATTTGAGGCAAAAACAGACAACCTAATTTTTCTGGATTTAAGCCAATTCAGGAAATAAAGTTACTGGAAGGTGACCTAAACTCAGGATTTGAGGAGAGGAATGCAGTGTGGGCAAATGATCTAGTGTCTGTTACTATTTAGCATATGGAGGCAAGATTCACAACTAGCATTAAGGAACACTGGTGGATTTCCTACTTGCCAATGGCACTGTTTTACCCCAATTTCCTATCAAGAATTTATATTTCTTAAAGCAACACAGAGGTAATGGGAAAATACTTTAGTGTTCCCTCAGGATTAAGAGTCTTAACACAACTCTTTTCAGACACTGACCAAGATTTGGGCAGAAGAACCTGGTATATTCAGAGAAAATACTATCCTCCATATTCCGAGGAGATGAAAGACAAGTTGTGCAGATGCCCTAGATGAAAGAGTTGTGCAGATGCCCTAGATGATTTTTAAGCTGTCCCCTCTGCTTTAGATTTGTTTTTCCCAAAACTGGGGTTGGAAATGATGATAACACTCAATAAATACTATGGTTATAATTGGACAAGCAACTTGTTAAGTGCTATAACCTTATTCCCTTTAATCCTTACAACAACATGTAAGGTACGTATTATCATTATTGCTGTTGCAAAGGTGAGGAAAGTGAAGCCTAGAAAGGCGAAGTGATATGATTATGGTTTCCTGGCTAGTACATAAGTGGAAGTGCAAGTATTTAAACTAAGGATCCTTAGCCAAAAAGTACAATTTATGTGTACAAGGCCAGACCTTTAAATACCACTTCTTTCCTCATTGGCAGTGGGTCTGGAATTTGGGTTGCTCAACAGTGGTGTCTGGATGTGACTATCTTTTTGCTTGGGGGACTGAACAAGATGAAATATAGCATGATTTTCTAATCAGTTTTTTTTCTTTAACAAAACTGAATTATGAAATAAAAATAATACATATGATCTATTTCTAGTTATAAGCACAGTTCATAACATTCAATAACTTCTTACAGCAATATTTAAAGAAAACATTGCTAACTTTCTCATGAAAATTATAGGACTATAAATCACTACTTAATGTTATTCTTTGTTTCCTAGTCCAAGAAATAGTTTGACACTGGAACCTGCTTTGACTCAGGTAATCTGGGACTTTGGAATGCTATGAGACCCAAAGGACACTTCCCGGCCTTTCTCTCCATCACTACTTAGCAGAGACAAGAAGTTAAAGCACTTCAAACACTCAGTTCTTTTCATATAGGAAAAACTGGCTTTCCACACTGTAAGCTTTTTTTGTGCCATCTGTTTTTAACTACAGGAAGCTTGAGTTCAGCCAAAAGAGAGAAAAATGTTATACACAGTGTATTCACTTCCATACTAGGAAGCCCATGACTATCCTTTTGTAATTAGGAGTTTCTCCAATATCTATTCTAGCTAATTTGCTCTATCTTTTCCCTTCTGACAAACAGTTAAAAGTACAGTCAACTGACTGAACTTATTTAGCAAGTTTTCTTGCAACCACTGAAGGCCTCAAGCAATTTTAGAGACTGATTTCCTAACAGGAACCTTGATGCTCACCTAAAGATTTCATTTTAGAGAAGAGATCTGAGGCAAGAGAAGTTAAATACATTTGGCTTGGGCCATTTGTTCATTTGTTCATTCATTAATTTATTCATTCAAACTTTACTGAGAACTATTTGCCAAGTACTGAACTAAGACCTGAAGGATACAAAAATACTACTAGCTCTAATGTATTGAGCACCAACTCTCCTCCAGGCACTATTCAAAGTACAATAAATCATTACTTAGTGGCATTGATATGTTCTTGAAAACTGCAATTTTAAGCGAAATGTCATAACGAAACCAAAATTTCTTCTCATCAACATTATGAGGAAACAATATTGAAGGAAAGGACATTATTTGAAGACCTGCTGTGTGTCATTTCACTTAAAGTTGCAGTTTCTAAGAACCTATTTATGACATTTAAGCGAGGACTTATTGTACGTTATCTTTGTTTACTCTTTTAATACTTAAAATAACCTTATGGACTTATCCCCATTTTACAGATTAACACACTGAGATGAAGAAAAGATAATGCATTCATTAGTGTAGGGAGTGGTGGAGTCAGAATTTGAATCCATGCATACTGACTTTATATCTCATGTTTTAAAAAACGACTCTACTGCCTCTCCAGGGACTGTCCCTGGCCTCAAGTGGAGGAGAAAGAGAAGTAAAGAGTTCACTAAAACAGAAGTGTGACAAGCACTTTAAGAATGATACTAAATATCCAGTGTTTTCAGAGCCCAAAGAGGGCACAGCTAACTCCGTGGGCAGGAGGGCAGGAAGGCAGGAATTGAGTCCAGCTTCAGAAAACAAAACCTGTCAGTGAAGATGAATGTGGGAGGATGGGAAGAAGCTCAGAAGTTGGGGAACGAAATTAGGTAAAGCCAGACTTCAAACCTGGATTTCGACTGACTCCTGGTACTGTATTCTTTTTACTAGGCCATATTACTCAGCTTAAAGAACTTGCAAAACCTTTAGATTTTTATATCCCTACACTTTGAACATCAACCATTGGGGATTGGGAGAAATCGACTGTGCCATGTGGATATTCTGATGAACATTTGTAAGTTTTTATTCCTTGCTTATAAAAGATTGTCTTCTTTTTCCTGCTGATCGCATTCAGCACATATTGTCAACATTGATGTCCAAGTATACAGTTGTTACTGATTTCTGACTGGCACCAGTAGAAGTAATCCGTTTAGAAAGATGCCAATAAAAATAAAAATTACATTGGCATGTATGCCATGTGTAAGTCAGCCATTCTCCTGATATGACTGGAGTGAAGTTGGAGACCAGACATTTTTCACTTGGGCAGTCAATAAATAATTTTATGATGATAAAACTTTAAGCTAACAAATTAAAGATTGTGTGAAAAGGTTGTCCAAGCCAGGTCATGCCAGTAATTCATCTATATAGATTTCAATATTCCTACAGGAGAGAAACAACTAGGATTTGGTTGGTATTTGAATATATTGAAAACATATTGAAAATTTCCCTGCTCACTGTATTCCTCTTCAACTGTGCTTAATCAGTTTTTGTATTGCTGTGCTTCAATTCTGGAAATTTAGCTATCAACTCTTTACTTATTGCCTCTCTTTAAATCTCTATTGTTCTACTGAAATTTCTGTTAGGCGCATCCTACCTATTCTTCCACAAAACGCAGAAATACATGGATAAAATATTGCATTTTTATTTAGTCTCTCCTTCAGCATTCCTTCCTTCTCTTCTAGTTCCATCTCTATGTCTTTTTTTGCAAAATCTGGGTGCTTCACTGCTCCCCTCTTAGCTGGAATTTATCTGTCTGATTGTTTTTACTGTCAATTGATAGAAATACTAGTTATATATTATACAATAAGTGAATGGACATTAAAACATACATTACACAAATGTTATAATATATAATATATATACACATATATTAAATACATATACATATTTACATTTTGTTTGGTGTTTGATAATATGTCTGCTATTTTTTCATGATGTTCTGACCATATCTTATGAATTTTATTCCTTTATCTTACTGAACATTTTGATGACACTTATGCACGTATGTTAAAACCTCTTTCATATTGCCTTATTTCTGGAGTCTGAATTACTCTGGTTACTGTCACTGCTGACTCTTCCATGGTGTTTTATTCCTCTTCTTGCTCTGTAAATTCGACTGTGTGCTTACATTCAACAGGAGAGTTGTTCTCTGTAAAATACCACATGAACCCTGGATAGTACAGTTATCTACCTCAATAGTGTTGTGTTTTTCTCTGCCAGCACTCTATGGGTTTCACTGATTAACAGATCAGTTTTTATTTTAATTTCCCAGTACAGATTGATAGTATGAGTTCAGATGTGGGTTCCAATATCTTATATTCTCAGCCCAGAATGGAAACCCCACTTACATTCTGTGTCCCCAGGCCTTGGACCCTGATTTGTCATGAACTGAATTGGACTCATTGGCTCCTGGGGTTGTGCAGTAAATTCAGGGCTCTGTATCAGGGCTGTGGCTTCAACTTAAGTCCCAGGGTATATACCCACTTCTGCTACACTTGATGGCCATTTAACTTCAACTGCTGTAATTTGCTTTGGCTTTGAATTGTTTCTTAATTTCTATCACCTACAGAGTTTCCTTTTTTTGCTTTTGAATTCTCTTGCATATTGTCAAAGACTTACGGTAATATTTTACTGTTTCTGTGTTTTTGTAGAACAGGTAGTAACAAGCAATATATTCAACATATTGACTATAAGTCCTCATTCATTCTTTACTTTCACCATATCACTAAAACTACTGTTACTAAAGTGATCGGTAACCTTCTTATTGTCATATCCAATGCCTTGTTCTCTGTCATTACTTTATACAACCTTTCAGCAGTGTTTGATGCTGTTGACCATTCTCTTTGTAACACATGAACCTTCTCCCCTTGGCTTGTCCAACATTATGCTCTCCTAGTTTTCCTCATATCTGTATTTGACTGCTCCTACTTTGTCTCATTTTCTGGTTCCCCTTTCCTCTTATTAACCATGAGTGCTTTAGGATTCTCTCCTATACCCTCTAATTTTCTCCTTCAATCTTTTCTTTCTAGGTATTTGGTCTAGTGACTTTATTCATCCATCCTACAAATGTTCTTTGAGCATCTACTATGTGCCAGGCGGAGTTGTAGGTATTCAGTGGTGATCAAAGCAGATATCTTGACCACATGAAAATTATAGTGTAATGAGGAGTCAGATAATAAACAACACATATAATTAGTTATAAATTGTGATTACTGCTATAAAAATATGTCATTCAAGAGTAATGCAGAAGAACCTAACTGAAATTGGAAGGTTAGAGAAGGCCTCTAAAAGGAGATAACATTTTGCTGACTCTTAAAATATGATATGGACCCAGCCATATGAATAGTGCAGGAGAGAAGTACCATTTACACTATGACAACTCCAATGGTCTCCACTGCTTTCATCTACTCAGTTCTGAGCTCCATATAAGGATAGTTATACCCAATTGACCCTCAGGACCTCAAACGAAACAAATCCAAAATTGAACTTATCTCCCAATACTGATTCCTCTTCTCTTATCCATGTAGTGATTAATGGTGTTTCTTTTATCTCACCCCTTTCTGGATACATCTTCTATTTTAACCAAACCAGAAACCTGGGCATTATCCTCAACTCTTTCCTTTCCTCCCACTCTACATCCAAGGGGTAACCAAATACCTTCTTCATAGCACCTCTAAATTCCAATTGTTAAGGCATTCATCTATTCTTGTTTCATTTCTTTCCTGAATTTCATCATAGTCTCCTAACCGCATTCCTCTGCCTCTTGTCTTGCCTGTGATCAAACTACTCTGCTCACTGCTACAGTTCTAACCTACATATCTGATCACATTATGCCCTGCTAACAGGTATTCAGTGGCTCTTCATCATGCACAAGCCTTCCAGTATCGGGACCCAGATTTCTTTGTCACACTTACTTTTTGTCACTCTCTGACACACTGTATTTCAGGCATACCAAAGTATTTCCTTTCTCCAAAATAACCTCCTCATACCCTTTAGCCACTCCAACTGCTATACCCTTGAAAATTCTATTCCCTCCTACCTAGCAAAGTCTTTAGGATTGATCTCAGATATGACCTCTTCTGGGACACCTTCCTCAAATTTCCCATGTAAAAATGTTCTGTTCCATAGCCCATATATATATATATATATAGCTATTTAATGACAACTGTAAGATTAATTTCTTTCCACTTGTCTGTCTTTCCCACTAAATAGTGAGCTCACTGAGGCAGGGATTAGGACTTCATCTCTGGGTCTCCACATCTAGACAGAGTAGGGGCTCAATAAATTATAGTTTTATGAATAAATGAATTAGCTAACTCTCTCTTTCTCCCTTTGGAAACTGCACAGGGGACATCTGAAGCAAATGAAATGCAGACCAGGTTCCATTTTGCATGAGTAGGTTATGTACAATTAAATGTTAGAGTATGTAGGACTTAAGGTCATGTTTTAATAACAACGAAGCATGTTCAGGCATTAAAGTATAACAGAGGGACTATTTGATTCTTTTTTTTTTTTTTTTTTTTTGGAGACGGGGGAGTCTGCTCTGCCACCCACGGTGGAGTGCTGTTGGCGGGCTCTCAGCTCACTGCAAGCTCCGCCTCCCCGGTTTCACGCCATTCTCCTGTCTCAGCCTCCGGTAGCTGGGAACTACAGGCGGCCCGCCTCGTCGCCCGGCTAGTTTTTTTGTATTTTTAGTAGAGACGGTGGTATTCACCGTATTAGCCAGGATGGTCTCGATCTCCTGAACCTTATATCCGCCCGTCTCGGCCTCCCAAAGTGCTGGGATTACAGGCTTAGCCACCGCGGCACCGGCCTTTGATCTTGTTCAAGGGAAAGTTAAATCAGGTTAGTAATTATGTTGGTCCATAGTTTAGCCATATTCTGATATTAAAATACTCTTTTACAAGTATACAATTATACAATACTCTGTCTCACGAAACTCTTTCACAACCAATGTCTTATTCAATCTGCATGAGAACTAGTGAAGTAGGCACAGTAGGTTTCAACTGGATCTTTTTATAAACCGGACAATTGTGTCCCACCAAGAGGTCGTGGTTTGCTTAACAGCACACAACAAATTTATTAATTCATCATTCATTAACTCATTAATTATCTCATTCCAAAGAAGAATTGAAGTGGCTTACAAAAAGGTGCACAAGAAAATAAAATTGAAACACAAATAAAGAAACATCAGAGTGAACGACCAAGAGTCAGATAGAAGAGGAGGCCAGCAGGGTTTCCAACCAAGGTTTCTAACTCCTAGTCTCACTCCCTTTCAGCTCCATTAGGCTGCCTCCAAAAGCTTTTGAACCACTGTGTGGTGACTGGCAAGAGATTTGCTGGCATTAATAAAAAAGTAGCAACAATTTTGACCTCACAAAGCAAACAGCCCAGTATCTATTTGAATAATCTCCCATCAAATGTAAGCACTGAAAATTGAATCCAAACTTGAATTACGGCAATTACCCTGCTTGGATTAGAAGCCTAATCAACCAACAGACACAAGTAAGATGAAATGAGCTGAAACCACAGAGAAAATTGGTCCATGAGAGGACAGGGGCCTGGGTTTAATTTTCAGAGCTACATATATGTTTAAAAAGGTAGCTCTATTTCTGAGGTAAACTAATTCAATTTTCATCACATCACATTTTACAGATATCCACCTGCTCCTGGATTTTGATGAGAGTTTAAATAATAAAGTGGCTTTACTTGGATCCTATGTTTCAACTAGAATCACAGCTATCATTTTCTTAAGTGTTGTACTGAAATTGAAAATGATAATATCTATAAAACCTCTCTAGTGCTGACATTTCCAAGTCTCTTTTCCAGCACAAACAAAATTAGAAAATGAAAAATATAACCTTTCCCACTCTGTAGTTTCTTTACAGGGTATAAAATAGAAAGGTAGTCTATACCCAAGAATTATGACCAACTAACAGGAATAATAATAACAGTGATAACAATAATAGCAGCTAACATTCTTACAAGCATTTACTCTGGGCCAACCATTGTTCCAAATACTTTGTATATGTTAACTTATCCAAATCTCATAACAACTTTCTGAGGTAGGTACTATTATTAGCTCTACGTTATAGGTGAGGAGGAAAGATACAATGAGATTAAAAATTTTGCCTAAGGTCACACAGCTAATGAATGGTGGAACTAGGATACTAACTCAGACAGTCCTGCTACACACAGATATGGAAATAATCCTGATTTATAGTTATTTGGTCAGAGGTCATAAAATATACAAAAAATGTATATTGTATACAATTTTTTTTGTATATTTTATGAATGATTTCAGACCCTCTTCTACTCCCTCTTACTTTCTTTCTGTTTATATCACTGTCAATTAACTTTCCAGTAGTAGAGGCTCAGAGATGGTAAAACTACTACTAAATTTACAGAAAGTTGTATGAATTTCTTTAAGAAGTGGGAATACTTCTCCTTTCCTCAGTTTTTTCCTATTTATGGTCATTGCAGTAATTTCTATCATCCTTTGCAGCTTTGAAATCACTTCTTCACATGTAAACAGCTAACCCTGGTGTTGCCATGGAGATTTATATCAATGCCATGAGCCAGGGCCTAATTTGCACATTCTGCTGATTAACAGGAGTATTTGCTAATCCCTGCCAAGCTCTCCCATCCACTACCATGACTAATCTCACCGGTTTCAATGCATGGAATTCATGAATGCTAGAAACCCATCGTCTTAGGTTATTTAACACTTCAATTCTGTTCAGTAACAACTTAATTAAATCTTGAGGGGAAAAAAAGGTCAACAGAAAAATAAAATTAAACCTTTTAAGAAATTAGTTTACAAGAAGGGAACATTGGAATTCACTGCTGTGAAGCAGAACTAATAATACAATAATGCAATATAACATAAATGGTACATTTCATCTTGGGTACTCAGGAGGTGATCATCTGACCAAAAGGTAACTGTCATTTATTAAGAGAATTCTCTGAGCTTGTCAGTGTGGCAGGTGCTTCAATATGTGTTATTTCTTTCATTTTTACAACACTCCTATGAGGTAGGGTGTTTTTCTGTTTGTTTTGTTTTATCAGGTAAGAAAATTAAGACCCAGAGAAGTTGAGTCATTAGCCCAAATTCACACAACTAACAAGTGACACTATGTGAAAAAAGCTACGACCACCCAATTGTTTCCGACTCCTTGCATACCACTTGAGTGGAACTGTGCACGGAGCTTACTTTCCATCCCATATTTTGATTTTCTGGAAGACAGAAATAGGACAAATGAAGAGAAGCTGCAAGGAAATAGATTAGGGTTCATTTTGATGAAGACATTTCCAACAATAGGGATTGTCTAAAAATAGGTAGCATGGACTATCTTGAAAGGTAATCAATGTCTTGTCACTGGCAATGTTCATAGAGGGGCCATGGGATCACACAGACCTGTGCTAGTACCAATCAGATGTTGTGGAAGGGATTCTTGCATTTAGTAGATGATTGAATAGTATCATCATAGACCCTTTTGTCAAAGCCCTCACACAAAGACTACCAGAGAAACCTGCTGATCATACAAAGCCGGGTATGTGAAACACACTAAGCAAGAGAAAGTCTCCCTTGACAGAGTCTCAGTACTATGTTAAAAGGAGGAGTTAGCAAAAGTACTTCCAGGGTTTTCAAGGCTGGGGTTAGTCAAAGGTAATTCATTTTAGGACAGAAGTTGTTAAGTGTGGTACTTAACAATGCAGGTTGGAATTCGTAAACTAGGCAAATTGCTGGAATAGTCAGTGGTCTTATCTTTAGGACGCATAAGCCATGTGGAATTACTATTAAAACAGTCTGAGCTAAAAACCAATAAAAAGCAAAGAAACTCTCACAAACCAGAGGAGACTGAGGAGACATAATGACTAAATGCACTGTGCTATCCTGGATTGAATCCTGGAACAGAAAAAGGGCCTCAGTGGAAAACCTGGGGAAATCCAAATAATGTCAGGGGTTTAGTTGATAATAATGTACCAGTGTTGATTTCTTAGTTTTGACAGATGTACCATAGTATGTTAACTTTAGGGAAACCTAGATGAAGGGTATATATGAATTCTCTGTACTATATTTGCAACTTTTCTGTAAACCTAAAATTATTCAAAACATTTTATAAGTTTATTAAAATATTTGGAGTTTCGTATGTCTTGCACATCACAGTTGGCTTCAATTTATCTGTTTTGTGAGCTATGGTTCAATATGTTTTACAACTTACAGTTTGCTTCATTTCTTACCTTGATCTGGAAACCACCTCAGAGACCATCTGGTCTGAACAAAGTTTCTACTTAATTCGAACTATGGGGAAATAAGTAATGTGGTACCATGGGGCTCCAAAGATGTATGTAAAAATAAGGCCTATTTTTTACTCATTCTTTTTTTCCCTCTAACTTTATAATTTCTGGAGTTAAGAGGACCATCTTGAGTACATAAATAATACTGCACCAACAGGTCTATAGGAGAAGCATGCACATCCTTCGTCACTGCTAATAGAAAAGCAACAAGTAAAGACTACTGAAGGCCATGATATGGTCATTTACCCAGGGGATACAACTCCCTGGATTTAAAAGCCAGTGCACGAGAAGTCAAAATGGGTCAAGAACAGCTCCTTTATGTCTCATTCAATCAGAAACTGCACACTTGTTCTTCCTAAGCAGTACAGTAAGATTTTTCAGTATTAAGGGTGCCAGCACCAGACATTATGAATTTCAAGTCTGTACTTCTTCGGGGAAGCTGGCTGCAGATGGTGTTCATGATTGCAGTAGAGAAATGCCATTTAGGGCAAGGAGTATTGATAATATAATGGATATTTTCCTAACGGTATTTGGCATGTATTTGTACTGATATTTACTTTTAGGTACTCAGGAAGCTTGAAGTTCCTCCCCGCTCACCCCCTCCTGTAAAAATATTATATTATTGGTAATGAACAAAGCATGACTTTGCATTTGCAAAAGTAAGGGCTACGCATTATAATAAGGTAACATTTGTTATGGGTTTGCACATAACTAGAAACAGCATTGAGTTGTGTAAAAGTTGCATTGTCATTGCCATTTTTCAAACTACAGGCTTGGTGGAATGATGGAAACAGACATCCTGGGATTTGAGTATCAGTTTTCCTACCAACTAGTCTTAAACTTCAGGAAAGCTCCATCTATACTCTGGGCATCTACTTCCACACCGATAAAATGACAGACCTAAGTTATATGACCCCCAAGGCCTATGGACATGAAAGTTCTTTGAATTTAATTAGTCCACCACTAATCAACAAGACAATAGTTATGAGGGTTTTCAGTTGCTACATCAAACTGAAAAAAAAAAATCATGCAGCACAGGAATCCTGAAGCCCTGGGGTAAGCTTCCCACTTAGTGCAGAAGACAGTGGACTATATGGCAGAGTGGTTAAGAGCATGGGCTTTATAACTGGGAAATTTAATTGTGAATCTCAATCCAGTAGCACACTAGATATGTGACTTTAGAATGCTATTTAACCTCTCTGATCTTCAATTTTTTCTGTTGTGAAATTTAAATAACCGTAGTGTCTACCTCCAAGGGTAACTGGGAGAACTAAATGGTTAATATTTGTAAAGAGTTTAGCATGTGTTTCACTTGTAGTACACACTTAATAAATTGTAATTGCTGCATTTGTTATTCTTCTTGTTGATATACATATACTATTAAAGACAGCTTTATCTGCGCATACATTTTGACAAAAAGTCATAATCTCTTATCTACTGTAGACCAACTGAGATGACTGATACTCAGTTAAGACCTCTAATGGTCTTCCATCTCCTCAACTTGCCCTAGTATGGGCTGTCTGAAATGGAGAAGAATAACAGCAAATACTTATATTGCACTTACTCTATGCACCAAACACGGGTCTTACACATGTATTAATTAACCTAATCCTACTGATGAGGTAGGTACTGTTATTACTCCTAACTTTTGGATGATAAAACTGAGAGGAAGGGAGGTTAAGCAATTTGCCCAAATAGCAGCTAGTACATATCAGAACCAGGATTTGGTCACAAACAGTCTGGATCTGGAGTCCCTACTTTTAACACTCTGCTTTGCTGCCATAATGACAGCTCATATTTGGTAAGTGCCTACCAAGTACCAAGCTCATTATAAACCATATCTGTAATCATTACAATAATCCTTCAAAGTAGGTATTAAGTGTATTTCAATTTTTTCTGATATGGAAAGTGATGCTCAGAAAGACTAAGTAACTTGCTCGACATCACATAAAGAAAAGGAGTAAGATTCATTTTTTAAAAAACTCAGAGGCTTTAGGAAATAAGGCTAATTTTACTCGGTATCAAATATCTAGAAGGGTTAGTAACTGCAACACCAACATTCTCTCTGGGAAATATGCATAGCACCCCTATTAATGAGGCACAGGAAGCAGTAGCCTTCATTGAAGCCTCCCCTGCTGCTAGTTCAGGCCCCACAGGCCCCGGGGAGATCTGTAGATCTCTTCAACAAGAAGATTTTCTCTTATATAAAGGGAGAGAGTTACTGAAGCACATAAAGAAAGCTATCATATGAAATTCAAATTTGTTCAACCTTCCTGAGAATGAATCTTAAGTGAACAAAATAACATTCTGACTAAAGCCCATAATCACATTACTTTCTACACGATGAAATACAATGAGATGCATAGAGAAAATAACTGTGGAACAAATTCACCCTATTTAATTACATGGGAGAAGAGTTCTAGATTTACCCTAGAAATACATAGGATATCAATGTGAAGCTAATACATTCTTTGTACTCTACTAAGGAAATCTACCTAGGAAAAACGTGGAACTAGGCTAATGATTAATATTTTCTTGTCTTTAAATTAGATGTTTGAAAGTATAGCCCATAAAGAATGTTCCCCAAAGCATTATGGTGAACATGAACAATAAAGAGATGGAAAAACATATACGTTCTGCAATTTTAGGCTTTCATCTTTGGACATTACTTTCATGTAACTCCTTATTTCGATTGTGTGCAAAAAATGTCTCCCAAGTTCAAAAGGTCGTAACAATAAATATGAAAAAGAAGACAGATGGGAAACTTATGTGTTAAGAGTGACTTTTATTCATCCAGTATTTTCATATTATATTATCCTTTCCAAAGTCAAACTTAGCAAAAACTAAAGAAAAATGCGTGAATTAATACTCTGATGAGGATCCTTACATGCAGTAAAATATAAATACATTTATATTAGATCAAAGTCTTTGATGAACCATAATCCATCATGGAATGGCTTGTTTGATAATATTCCACTCCAAGTAACACAATTTTTGCAACTTTCTTGTTTTGGCTCTGTGGGTTATATAACTCCTGGTTATCCAAAGTTTCAGAGTGGAAGCCATCTCTCATCTAGATGTAATTGGGGAGTATCTCCCATTCCTTGAGTACTCCATCCCTTGAGCCATTGCCCCTTGAATCTTTAAAGAGTATTTTCATTTAAAATTTACCAAGAACAAACTCTGGTATCCAAATTGGAGACTGGGTTTAACCAGGCAATATGTGTAATTATTGCTTAGTCAAGTATGCACAGAGTTTTGGAATATTATGTGACTGGTGGATATTTTATTTACATTATATTGAGTTCGCATACTTTTGCGATAATGGTACTCAGGCACAAGTCTAATATATGCTAGTAAACACATTTCAGAAAGTATGAGTTAAAACCCTCCCACACTCTAGGCTTTACAATGAGTAGGAAATAGTGACCATCTACTATTGGGAGAGGGGAATAAGGGCTGAGAGAGACCTCCTCTCCCAGTCCTAGGTGCGTGGTACAGGAAGGCTAGGAATAACATCTGAGAGACACCATTGACCCGCTACTGTTGTGAAGGGTAAAAAATGTAAGAGAGAACACACCCTCCTGCCTGTGCTATGGAACACAGAGCTTGTAGAAGTATGGTGTTAAGAGAACAGAGACAAACCATCCAGGTACTCATAGCTAAAGCATTGCTATAGATAAGATGGTGATCCTGCTCTTAAATAAGGTAAAGTCTGTGGTGAAATGAATGTCACTAAAGCGCAGATCCAGATCAATCTAAGAGTAGATTGATCCCAAACAAAATACTAATGACCTAATAGAAGAAAAGGTATTCTTATTTTTGGACATTGACATAATTGACCTCAGTTTCTGTTCTTTTACACATAGTGACTTGCCTTCAAATAGAAATTAGATAAACAACAAGAAAAGACTTACAAAGAAAGGAAGAATATATGAAACATACTCGAATGATAGATCTGAGTCTGAGATGGCCCAGGTTATGGGATTATCAAACAGGACCATAAAATAACTATGATACGTATTTTAAAAGGTCTACTGAGAAAAGTAAATAACATGCTTGAATAAATGCATAATTTACGTGTTGCGATGGAAAGTACAAATAGAGAAAAAATTGAAAAGCTAGAAATAAAATGTAGAATGTCAGAGATGAATTCTTTGTAAGGGCTAATCAGTTGACTGAACATAGTAGAGAAAGGAATTTGTGACTTGGTACTTTGGAAACAAGTATCCAAACAAAGTATCCAAATGCAACAGAAAGAAATAAAACAGTTAAAAAAAAAAAAAGGAACAGTGTGTGATATCTGTGGGACAACAGCAAACCATCTGGCACATGAGTAATTTGGAGTCTCAGGAGAAGAGAGAATCAAGCAGAAGCATGTGAGGGGATAATGGCCAAGAATTTTTCAAAATTAATGAAAGATAACATCTTATATATCTAAGAATCTCAGAGAATATCAAACAAGACTAATAAAACAAACAAACAAACAAAAAACAGCTAAACATATCATAGCCAAACTGCTAAAAACCAAAGATAATGAGAAAATCTTGGAAGCAGGCAGAGAAAACAGAAACACTACCTACAGTGGGACTACAATAAGAGAGATATATAACTTCTGACCAAAACAATGAGGGACAGAAGACAATGAAATATCTCATCTTTAAAGTGCTGAAAGAAAAATAAAATCTGCCAAACTTGACTTACATACCCAGCAAAAATATGCTTCAGAGATAAAGGTAAAATAAATAAGTTTTCAGAAGAAAAGAAACAAAGAATTTTTCTCCAGCAGATATACACTAAAATAAATGAACAAAAATGCTCTTTATAATGAAGGAAAACTATATCATATAAAAATCCAATCCTGCAGGAAGAAATGAAAAACACCAAGAGTAAATAAATTGGTAAAATATTAAAGATCTTTATTTTAAAACTAATGTGTGCATGTATATAGAAATTACATCAATGTGTATTGACTGCTATTAAAAAATAATAGAATTGTAATGAGAGGTTTATAGCACATATGGAATAAAATATGAGAAAACAATCATGAAGGTTGTAAGAAAATTGGAACAATAATGTTGTAAATGTCTTACCTTGTTTGTGAAGTAATACAATATGTTTTGAAAGTAGCAGAGATAATTTAGAGATGCATATTGTAATCTTAAGAAATGCTAAAAATAATAAAATAATGTAATGTAAAAGTTATTTGATTCACCCCGAAACATTTAAAAGAAAACAGAGGGACACAGAGAAGATGGGACAAACAGAACTCAAATACTAAAATGGAAGATTTATATCCAAACACATGAACCATTACAATAAAATTGACTAAAAAATGAAATAAAAGTCAGAATTTGGGAGCTAGAAGAAGAGAGACTCAATTACATATTGCTTACAGGAAACAGACATTAAACATAAAGAATAACAGTCAAAAGATAGAAAATATAGACATTGCAAACACAAATCCTAACAAAGATTGTGACTGTATAACTATTAGATAAGGTGGACTTCATGGTGAAGAATATTATCAGAGATAATGGGGGAAATGTCATAATTATAAAATGCTCAATTAATAAATAATACACAAATTCCTGTATGTGTGTGTGCCTACTAACAAAGGCACTACATACTTGAAGCAAAAGATTGATAACACTAAAAGAAAACATAGGTAAATCCATAATCATAGTTGGAAGTTGCAATATGCATCTTTCAAGAATTGACAGAAATTGTATTCAAAGTCAGAATATAGAAGAATTGAAAAACACTGTCAATCAATTTGACCTGATATAAATTTATAGAACTGACCAACAGCAAATAACACATTAATTCACATGAAATAGTCACCAAGTAAACCATAAGCTGAGCCACAACCCATATTTAAATGCATTCATAAGAAATCAAACAGAATGTTATCTGACTGCCAAATATCAAGTTTGGAATTAACATCCAGAATGTACATAGACCACCCCCATAATAAGAAATCAAACATTATATATCTAAATAAGTCATGAGTAAAAAAAAATTCAAAAAGAAAGTTAGAAAATAGGTTGACTTGAATGATTAAGTACAATATATCAAAACAATGAAGTTAATGTAAAGCTGTTGTTATAGGAAAATGTGTACCTTCAAATGCCTTCACTCAAAAAGAAGAAAGTTATAAAATAAATGATTTATGTTTCCACCTTAAGAAATGAAAAAA